>NW_003852524.1:3121184-3123096 GCF_000181295.1 Otolemur garnettii
AAAAAATTCTAGTTTAAAAATTGTGAGTTTTAATCTTCTTAGGAGGCTTTCTATTAAGTTTAGGAAGGAAGGATATTGGGACCCTGATGATAATATTTTATTTGTTGCAAATGGGTTTTAGTGTCACTTCCTTTGCCAACCTCGAAGTAAAATCTCTGACTTGGAAGAAGAAGAATAAAGAGACGTGATATATTTCACCATGGAAAGCCATTCAGCAGTCAAAGGCCTCAGAGGGCAGGAGACTCAAAGTGAATTGTGCATGGCGGCCAAGAAAGTGCACTTGAAACTGAACGGAGCACAGGACCCTGCATCACTGAGACAGGAGAGCTGCAGGCTCCCAGGGAAGAGGGGCGCCCCTAAATTGCTCTTGATTTTCCTGGAGAAGAATAACCATGTATGCAAGGGTCCAGGAACTCAGTTTCAAAAGGAAATAATGCGTGTTCTGTCAGTGGAGCTCAGAGTATTCAAAGGCTCCACAGAGCAGCCCAACGGGAGCTGGAAGCAAGGACTTCAAGCAATAGCTCTGTCTTTGGCAGTCTCTTGGAACTGGGACGAAAATTAAAAGTAGTTGAGGGCAACCAGTTCTAAATGTTAGATGGAACAGTTTGCTCAGCATGCAGCGAACACCACTGATTTTCCTGTTATGCTCCTCATTGCTGGGTGAGATGTTGAATCAGGTCCCTGTTAGTGCCTTCTCCAATATAAGAGCTGGAAAGCAACTTGGTCCACAATTAATATTCTGTGATGTTATTGTGTGTATGCTTTGGACTTTAATTGGGCGAGGTTTTTGTGAACTTGTTTTATTCTGCGGACACCTGCAGGCAATGTTCTTCTTCTTTCAATTCGATTGGCCTTTTCCATGGAAACTTTTTATGCATGCTTAAATATTGTACTTTCTAAATTGGTACTAAGGCACAGAGAGGGTTGTTTACTCCATGCAAAGTGAACTATGGGAAGATTTCTTTCGACAAAGCATTATGCTAGCCATGGGTAATACACAATTCTAAGAGAATTTCAAATGGTGGTTGTGATTTCAGTGTCTGCATGTCTGTTATAATTTTGATAGCTCCTAGTAAAGTTGTGTGAAAGTGGACATTCCATCTGTGGGTACTATAATCTTTTAATCTAGATATAGGGTGGAAGAAGTAAAATAAGAGGGAGAAAGAGAAATGGTGGGCCTTGAACATGATATTTGCCAGAGGGCTGTTCCTGAGAGTTCAAGATCTGCCTAGACACGGAAGCATCACACTTTATTGACCCTTTCAAGGGCTCTAGTGTAGATAGTTTATAAGTGAGAGAATACAAATAGGTCAGAAAATCCAGGAACTGCTTTATATAGGGCAGTGGGTCTCAACCCTTCAACTGCATCAAAATTGTCTGGAGAATATGTTAAAACACACAGTAATTGGGTTTTACTCCTAAAGTTTCTCATTCAGAAGGTGGAGGAGGGGCCCAGAATGTGCAGCTTTAACAATTTCCCAGGTGATGCTGATTCTGTTGGTCAGGGAAACACTGCAATAAAGCAATGATTCTTGCCATATTTTCTGAAGCTTTAATTTGGAGAGTTTGTAAAGTTCTGGCTGGTGCATGGTTCACGCCTGTAATCCTACCACTCTGGGAGGCTGAGGTGAGTGGATTGTTTGAGCTGAAGAGTTCAAGACCAGCCTGAGCAAGAGCAAGACCCCATCTCTACAAAAAATAGAAAAATAAGCCAGGCATTGCGGTAGACGCCTGTAGTCCCAGCTGCTAAGGAGACTGAGGCAGGAGGATCCCTTGAACCCAGGAGTCTGAGGTTGCTGTGAGCTAGGCTGATCCCATGGCACTCTAGCCTGGGGCAACAGAATAAGACTTGTCTCAAAAAATAAAAAAGTTTAAAGTTTTAAAAAGTTATACTGGTATAGGACAAAGACTG
>NW_003852524.1:3123247-3125531 GCF_000181295.1 Otolemur garnettii
GTTTTTGGCTGGGGCTAGGTTTGAACCCACCACCTCTAGCATATAGGGCCAGTGCCCTACTCCTTGAGCCACAGGCATCACCCAAGACTGTGAATTTTAAAAAAGCATGCTCAGCGATTCTGCTGTAATTGGTTGAGGGCTTCTGGTCTAGGGACCCTAACCCATGAAAACATTTCTAAGCCTTTAGTATTTGAGTCCTTTATGTTTTAACAGCCAGTCATGGGCTTAATGTCAGTGAATGACTGTTAGAATTCCAGCATAACTTGAAGAATAAGAGAAAATAAAGTGGGAACCTTGTCATCGTGGTTTAAGGACACCACACGCTGAATCACATCTCATGAAAATCTGGTATCTTGTGATACCATATGATGAGCAATTAGCAAAACCTGATATAAGACAGTTCTGGCATTAAAAATGTGTCCAATCCCCTGACACAATGTAATATGTCAATCATTCACATCTGAAAGCAGGCAGCAAAACATAACGGAAAAGAAGGCTTTAGAGATGAGCCAGTCCGGCTCCGGCACCTACCCTGCTGGGGCAAGTTATCTAACCTTTCCCATGACTCGTTTTCTCATCCGTAAGCGAGACTTCGTGATTCCTGTCTTACCACCTGTCATGAAGAATGAATAGATATTATAAATAAGACGACTGAGGTAGCTTCTGACCTATTACGGACGTTTAATAAATGGCAGTTATAAAGGAAGAATAAGTGGTGGGCCACGCGAATCTCTCTCTTTTCCCCCATCCTGTTATGCTGAGAATGGTCTGTGTGGTGAAAGCAGGACAACAACTTATAGGTTATGATGATGATGCAGAGGTTCGGGGGGCTTGACCCGGGTGGTAGCAGTATAGGTGGTGAGACATGGACGTGCGTGGATGTGTTGTTGCTGCTGGTGACGTGGTAAGAAGTGGCTGTGGGGGTGCTTTTGTTGGTTTTTGTTTATTTCAAATTAATATGAGGGTAGGATTTTTAGGTTACATTGTTCACACTTCCAGGGTGAAGTTCCAGTTGTAAGAGAGCCCCTCACCCAGGGGCATGTTATACACCTTCACTGTGTGCACATTAGGGGAGATCCCACCTCATGGCCTCCCTCCTTCTGCCAAGGATCCTTCCCTCTCCCCCTCCTGCCTCCCTCTACCTCCCTTACTAGAGTATATTTGTGTTTTATTGTTTGGTTTTGTTTTTTTGAGGCAGAGTCTTACTGTGTTGCCCTCGGTAGAGTGCTATGGCATCACGGCTCACAGCAACCTCAAACTCTTGGGCTTTAGCAATTCTCCTGCCTCAGCCTCCCAAGTACCTGGGACTACAGGTGCCCACCACAATGCCCAGCTATTTTTTGGTTGCAGTTGTCATTGTTGCTTTAGCTGGCCTGGGCCAGGTTCGAACTGGCCAGCCCTGGTGTTATGATGTGGCCGGTGCCCTGCCCACTGAGCTACGGGAGCTGCCTGTTTTATTGTTCATGTGAGCACATACTTGTTTATATGATGGTTTCATATTAGTATGGAGTACGTTGAATATTTTTCCATTCTCGTGATACTTTACTAAGAAGAATGTCACACTCATCTCTTATTTCTTAGTTTTTGTCATTGACTGTTACATGGGGAATACTTATCCAACTTCACATTCCTTGGTCAGCAATTTCAGTCAATGCTTTTGGATGCATTTTTTTTTAAATTTTTTAATTTTTTTAGAGACAGAGTCTCATTTTATCGCCTTTGGTAGAGTGCTGTGGAGTTGCAGCTCACAGCAACTCCAGCTCTTGGGCTTAGGCTATTCCCTTGTGTTAGCCTCCTGAATAGCTGGGACTACAGGCACCCACCACAACGCCTGGCTATTTTTTGTTGTTGTTGTTGCAGTTCAGGCTGGGGCCGGATTTGAACCTACCACCCTCCGCATATGGGGCCGGCGCCCTATTCACTGAGCCATAGGTGCCACCCTGTTTATTTATTTTTTGAGACATGGTCTCACTCTGCTGCCCAGGCTAGAGTGCAATGGCATCAATATAGCAGCTTCAAACTCCTGGGCTCAAGTGATCCTCCCATCTCAGCCTCCCAAAGTGCTAGGATTATAGGCATGAGCCACCACACGCACTCTTCAGCTAGCATTCTTGAAGAAACTTAAAGGAAGACACAATTTAAAGAGCAGTGAGTCAAGTTAAAAGAACCAGTAAAATGTGGTGAAGTTTTGTGGGCTGACCACCATCACTCTTGGGCTAGCCCTGAAGGACCAAGGTAGAGGAAATTATGTTGCTGGAGTATCAAAGAGGGGACCCCTGCTGGG
>NW_003852524.1:3125674-3127978 GCF_000181295.1 Otolemur garnettii
GTGGGGAAGGGAGCTTGTGGAGAAGTCGCAGAGGTCAGCCTCACAGGAGGGCAGCACAGCGAAGGGAAGGGAACAGAAGGAAGGGGCATCCTGGGGACGCCTACGAAATAAATAACCAGCATACATAGTTATTTCTTCCATAATTATAAATATCTCATGTGGCTATTAGGAGATTAAATGAGTTAATCCCATATATGTAAAATGCTTAGAATGATGTAGCTTGCTGTCAGTAAATGATAATACCTACTAGTTCTTGAGTACCAAATTTGTGCCAGGCATTCAAAAATCCTGCTAGTAATCCTCCAAGTAATCCTATTTCTTGAGGAGAACTGTGGCTCAGAGTCTCAGCAATTTGTGCAGGACCTGTAATTTGCTAATTATTAATTGCTAGTAGCTGTGCCAGGCCTTGAGTCCAGGCCAGGGAGATCCCAAAGCCAGGTTCTTCCTGGTAAACTGCCTCTCACATTCTTTGTCCTTTTCTCCCATAAGACACAAACACACTTAAAACAGCCTTCTGAGGCTTGGCGCCTACGTAGCTCAGTGGTTACGGCACCAGCCACATACACCGAGGCTGTCTGGTTCAAACCTGGCCTAGGCCTGCTAAACAACAATGACAACTATACACACATACACTCACACACACACACACATAGCTGGGCATTGTGGTGGGCGCCTGTAGTCCCAGACACTTGGGAGGCTGAGGCAAGAGAATTGCTTAAGCCCAAGAGTTTGAGGTTGCTGTAAGCTGTGATGCCACCACACTCTACTCGGGGTGACAGCTTGAGACTCTGTCTCAAAAAAAAAAAATAGCCTTCTGAGAAAAGTCAAAGAATATAATCATATAGTAAATGTTCTCTGAAAATCTGTTCAGGTAAATATTTAGGTTGATAACAGTTTCCTAAGGCAAAGGTGTAAAATGCTGGAGTGATACAGTGCTGTGTGATACAGCACAATTTCCAGATGATGGTACCTAGGAAAATCAAAGCTTTGAAATGCGGCTCAGCAAATCATCTTCCTCTCTGCGCTGTCGTCACCTCTGATTATTCTGCATAGTACAGTCTGTCTGCCTAATGCTATTAACCTGTATAATGGGTGGCCTGAGGAAGAATTCCTGAATTTTCCTTATAGTTTTAAAAATTGTTATGTAATTGGAAAAAATGCCAAAATTGTTTAAAACCTATAAATTTCTACTTCTCCTCCTCCTCCTTCTTTTTCCTCCTCCTTCTTCTTCCTCCTCTTCCTCTTCCTCCTCTTCCTCTTCTTTTTTGAGACAGGGTCTTGCTCTGTGCCTAGGCTGGAGTGCAGTGATGTGATCATATCTCACTGCAGCCTTGAACTCCTGGAGTTAGATAATCCTCCCATCTCAACCTCCCAATAACTTTTCCTGTTTTGTAGAGATGGGGGTCTTGAAATGCTGGATTCAAACAGTCCTCCCAAAGTGCTAGGATTACCGACATGAGAAAAAACCTATAAACTTTCTTAAAAAAAAAAAATTAAAGTGTGGAAATTAATAGTATTAGTACATCAGTGAGAAAGTGTAAGATGAAAGAAGAGTCTGTTGATGATTCTTATAAAAAGTAATAAATACTTAACAATGAGTTTAGCAAAGGGTATGTATACCCTATGCAAAGAAAACTAGAATGTTCTTTGAAAGCCGAAAATGAAGATTTGAATAAAGGAGGAATGACATTATAACAGTTGTTGGGAAGCTGAGGCAGGAGTTGCTCTTGAGCCCAGGAGATCCTGGCTGCAGTGACCTATGACTGAGCCGCTTCAGCCCACGGGAGAGAGTGAGACCCCATATTCACCAAAAAACAAAACAAAATAAAACAATTTGCATGACAAGAGACGTCTTGTTCCCAATTGTCTTGACTGACTGAAATCTAGCAATGTTGCTTAAAGATCCTTAAAATTGAACAGACATCTTATCTTTCCCTAAACGTATTCCTCTTACATATTAATATGTTGCTTATTATATACTTTTCATATACTTTTCATATACTTGCTTATTTTTTCTGAACGCTTGAAATATTTAAATTTTTTCTGTTTTGCTCTTTTGTATTTATAATAGAGTGTCTTTTTAAGAGAACTCTGTCAGTGCTGACTACAAACGCATTTTTAGTCGAAATGTAAAAAGCGTTCTCAGTGATAAATTTAAGTGATTTCAGACTTCTAATATTTTCTTTTCTTTTTCTCTTAGGTAAGTAACTGAACCAGAGATATGAAGAATTGATATTGCAAATGACCACCATGTTGCAAAAGGTACTTTTGGTATTTTAAAATTACTTTAAAGGAGTACTGTAA
>NW_003852524.1:3128409-3135294 GCF_000181295.1 Otolemur garnettii
TTTTAAATAAAAGTGAAAAAGAACAGAAGAAAATATTATACTTAAGGGAAATAATAGAATGTAAGAATTCTTAGTTCTGTATATAATCACACACAGGTTTGGGGAAATCTGTTTGTTTTTTAAGTTATGAAACTCATCTCGAAGAATCTCTTTATTTTCTAGAAGGACTCTTTAAAATAATGTGGAAATTATCACATCTGCTTACAGAGGAAACAGTGACATTGTGAAATATTATATAAGCGGTGTGATGACCTTAACTTTGGCAATCATGCAAAAGACCCATGCTAATTTAGATGCAGTGAACTGTATATCGTCTTTTTGTACTAAATTAATAATTTGATCCAATGAACAGAAATACATGAAATCACTAAACAAGGAGAAATCAACTCAGGTTTTTAATAAGATCTCAATTTGTAAAGAATTTCTAATTTTTCTTAGAAATTTCCTCAAAGCTTTACAAAATCCAGGTTGGGTGCCAAATGAAGAAGGTAAGTTTGAAAAAAGGGAAGAAAATAACTTCATGCTAAAAATTGTATACTCTGCAAATGATGAACACTTAATTAACATTTTCTATACTTTGTGGCTATTCTTTTGAGTATTAAATGAGAATTGGAGAATTTTATTAATGTTGATAATGAGGGAGCACTAATCAGCTTGGGCTATTTTTGGGAGGGAAGATACTGCTGTGTCTCATTATATATTAATATTTTGTATTAGTATTTTATGATATGATTTGCTTCACTTGAATAGCAGTGAGATTTTCAAGTATAAATGCTAAGTCACAGTTGGATCGACGAATCTTTGAGTCTTAAAAGTTCAGAGAAGAGTTCCATGGTAGACTGGGGAATCATCATCTCACAGATGGTAACCAAGATGGCAGGACTAAGTGAGACTGCCTCTGTGGAGACTGCAGTATGATAAAGGACAGAAGACCAGTTCCAATTCTTGACAAAGAAGGAGAAAATAATAATTTGTCAGGAGGTGTCGAATGTTGCTAAGAGGTCAAGGAAAATGAAAACTTCAATAAACCCACTGGAGATTCCCACATCAATGTCCTTAGTGGCAAGGAAAGTTTTGGTAGAGGCAGAAACCAGGTTGGAGTGGGTTGAGGAACTAGTAAGGGGAAGCGATTTGAGTTAGCAAAAAAGGTAGTTCTTTGAAAATTTTGTCTGTGGGTAAAAATGCAGAGAATCCAGTAAAGGCACAGGCAAGTTGAAATGAGAGAGTCTTGACTATTTGTAAATATTAGTGGGATCTCTGCTGGAGAAGGAGAGAGGTTGAAGATAGGGGTTCTTGAGAAGGAAGGAAGTGATGGAGCAGACAATGTAGGAAGAGGGATTATCCATAGCTGGGGGGACCTCTGCCTACATCAGCATAACTACAGCCTCCTACTCCAATTAGGATGGGTGCAGACAGGATCGCTTCCTAGATTACATAGGGAAGTTGAAGGAAATATCAACAAGTTTTGTCTTTTCTCTACGAAGCAGATGTAACCAGAGTGGTTAGTAAGGATTTGAGGAGAGGAGAAAGGGTTGAAATAGCATTTCTGGAGAACAGGAGAGAGAAAGCTACATTGAGGACAATGTTAGACTAGGCAGGTATTGAAGACTGGGAATTTGTAATGTCATCAAACTCCTTGAATTTATGAATGTATTATGGACAGGAATGTTATTTTTTAAAAATCAGAAATCAGGGATATTCTGTTTTCAGGGAAGGCAGAAGAAAGGTTTGGTTATTTACATTTTAGGTACTCAGTTTGATGTGTATCTCTTAATCACAGCATTTTTTTATGACAAAATTTAAGAACACTTTTTGATCTTGAAAAAAGGACTACTTTTAAAATTCAGAGTGTGTATTCTGTATGTTCTGTTCTATTCAAAACAGAACCTGGTGTCCTTACTCAGGGTCATTAACTTGGCATGTTCTTTCTGCTCTACCGGGCTTCTTCTACTAGACTCTAGAGTTAGACTAAAAGTATCAAACAGACCCAGAAGATGAAAGACCTCAGTTTGCTGACTTTGAATTATAAGCATGTTAATATGCCCACTTAACTAGAAACTCTAAATGTCGACTTCCCATTTGACTGTAAGAGTGTTTACTTGAGGGCATAGAGCTCTTTATAAAACGAAAGAGATCTTGTATTCAGAGACTTCCAAACTTCATTTTCGATGCCAAAGCATTTTGAAAAATAAAATCTAGTACAAACAAAAATGAAAAGAAAACTGTTTTGGTTGCAGTGGCCACAGGGGACCTGGAGCCCACCCACAGGCCTCCCCTTTCTCCTCTTCCTCATCCCACGCTCCGGAAGGACCCCTGAGACTTCACCATTGAAGCTGGTGTTTCAAAAGTACAATTCTAGGTGGTCACAACTATATTGAATTTCATCAAAATATAAAGTTCTTGAGGTACACTAACTAGGGTTTGAAGATTTTTTTCTAATAAAATAGGTAGCTTAGTATATGCTTTGACCCAAAGTATATGATTGTTTTCTGTTGCTAATTTTAGTGATAATAGAAACTGATCTGACCAAAGAAGGTCTATAAAAACCATTACTAAATATGTTACCAACCTGGGGTTTCAAAAGCCAAACATTTCTTCTAATCCACTAATCAGGATTACTAAACTTCACAGTGAGGGGCCCTTTATTAAGCTCATGTGCAGAAGTGTTCTTTATCATCTCAAAAGAAAGACGTATGACTATGATGGGAGGGGGGGATTAACTGCCTTGATCTTGAGCAGCCAGGAAAGCATGACTTTACTTGCGAGTGACAATATCGATAGAATAATGGAATTGAATGTTTTCAAGAAAATAACAGTTTTCTGTTGAAAAATAAAGCATGGATAAGGTAGAAGAGCTGTCACGGGGAATGTCTCAAAGGAGGTTCAACAGCATGAAGAACTTGCTAAAAGAGTTATAAAGACACACCAACAGGGGGCAGCAGAGTTGAGCATGGTGTGTGCCGCATGCAACACCATGTTTACTTGAGTTATTGTCAATGGTCATAGCAATAGGAGGTAGATTGTCCCGATTAGATTTGATATTGGGTGAAACAGAGGCTCTTAGGGGTTAAGTCACTTACCTAACTCACACAGTAAATTGCTAGCTAATGTGGTAGAACCAAAGTTCAGATCCACATAATTTTATTTCAAGATCAAAGTGGCCTAGTGCAGTCAGACCCCAATAGGCGGCTAGGATTAGACGTAGTTGAAGTTGAGAAGGCAAAGTTCAAAACTGTAAGAGATGTAACCAGACAGTGTCACCTAAGAAGTTAAATACCTCCAATGACTCACTGAGGAAGAAGTGGCTCTGATGGGCTAATGAGGGTTTGTACCTGAGGATCTGTGGCCTTTTAAAGTGCCTCCACACCATCCTCCCTCTAAATACTAGGGTGACTAGAGCACTATCTCTGTAGGGCTCCAGCCATTTGGGACATATGCTACCAAAAGCTTTGATACTGAGGCCAGATGAGAAGACCTCTGTGTGGCTGAGGACTCCCTGTGGTGTCCCTGACTTTGGAGGTCTGGTCCATTGAGATACTTTGTCTCAATATTCATTTTCTGCCCAAAGGGAGAGAGTTCAATCTGGTTTTGTCCTCAAAATCTTCTGCTCTGCTCTCTATTCCTGAATCATACATTAAAATCTATATTACTGATATATGAAATCTTCTTCTAGTTACACAGAAGCAATTAACAAAAGGAAGTGAGAATCATTAAAAGAGTTAAATGTTAAATCATGTGGACCAGATATAAAATGTAGAGTCTTAATTTTTAAAATATTTTTTCAAGGTGTTCAAATAATAGGAATATTTGGGAATAGGTGTTAGGGAATGCAATACCCTGCATTACATGATTATTTATAGTGTGTATACTTTGTACGTGATGCAAAATTTTTTGTATACTTCAGTGCTGCCAATTTCCTTTTTTTGTGGGTGTGTGAATCAGACATCATCTTTAAACATTTCCTGAAGTGATAGACTATTGATACTTTATTTTGATCAATAAATACAACACAATTCGTTTACATTTAGATAATTCAAGCTTGCAAATTTTCTGGCATTTTCTTTTCCTGAAGAATTCATATAATCGGGAGTAAGGATAGAATTAGATTTATTGCTCTTAATTCATGTAAGTGTTTCTAACCAACCAATCCAATGGGAACTTTCTAGTCTCTCTTTCTCTCTCAGCTAAATTTAATAGGCAATATCCTTATATAATTGTAATAACACATCACATACATTTTTTGTGACCAGAGAAAAGAATTCCAGTTTGTTTTATTCTGTTTCCTATTTGGCTATGCTTTGTTCTGAGTTAAAGCTGTTTACTACATATGTTATAACCCTTTTTTCTATCCTTACTGTGAAAAAAGAAGACAATGAAAATTCCTTAAACCAAAGTACTACTGATTTTTGTAAAGGAAAATAACAGAATTTGGATTTGGGGAACAATGTTTATTTTACAACAGGTATTTTTGTACCATACCTGGAACCAATCCCTCACTTTGTGATCAGTCTTTGTACAGCAGAGACTGTGTAGTAAATATTGGTAAGTGACAGAGTGAACAGTGCTCTAAGGAGCCCATTGACTACTTTTTTCAAAGCAAAAATTGTCTTCTTTTCTCCCAATTTCTTCGTTTAATTCATATAAATTAATTCCAATTCTAGAAATGCTATGATGGCTATTATATTTGTCATATAATTAATCAGAGGCACAAAGGAAAGTAGGTATTAATTATTGTTATCAACCAGGCTCTTCATTGTTTAAAATTTCCCAAACCCAAAAGTAACAGAATAAGCATGTTTTCTTTGGGCAAAGTGGAGAAAGTTTTTTTTTCACAAACTTACATGAATCACAGCCATCTCCAGTGTCCGAGTTCACATGCTTAGAGGCAAATTGTATGAAGAAAGCAGGATCTTAGCCTAATCAGTGAACCAAATCTAGAAGTACTGATCTCACAGAAAAGATCATGCCCTCCTCAGCGTGCATCTGGCCCTTTTCATTTTGCTTTCATCAGCTGGGGCTGTTCAGTGGTGCAAAAAAAACATTGTAAAATGCTTACAGCTTTTGAAGTGCTTCTGAGTTCTTATAATAATAGTAAGAGTTGCAAATGTTGTGGGACTAGCCTATCACAGAAAAGCTTTATTCAGCTCCACAGGGAAGGGCGAACTCCAGTTACCAAGAGCTGCTCTAAAGTGAAATACTTACAAGAGAGGACTGAAGTATTCATTGTTGTAAAGCTTAAAGGGAACAAATGTGTGTTTCATGGCTTGGCTGATCCTAATATCTATCTGTAAAGGGGATCTGTGGCAGGCAGGAGAGGGAGAAAGTGAAATTTTGCGGATGGATAAAAAGGAACTTTCAACAGCCCAGCGTATTTTTTTGGCAATGATCCAATGCACTGGAAATTCTCCAGCAGAATGGGCTGAACCTGGCAGATCTGCAGATATGCATATTTCTGCTCAGTACAATCAGGCAGAGACTTCCAGAGGAACTAATTATCTTTCCGTCTTTTTTACCTTAGAAAGAGGGCAATATTTGGAAGACAATTAATTGCAAAGAGATTTTAGAGGCAATGTTTAAAAGATGTTGAAAGAGACTTCTTTATTTAGCCTTCTCTTAAGAAGTTTTTAATGCTTGTTTGTGCCCCCCAAATAATTTATCATAATTGACAGATGCTCAAGCCATTTGGTGTATAATTTGAAAGCTTTTGTTTATTATTGCATTTGCTTTTCTTAAAGAGATGAAGGTCTTATTGTGTTGCCCAGGCTGGACTTGCTAGTTTATCATTCATGGCATTGAATTAATCAATGCAATCAGTTTTCTAGGGATATCTCTATAAGAGATAAACCTGTTTACTGACACAGATTACCTACATTGTAGAAAAATGAGCTACACAGGAATATAAAGTGAGCTTATCTCTAAAGAATATTTTCTACACAATGCTGGCATATAAAAATGGGCTATATATGTTGATAATAGTGTATAATACTGTATATGTTTTATACTATATTTGTTTAAATGACTGTATATGAAAGGGGTGATGGCATAGTCTTTCCAAATGAATTGGTATAGCAATTTCAAGCAATTTGACCGATGTCTTTAAAGTTCAAGTATATATTTTAAGAAAAAATAAAATAATATAAAATAGGGAGAACTGACTTACAATTTTGGAAATACTTGGCCTCCATAATTGGCCATTTTTACATTTTCTAAAAATTTTCAGTGATAGTGGGACCTTATAAAAGCCAATGGACTTAAAATACAAAAATTAAAGTTCGGTGCCTGTCGCTCAAGTGGCTGGGGTGTTGGCCACGTATACCGGAGCTGGCGGGTTTGAATCCAGCCCAGGCCTGCCAAACAACAAAGACAACTACAACCAAAACATAGCTGGGTGTTGTGGCAGGTGCCTTTAGTCCCAGCTACTTGGGAAGCTAAGGCAAGAGAATAGCTTAAGCCCAGGAGCTGGAGATTTGTGGAGCTGTGATGCCACAGGACTCTACACAAGGTGACAGTTTGAGGCTCTGTCTCAAAAAAATATATATATATATATATATATGTGTGTATATATACACAAAAATTAAAAAAGAACATTTGGTTTTAAGAGTGGGCTGGTGGAAAGAGAGCTTTTTAAGTAGAGGGAATAAATTTGTATGTTCTGGGGTGGAAAAAGTGGCCAAATTTAGAAAGAAAAGAAGAAGGTAGAACACTGTTCTATCTCTTCCTGTCACAGATATCTGTGCGTATCTAAAGGGGTTGTGTTCAGTATCCCTGAGAAGAGCAGTGATAAATCCTCTTCTAAATGATAAGACCATTCATTTCATCATTTACCTTTATTATGTGACTCTTTGGTGGAATTCAGTCTCCAGTAGAACCTCTATGGCTGACCAC
>NW_003852524.1:3136740-3140451 GCF_000181295.1 Otolemur garnettii
GGATGTTTATTAATAGTAAAAGAACTAATATTAGCATGGATGTTAGAGTACCTTAAAAAGCTCTTAATATTTATTGTGATCAGGGCCAATCTCATTCTAACCATGTAATTATCTGATAATATTAGAGAAGTGCCATATTAAATATTGCTTGAATATTGAATGTTTATATAAAAGACCAGTCACTGGTACTTTGGTATCTTTCTGTAATATAGAATTTTTTGCAAAACAAACCTTACTGTGAAGGATTTTGACTAGTATATTTTTGCTATTGAGTAGGTAAAGTCAATATTACTATGCCCACTTTTTAAGTAAGGTAATTAGGACACTAAGAGGATAAGAGATTTGTTCAACATAATGCATCATTAATAAAAGCTTTTAACTATAAATGTAATAGCTACCATTCTGGAAAACAAAACTGACATAAAGGAAAGAAAAGAAAAGAGGTAGAAAGAGAGAAAGAATGAGAAGTGAGAGAGATTTTCCCCTGTCTTATATGAGCATTTTACAAGTCAATACTCGCCCCTTTTACATGGTACCCACATACATGCACTAATGAGAAGTGAGAGAGATTTTCCCCTGTCTTATATGAGCATTTACAAGTCAATACTCGCCCCTTTTACATGGTACCCACATACACGCACTAATGAGAAGTGAGAGAGATTTCCCCCTGTCTTATATGAGCATTTACAAGTCAATACTCGCCCCTTTTACATGGTACCCACATACACACTTATTTTTTTGGAGATAAGGTCTTACTGTGTTGCCCAGGCTGGTCTCAAACCCCTGGCTCAAGTTATCATTCAACCCTACCTTAGATTCCTCTACGAAGTACATTTTAATGTTGAAAAAAATCAATTTACTCTGTACTTTTTACCTTTTCTAATACTGTGTTTTTGATTAGGATTAATACATTTTGAAAAATATAGTATGCTTTTGAATTTTCCCCAGTTGGGTTTTGAAATTTATATATGAGTTTAATACCTTGAATTCTCTGGATGTTTCAAACATCTCTTTATATTCTCTATTCTCATCTCTGTGGAGTGGCCTCCTCTATCAATTTGTTGGACATGTATCATAAAGTTGTATAGATGTGCCTAGTTTTGTTCAATAGCTTAAAAGCCCTATTTAGAAACCATAGAGAAGTTATAAGGTAGGATCCAAGTTTTATAAAGATGGGTCAATTTGCTATGAGATTTCGACATAATATAGAATCTTAAAGATTTTTTTCCTGTATTTATGTTTTATTATATTAGGAGACCTATCTTTTTTCTATGGGAATATTTCGTTGAGTAAGTGCTAAAACACTATAGTACTTACTTTCTGTGAAGGACCTCAGACACATTATACTTTAGTTGTAGATTTTTCTTTTTCAGGTAGATTTTTTATCATTCCCATTCATGGAAGTGAAACTGAGGGTTAGTGTGGTTCTGTAAATTGGGTCACATCAGTGTTGGCCTACATAGGCTTCAAATCCATGTCTGTCTGACTCAAATTCATGCTTTTAATCATGAATTCAGATTCTAACTTATCCATCTAAACATATAGATAATTATTTTCTATAAAGATAATAATGAAATATCCATTTGTGTTCCTTTTATTTGCATCCAGTCATTTATAAAGTTGACATGGGGTAATATGAGGTCTGACTGCATAGGGGCTCTAATTTGAACTCTAATGTGGTATTTTCCTTACCTGCTTACTTTTCTTTCTTTGATCTGAGGGGGGGAAAAGCCTGAGTCCATGTATCATCATTTTGTAAAGTGGCACCTGCTGTTTTCTAAAATTTAAAACCGAAAGCAGCCTGAGACTGCTAGTCCTACTCCAGATTTTTTTAGACCCAAATTCCTATCTCACAGTTGAAGTAATTATCAAAGATGAGATCATCATATTTCTTCCAATTGGTGGAAAATCTTTTGGGGATACATGACAGGATATGTAGATTTGAAGGTGTGAGTTTTATTTTTGGAAGGCTTGGTGAAGCAGAGTCTGATATTAATGGCAAATGGCTGCTGTTTCTAGGGCAGAGTCCCCACAGGTGCTACTTTCTTTCTAATGATTTAGAATACATCTAGACAAAATACATCTAGACAAAAGTTTGTGGCCAAATTTAGGCCCTGTATTTTCTGATTTTATCCACATCATATCATCTGTTATTTCTTTTGAATTGAATTGGGTTACAGAAATTAGATTTTCATATCTTCCTTAATTGTTACTGCTCATACTAACTTGTGTATTTCCTAGAACAGGGACCTAGTCTGTTTTCTCGGCCTCAGAGTCCTCAGTGCTTGAAAGCTCATGATGGGAGCTCAGTAAACACACTGGGATGAACAAGTGAATGGTCAATATGTAAGTCAAACATGACCTAAAGAATTCTTTACCAAGAACATGAGATCTGATAGGAAAAGGAGACTCCAAAGAGATTTTTTTTCAATGATAAATTTCAAATAAAAATATAAAAGGGAATTTTTTTTTTTCTTTCAGTTTTTGGCTCTGGCATATGGGGCCGGTACCCTACTCCTTTGAGCCACAGGTACAACCCAAAGGGAACGTATTTTGAATGACATTTTGACTTTTAAAAACTGGCAACAAAGTTGGCTCATACTTGTAACCTCAGTATTTTGGGTAGCCAAGCTGGGAGGATCATTTGAGGCCAGAGTTGAAGACCTGCCTGGGTGGGAGGAGGGAGCATTGTTGTGCTCCCACTAAATGGGCACCATGTAAGGGTACATGGCACACGTCTTGGGTGGGGGAGACAACTACAAGAGGGACTCTGCCTAACAAATGTACACGTAGTTGCTTATACTTTCACATTAATCTGAAATAAAAAAATAATTAATTAAATTAAACAAACAAACAAAAAGAAATAAAGACCAGGTTGGGTAACATAGTGAGACTGTGTCTTTACAAAAATGAAAAAAATTAGCTGGGCATGGTGATGTGTGCCTGTAAGTCCTGGCTACTACAGAGACTGAGGCAGGAAGATCATTTGAGCCCAGGAGTTTGAGGCTATAATGAGCGATGATGGCACCACTTGTACTTCAGCTTAGGCCAACAAAGTGGACCTTGTCTCAAAGAAATAAAGAAACAAAAAACTGTAACAAAGTAGTATGAATTGTTTTTCAGTTTGTATTGTGTTTCCATCTTGCATTTGATTTTATTATCGAGGCATTGCAATTTTGTTTCTGGGCACATATACTTGCTTAGCATGATTACTAAATATACTCGCCTATTGTCACAGAATTGTATATCCTAAACATCAAAAATTAACATATGTAAAAATTCTTTCCTGTGTAACTTTTTAGTGTTTTTAATCATCTGATATTTAGATGCTGCATTGAGAAAAGCTGAGGCGTGTTTCATTAAGATAAAAAGGTTATTGTTAAATGACTTAATACATATATTTGTTTTAGAGATCAAAGAGCAATTTTTCCTGTGGATTCTGAATATAGCAGTCCTGAAGTAGTAAATCGGTCCATGAATCTGGGGCATTTTTGTTTTCTGACGTGGTTATGAAGAGGAAATGGGCTAAAACTAAACCTAATAGTGATTTTTAAAAATCTGCCCTTTTCAGTTATTGAAAGTTAATGCACTAAATGCACTTTAGCATCTTAATCACTGAGTGGGTCTCTGAACCACAGTTATAAAAAATAAGAGAATATGGGATTATTAATAAACATTATCTGGGATGCACGTCACAACTCTATACCTAAA
>NW_003852524.1:3141832-3144787 GCF_000181295.1 Otolemur garnettii
AAAAAAAAAGATTAAAGATATTCAAGTGGAGGTTTGAAGGATGAATAGGAATTTGCCAAGTGAAAAAAAAAATTAATTCAATAATTGAATTATATATCTTCTTATTATATGTAAAGTGCTGTGATAGGTACTATAGTAGCATTAAGAAGTCTTAAACAGGGCCCTGATTTTAAGGAACTTGTAAAGGAAATATATAGGGACAGCTTAAATTCTAATCCATAAATGCTATGGGAACAGAGAGAGGCAAGCCTTGAGTTGAGACTAGCGAGTGTTCTGGAAAGAAGGAAGAACGTAGACAAAGCAGGGGAGTGTGTGCAATAGGACAAATTCCAGAATAGGGGGAAATGCAGGACAGCTAGATGTCAGGGTTGTGGAAAGAAAGGCTTGCCCAGGGGGACCCAAAAGTTGCACAGCTGTTTTATGTGGCCATCTTTCTGCTGAGCACCGAGCATCTCAACAAAACACAGCTTGTTACAGCCTCTTTATTGACAGCTCTCTTGTTCTAAACCCGTTTCCTTTTTCATGTTACATCCAGGCCAACTGTACAAGCTTTCGATGCTCCCAGCTTGCTATGTTGTTCATTCTTCTTTTTAAGACTTTGCTTTGTGACTTTAGATCTGATCCTTATCCTCCACCACTAACCCTGCCCTGGGAGGACTTCCCACTGCTGTTACTAACAGTAGGACCGTAGAGGAGGTAAGACTGGGGGGAGAGGGGGGGCTCAGATCATGAACAACCTTTATACTAAGTGTCACATGTTAAAAGTCTGGTGAGAAAGAAGTGGCATTAACAATGAACTCTGGTTATTATTAGATGACATATATCTCGGGGAACTCATCATGGTTCAGCATTGAATCCTTACTTTATAGGCTCAGAAAATAAGTATACAAGAATAGAGCAATGTCTTGGGGTGAATGCACGGTAAGTTACCTCACAGAGGCCGGGTGAAGTGGATCGTACCTAGCACTTTGGGAGGCTGAGGCAGGGGGATCACTTGAAGCCAGTAGTTTGAGACCAGCCAGGGCAAAATGGCCAGACCCCATCTCCACAGAAATATAAAAAAATTGCTGGATATAGTGCCTGTCATCCCACCTAACTCAGGAAACCGAAGAAAGAGGATCACTTGACCCCAACAATTTGAGAGTGCAGTGAGTATGATGAGACCACTGCACTCTACCTGGAGCAACAGAGCAAGACCTTGTCTTGAAAAACAGAGACAGAAAGCAGACAAAAAACTCCCCAAAGGTTTCTCCCTCACAGAAGATGATGCATAAAACAGATTTCCAATGTATTATCACATAAAATTTGAGAAGTAGTGCCAAATGACAGAGGCGTTCTGATATTGAGAGTCAACAAAATTATATGGGAACAAAGTATTAACCAAAAGGTTTTTACATAAGCGTGTAATCAGTGGGAGGGAGAGATAATTATGTAATTTAATTGTCAGTGTCATTAGCCTGGTATCCCAAAGCACCATCTGCACATAAAGGATCATCTGGCCACCAGGATTAGAATGCGGGGATGTGGGGCCTGTTTATCCCTTTCCTTGTCTGAATCAGCACTGTCAACATCTTTCTTCTCTGACTCGGCTGTTTTATGTTTTAGAGACAGAGTCTCACTTTGTTGCCCTCGGTAGAGTACTGTGGCATCACAGCTCACAGCAACCTCCAGCTCTTGGGCTTGGGTGATTCTCTTGCCTCAGCCTCCCGAGCAGCCTCCCAAATAGGCACCCACCACCATACCTGGCTAACTTTCTATTTTTAGTAGAGATCTTGAACTCCTTAGCTCAAGAAATCCACCCCTCTTGGCCTCCCAGAGTGCTAGGATTACAGGTGTGAGCCGCCACACCCAGCAACTTAGAGCGTTCTTGAGAAGGATCCTGAGACTCAGCCAAGCTCAGGAGATGAGTGTGCCCCTGAGACTGTGGTTGAAGTCTGCCTTGGGCTCTGGGAGTGTGGAATAAAGGTAGTTTGATGCATTTGCCATCGCTGCATGAATAACTCAGAATATGTGGAGCACGTGAAAGGGAAGAAACAGAAGAACGTCATCATCAGATTTTATTTATTTTTTTTAGAGACAGAGTCTCACTTTATCACCCTGGGTAGAGTGCTGTGGCATCACAGCTCACAGCAACCTCCAACTCCTGGGCTTACGCAATTCTCTTGCCTCAGCCTCCCGAGTAGCTGGGACTACAGGTGCCTGCCATAACACCCGGCTATTTTTTTTTGGTTGTTGTTGCAGTTTGTCTGGGGCCGGGTTTGAACCCACCACCCACCCTATATGGGGCCAGGGCTCTACCCACTGAGCCACAGGTACCACCCCAGATTTTTTTTTAAGAAGGGAAAGAAGAAGATCAAGTTACCTGCCCAGATCCTGATAGCCAGTGTCACTCTGCATGTGAGCTATTTGACGGGGAGTAGTTGGGAGCAGCGACAGCAACAGGTAACTCCAAATGCTGGTTTTCTGTGATTGGACTCACCATGGCGGCTCTGTTTGTTGTTTGAGTGAATATTATTTTTCCTGTTTGAAAAAGAGAAAAATACATTAAAAAAATCTAGGCTTTGTTGAGCAAAGTTGAGAGAATAGTTTAATTTGGTCAAGCTTCCACCCCAATTATAAAGTGGAAAATGCTCACTTAACGACTTACCAGTGGTTAATTGAAAGCAAAGTGCATCATACTTTTTGACCAAAATCAACTTTGTTCCTTTGTATTCTGAACATGATCATGATTCCAACCATTCCACTAAGTGCTGCCAATGCTTACATCTCACTTCAAGGTTTGCATCTCAAGATTTGTAGTTTTGTGTTTTGGTTTATGTCATTAGTAAGCAGAATCAATTTGATAAAAGACTGCTGTTTGATTGATAAAGTCATTTTCATCAGCTTTGCAGTGGGTACGATTTGGCAGTCCTTGCCTATAGCATGAAGTTGGGTGCACACCCAAGTTTTTTCCTT
>NW_003852524.1:3145544-3147904 GCF_000181295.1 Otolemur garnettii
TCAAGTTTAGACAGCTAAAGGTGACATTTAAATTTAAACCAGGCCTGTTTTAATGATAAAGGTTGTAGTCATTATACTATATAAGAACATATCTGAGGCAATATAATTTGCAAAATACAATAATTTGAATGTTTTTTGTTATTGTTCCAAAAAGCAATTTGTAGGTTATAAGCTGACTGATACTATTTATGTCTCTTTAAATCTTGTAATCTAGAGATGATGCCACACCCTAATAAAATTAAAAATCATGGCATAATCATGACGTTATCTGCTATCTTTTTAAGTGTTTTGATTTTTTTCCTTTAAGTGTTTAGAATGTTGTTTGGCATGTCAACAGAATTCAAGGTTTGGGGTTGCAAACCTTGTTGTACCCTTTAATTTTCATGCTATTTGCTTTTGTTTTTGAAAATGTGCTGAAGTTTTCCTCTGGCAATTTATTTTCCATATTTCCACTTTGTTTGGCTGCAGTTTACTTGGCTACCTCTGGAATTTGGCATTAGGGTTTCCATATCTTTATTTCTGTGTAATTATTTGAGTTCATAACTAAACCAGGTAGATATATGCTCTGCTCTAATTGATCTCTGGTATGGATTCTATTAACTTTTAATTTTTTCTACTTTTCAGTTAATAAAGTTTTATCCTTTTCTATATGCAAATACCATTCGGTCCTGCCTAAAGTGGAACTCTTAGCTAAGAAGACATTTCTTAGTCTACTGGGATATGCCCGTCAGTATCGCCTCCTGGCCTAGCTCCACTGAACTTGAGAATAGTATCTTTTATATTAGATGGATTTATAGATGGCAGTGAAGGTTCGTAATATCTATATGAAGCAGGAAATAACATTAAGCAATTTATTTTTAAATTCATAATTACATTAGTTTTAGTAAAGTTTTATTTATTTATGACATGTTTTTATTTGTAAGTATTAACTATGTTTTTAATATATGTCCATATAAGCCTTTGTTTTAAAAATACATTAAAAACTCAGCATAAGCTCACTCATTATCAATGCTGATTGCAGCCCAACCTGTCAGATAATAAAATAAAAGAATTAGTTTAAGTTATGAATGCCAATAGAAGATAATTAATGTGTATACTAATTTTAATATATATTTATGTATTTTGAATATACCAGGTACTAACATGATGAGGTGCATAGAGTTTTCAATATTATTCTCTTTATTTTTCCTAAGACAAAGGAAATAAGTGCGTTATAAAATCTATTTCTCTTAGCACAGAGTAACAAACAGAAAATTCATAAACCAGCATTTTGCTGATACTTCTGTGATGGAGGAGCGTCGTTTGTTTGCTTTAATTACACGAAATGTTTTGCTCATGTTTGCAAATGTAGCAAAGTAAGGCTCGACAAATGTTTCATTTGGGAAATACAAAAGTGAACTTTAAATGCTTTATGTCTGGCGTTAATGAAGATGGAACATTCTAATGAAAAAATTATTTATTTTGGCTAGGCAAGAATAAAAATCATTTTGATTAATGAATCTGTCAGTCTGTGCCTAGTTTTTCTTCTTGGAGTTATCAATAAAACATTATTATTTTGGAGTAGAATAATGGCATTGTAAATTTTATATTTCCTGGAAAAGGTACTTACAGAGCATTTGGTCCAATGATATTATCTTAAATACCATAGAAGTGAAAGTTCTTCCCCTCTGCAATGACTGGCAAAGTTAGGTCTACAGCTCACGTCTCTTGCCTTGAAGCCCGGACTGTTTTTCACTCCACTATGCTGCCTCTGATTTGTATGGTGTGTAATGGGCACTAAACCTGTTATAAGACACAAAGTCAATCTTAATGTTGAGGAGATTTAGCTCATTTCTCTTTTCTCCAATATCTATAAGGTACATTATGTGCTGGCCACAACTGTTGGGATGGTATCAGTGAGAGACACAATGTCATACGTATGGGTGGGAAATGTCAATAATATGTATGGTCTTCCTATCACGGAGCAAATGTGTTTTCCATTGAAAATCAATTATTTAAGAAATAGTAAACATATCTAAAATATACACATTGGCAGAGGATATAGAATGTAACACTAAAGAGACAAGGGTTACATTTTACTTATATTATTTTTATGAAGATCTATGCTTTTAAAATCTGAACAAAGCCAGTCTTCAAGGATCATTGATAACTGACAGAAATACTTTATTTTCAGTTATAAATAAAATATACTTAAACATTGATAGTTTAAAGCATTCTTTTTTTTTTTTTTGCAGTTTTTGGCCAGGGCTGGGTTTGTACCCACCGCCTTTGGCATATGGGGCCGGCGCCCTACTCCTTTGAGCCATAGGTACCACCCTAAACATTGATAGTTTAAATTCTCCTGGATTTCTAAAGGATTT
>NW_003852524.1:3147924-3157418 GCF_000181295.1 Otolemur garnettii
ATTAGGGTTTCCATATCTTTATTTCTGTGTAATTATTTGAGTTCATAACTAAACCAGGTAGATATATGCTCTGCTCTAATTGATCTCTGGTATGGATTCTATTAACTTTTAATTTTTTCTACTTTTCAGTTAATAAAGTTTTATCCTTTTCTATATGCAAATACCATTCGGTCCTGCCTAAAGTGGAACTCTTAGCTAAGAAGACATTTCTTAGTCTACTGGGATATGCCCGTCAGTATCGCCTCCTGGCCTAGCTCCACTGAACTTGAGAATAGTATCTTTTATATTAGATGGATTTATAGATGGCAGTGAAGGTTCGTAATATCTATATGAAGCAGGAAATAACATTAAGCAATTTATTTTTAAATTCATAATTACATTAGTTTTAGTAAAGTTTTATTTATTTATGACATGTTTTTATTTGTAAGTATTAACTATGTTTTTAATATATGTCCATATAAGCCTTTGTTTTAAAAATACATTAAAAACTCAGCATAAGCTCACTCATTATCAATGCTGATTGCAGCCCAACCTGTCAGATAATAAAATAAAAGAATTAGTTTATGTTATGAATGCCAATAGAAGATAATTAATGTGTATACCAATTTTAATATATATTTAAGTATTTTGAATATACCGGGTACTAACACGATGAGGTGCATAGAGTTTTCAACATTATTCTCTTTATTTTTCCTAAGACAAAGGAAATAAGTGCGTTATAAAATCTATTTCTCTTAGCAAAGAGTAACAAACAGAAAATTCATAAACCAGCATTTTGCTGATACTTCTGTGATGGAGGAGCGTCGTTTGTTTGCTTTAATTACACGAAGTGTTTTGCTCATGTTTGCAAATGTAGCAAAGTAAGGCTCGACAAATGTTTCATTTGGGAAATACAAAAGTGAACTTTAAATGCTTTATGTCTGGCGTTAATGAAGATGGAACATTCTAATGAAAAAATTATTTATTTTGGCTAGGCAAGAATAAAAATCATTTTGATTAATGAATCTGTCAGTCTGTGCCTAGTTTTTCTTCTTGGAGTTATCAATAAAACATTATTATTTTGGAGTAGAATAATGGCATTGTAAATTTTATATTTCCTGGAAAAGGTACTTACAGAGCATTTGGTCCAATGATATTATCTTAAATACCATAGAAGTGAAAGTTCTTCCCCTCTGCAATGACTGGCAAAGTTAGGTCTACAGCTCACGTCTCTTGCCTTGAAGCCCGGACTGTTTTTCACTCCACTATGCTGCCTCTGATTTGTATGGTGTGTAATGGGCACTAAACCTGTTATAAGACACAAAGTCAATCTTAATGTTGAGGAGATTCAGCTCATTTCTCTTTTCCCCAATATCTATAAGGTACATTATGTGGTGGCTACAACTGCTGGGATGGTATCAGTGAGAGACACAATGTCATACGTATGAGTGGGAAATGTCAATAATATGTATGGTCTTCCTATCACAGAGCAAATGTGTTTTCCATTGAAAATCATTATTTAAGAAATAGTAAACATATCTAAAATATACACATTGGCAGAGGATATAGAATGTAACACTAAAGAGACAAGGGTTATATTTTATTTATATGATTTTTATGAAGATCTATGCTTTAAAATCTGAACAAAGCTAGTCTTAAAGATCATTGATTACTGACAGAAATACTTTAGTTTCAGTTATAAATAAAATATACTTAAACATTGATAGTTTAAAGCATTCTTTTTTTTTTTTTTTTTTTTTTTTTGCAGTTTTTGGCCAGGGCTGGGTTTGAACCCTCCGGCATATGGGGCTGGCGCCCTACTCCTTCCCTAAACATTGATAGTTTAAATTCTCCTGGATTTCTAAAGGATTTACCATATTATAAATAGTATCCATTGGCACAGATAAGCCATTTATTTGCTTACTTTTCCTCATTGCTGTATGGAATATATTTATTTTGATACTATCACCAAGGATGATCTTTTCTTATTGAGATGAATTGTCATACACTGTGTAAATCTGCCTAAATTCTGGTTATATCTTATGGTGCTCACACATTCTCAAGGATCAAGGATGTGCTCTGTTGCCTCAGTCCCTAATCTTTTTCTTTTTAAAGTTAAAAAAAAATTTTCCCCCCTACTTTCTATTTAACATTGCTCTAAAGGCCAAATCTAAAATTGTTAAAATTTGCATGTGAAGTGTAGCCTTAAGTTAAAGCTTTGGTTTTTTATAGCTCAGGGATTTCTGGTTTTAAATATTCAGGGAATTTTATGTATTCAAACACATCATGTTATCAGAGTGTTTTTAAAGATAATTAGTACAAATGAATAATTCTGTGCATTCTTTTCTTATGAGACAAATTTCTGCATTGTATTTCTCTAATTTTTTTTTACAGTTGTTTGTAATCTGACACAAAGTCAAGTAGAAGATATTTTGAGGATTGTGAGATACCATTCCTTTAATTTTTATTGAATTTTTCACAGAATTTAAAATGCAATTCTATATTTTTACATTTTTTACTATTTGTTCTTGTGTTTGTTTATGATTTTAAAATTGTATTTATTTATTTATTTTGGAATCGAGTCTCCCTTTGTTTGCCTTGGTGGAGTGCCATGGTGTCATAGCTCACAGCACATTCAAACTCTTGGCCTTGAGTGATCCTCTTGCTTCAGCCTCCCAAGCAGCTGGGACTACAGGCACCTGCCACAACACCTGACTATTTTTAGAGATGGGGCCTTGCTCTTGCTCAAGCTGGTCTCGAACTCTTGAGCTCAGGCGATCTACCAGCCTTGGCCTCCCAGAGTGCTAGGATTACAGGTGTGAGTCACCATGCTCAGCCTGTATCTGTGTTTAAATGTTTGTCACCATCGCAGCTAAGAAAAACTTACTGTTTGCTCATTGCCAAATGTCAAATAGCATGATCCTCTACCTACAGTGCTTAGAATGTATAGAAATTCACCTCCAGTTTGTTTGTTCTCGCATGTGTCTGAGAATTGCTGTCTGAAGGGCAACAAAGGGAACAGCTCACTGGTCTAAAAGTCAGTACTGTTTCACAATATGGCCTGGAACAACTGGCCAGCACATTTGGGCCTTGGTTTCCTGAGTTGTTAAATGAACAAGTAGGACTGGATAACTTCTAGAATCTCTTTTGATTCAAATGTTGTAATTAATGAAACTGTAGAGCTACTCTAATTTGTCCAGAGGGGGCCCATGTACACCTATCACCTGTCTCTAGACTCTTTAGTTCCCTTCATTTTGAGGTTTAGAGAGGGAAGACGGGTTCTTTCTTTGAAAGTTTTGAAAGCAGAAAGCAATTTTAGAGTAGGCCTGTACTGGGCTTCACTTTAGTTACGCTAACCTCTGTAATGTTCCTAAGTGTTAGTTCAGTCCTGTTTTCCACGTAGCCCAAGGCTCCCAGAACAGCTCATGACGCTCACGATTCAGTCTATGACTGGCTTCCCTGTTATCTGCCGGAGTTATATTTAATGTAAATAATTGACGAGGAATATTTACCCGCAGTGAAATCCTACTCATCTGATTTCGCCCAGATAGGATGTATGTCAAGAACGTTGACCTTCAGCAATGCCCTTAACACTCTGCAGTAAAGTGATAGAAGGACGTAGAAGATAGAGGACTTGATGTAAAGATACTGAAGTGCCTATTACATAATGTTGCTACCCTGGGGAATATTTCAGGTAGTAGCACAGACGGCTCAGCCTGGCGTGACAGAGTCAGAGATGGGATGAGTTACTTCTTTTGAGCAGAAGTTTCACAAAGAGCTTACTTGAATAGGAAAAGTAAGACCTTAGAAGGTTGATGCATTAGTTGATTCAGGTAGTTCAACACTGATGTTGTATTTTAGGTAGACATGGTCAAAACCATGAAAAATAGCTTTAATTAAAAATGACTTTCTAATATTCCTTGTTGTTCACACCAACCTAGTGAAACCTGGGATCCAACAGAAGAGGGAGAGCGTTCTCATTTTAGGTTGTTTCCTTAAAAAGTTAAAAATGCCTCTAATGTTGTTGCTTCACTGATGAGCATTTTTGCCATAGGTTTGTTGGCCATTTGTCTTCTTCAGAGACGGTTCTGTCCATGTCTCTTGGTCACTTATAAATGGGATTGTTTTCTCGTGTTGATTAGTTTGAGTTCTCTGTAGATTCTGGTTATCAGCTTTCTGTCAAATTTGTATCATGTAGATATCTTCTCCCCTTCTGAAGGCTGTTTGTTTTAGTTGTTGTACCCTTAGCTGTGCAGAAGCTTTTTAGCTTGATTATGTCCCATTTATTTATTTTTCATATTGCTGTGATTGCCAAGGGGGTCTTCTTCATCAAATCTTTTCCCAGATCAAGGAATGTTAAGAGTTTTTCCCACTTGCTTGCAGAATTTTTATCCTTTCATATCTTAAATTTAAATCTTTTATCTAGCAAGAGTCAATTTTTGTTAAGTGGTAAGAGAGGCACATCCACCCTTAGTCTTTTACATGTGGCTACCCAGTTCTCCCAGCACCATTTATTAAAGAAGGATTCTTTCCCCCAGTGCATGCTTTGATTTGGTTTATCTAAGATCAGATGGTGATACATGGCTGAGTTCATCTCTAGGTTCTCTATTCTATTCTATGGATCTATGTCTTTATTTTTTGTGCCAATACCTTGCTGTTTGGATCACTATAGACTTGTAGTACCTGAAATCTGGTGATGCGATGCCTCCACATTTGTTTTTATTTAGAATCGTGTTGCCTATTTGGGTTTTTTTTTGGTTCCATATGAAACAAAGTACTATTTTTTCAAGTTCTTCAAAGTATGACATTGGTGCTTTAATGAGGATTGCATTAAATCTGTAGATCATCAGAGAAATGTAAATCAAAACCATCCTGAGGTATCAACCAATTTCAATAAAGAATAGTCCACTTCTCAAAATCCCAAAGCTGCAGATGCTGTTATGGATGGGGGGAGAAGGGAACGCTTTTGCACTGCTGGTGGGATTGCAAACTAATACAGCCTGCATGGGAAAAGGTATGGAGAATCCTTAAAGACTAAAAGTAAACCTTCCATCTGATCCCCCAATCCCATTACTAGGCATCTACCCAGAAGGAAAAAAGATCATTTTACTATAAGGAAGTTTGTACTAGCATGTCCATAGCAGCTCAATTCACAATTGCTAAGACACGGAATCAACCCAGGTGCCCATCAGCACATGAGTGGATTAACATACTGTGGTATGTGTATACCATGGAACACTATTCAGCCACAAAAAATGGAGACTTTACATCTTTTGTGTTTACCTGGATGGAGTTGAAGAAGGTTCTTAGTAAAGACAAGTAAAGAAGATACTTAGTAAAGTATCACAAGAATGGAAAATGCACACTCAATACTAATATAAAATCAATAGATAAATAATTACATGCCCACACAAGGGAAAAACAAATTTAAGTGGGAGGAGAGAAAAAAGGGGAGGAGGAGATTGGTAATCTCTTACCTTAGGGGTCCCTTGTAAGGGTATACAGCACGCCCCTGTGTGAAGGGCTCAACTCTAACTTGAACTTTACCTAACAAGCGCAAACTCTATCATTTGTACCCTCATATTAATCTGAAATAAATCGACAAAACAAAATAAAACAAAACATTGTTGCTTCATTGTCTTCTCAAATAAAATTGTAAAACCATTGCCTAGCTGAGTGCTGTGTGTTGTGAGTACTTAACCTGCTAACTAAAATGTTAATCTCTACAGTGGAATTACTTTTGAAAAGAGGATGATAATAAAACTAAAAGTTGCTACATGATATTAAACTACAAAGTTGCTACATTGTATTAAACAAGCCTCTGTCTAATGAGATCTCAACTAACAGCAAGCTCAAGTCAGACATAAAGTTTGGGAAACTAACACGAGCTACATATTCTTGAAAAGACTGTCTTTTGCAAACATGAATTAGGTATGAAGCAAAAAAGTTCATGACTGCTCTAAAATTAGAATGCTCATTTTAAGTACTCCAAAGGGCCAAGCGCTGAAATTTGAACAGCGAAATGAACAAGATGGGAACTAAAATATTAACGTTCAGCAATCTCTTGAGTAAAGTTGTAAAAAATAGTATTAGTCACTTTTACTATGCTGTTAAACTTTAGATATTGGAATAGAGAGGAGAAAGGAATTTGGAACGGAATACAATAAAACGCCCAAATTCTTGGAATTTGATTCAAACCAAAAGGAAATGTTCTCTGAAATTGAGCACAGATTTAAAAATAATAATTCTTCCAGTTGTGAAACAGATTAGTCACACCTCTGTTTTAATGACTCAGAAGATAATTCTGTGAAGTCTGGTGTTAAAAATGAGAGGGTGATATGTAAAAATAATTTAAAAATTAAATAAAAAGGTAAGCAGAGACTGACATTTTAAAACTAAGGGCTTTTTAGAGGTCTGGAACTATCTCCAAAAGATGTGACTTTTTTATTTATGGATAACACTTCATCTTAGACAACTAGCAAGTATTTTGCCTTCTGCTTTTTGAGAAAACAACTTTCTAAAATGTGACTTGTTATTATAGTGGCCCCAAATTGAAGACAGCCAAAACATTGCATAATAAGGAAATTGTTAAATTGTGAAACATCCACTAAATGGAATATTACACAGCCATTTAAAAGCAGTTTTAAAAGAAATGTTAATAACTTGAAAAATGCTCCCTACTTATAATTCAAAGTTTAGAATGTAAAAATCATATTTAATATGCTCTCAATTATATTAGCCACACACATAGAAAAATACAAAAGAAATATATATGTCAATAGTGATTTTATCTGTAACTCATAATTTTTCTTCAAACTTTCATTTTAGATTTTTCTTACAGTGAATATCTATAACCTTTGGTAAATAATTAGAAATAACTTTTTTTAAGGTACTAAATTTTTAATGCCACTTGATAAAAATACAAGAGCACGAATCCACTTTTATTTATTTCTCGTCGGTTTAAATCCCTGAGGGCTGTAGCATCACATGGATTCTGTGTGCAATGGCCTTCACAGGAAGGTGACTTGGGAATGTGGCACCAACCATGCCTCTGTTTCAGTGGATCAGTTACCTCTCCCCAGATTACTCTGGTTTTGTTCAGTTGGACACCAAGGGTCACTGTGTTGCTCTTTGCTTGGTTGTATACATAAGCACGTCTCTTGCCCGCATAGAATTCAATTTCATTTTAGGCATAAATACCTTCAATTTTCAGAAGAGCTGTGCTCTCTTTGGGTTCAGAGACCCCACTGATTTCGGAGACCCCACTTACAACCGGCAGAAGCGGCCTTGGACCACAGCCTTCCAGACAGCTTTGCCTTTTAGAAACCAGTTCCCAACATACCCCCAGTTATTTGCTCTCAACATTCAGCAGCCCGGATTTCACTCTTCTCCCAGAAACTGATTTTTAAAAGCTTACTGATTTTGAAGCTTACTGCAACTTACAGTGCTGAAAAGAATCATTATTAACAGTCTATGATAAAAACTCGGTTTTTGTTTTTATTTTTTGAAATGTAAGGGGAAGAAAAAGAACAAAGAACACAAAATAGCTGGGTTGCCCTGAAACCCGGGTCACACGATTCAGGTCATCTCTCAAGTGCAGCCGTCACAGTCTCAGAAGAACAATTTCCACCTGTTATCCATCCGCCATGACATAGTGCGTGACGTGTTTAGAAATATGTATGATTTTTTTAATCACTAATACAAGAGCTCTAGCTGCATAATGTAATTTCCATTGGCTCTATGAATGAGGCCCTGAAGGAAAAATTTTACTTGGTTGAAAAAAACCGGTAGCTTCAACCTGGCAGGTCCCTGATAATAGGGGTTTTGGGAGAGTTACCCTAGTACCCAAATGTAGAAATAATGAGCACCACACAGGAATGGTTAATTGATAAAATCAAAATGTGTAAGTATACTATAAACACCTGGGTCTCCTTGAGTGGAATAAACTTGGAAGAACTTTGAGAGATTATTCAGAAGAATTAGCTGGTCCAGAATATAATGAGGAATTTAATTAAAGTTCTAGAGCATAAAATGAGTTTCTTTCCTGGCCTTCTGTGGTAATCAATCCATTCTTCTTCAGTGGAGTGAAACTGTGGTCAGCCACGGAAGAGAATTTGTAGTGATCGTGAAAAGAAAATGAGGCGATATTTTGCTGTTAATAGAATATTTGTAGGTGGGCGGCTCCCATGGGTCAAAGAGTAGGATGCTGGCCCCATATACCGGAGGTGGTAAGTTCAAATCCAGGCCTGGCCAAAAACTGCAACAACAACAACAACAACAACAACAACAACAACAAAAGAATATTTGTAGGTCAAGTCAGGCATTCGTTTGTGTTCTGAATCCCTACATAAAAATTTCAAAAACTAACTTGCTTGAATCTTTTCAGTCAACAAACAGTGTGGTTTCCCCTCTGGCTGCACATCAGAATCATTTTAAAAGTTCAGAGACTTGGATTCTGCTGGGAGAATTGGGTTCAGTATGTTTTTCAGTAGTGTCAAGACGACTGTATTTAAGTGAAACAAAGCAAAACCAAACCAAACCAGACCAGACCAAACCCAGGTCTCAGGTCATCTGGAGAGCAGCCTGCCTGGAGACTGACAGGGCTACCTGTGCCAGTCACTCAGAGTACAAAGGCGTAAGGTCTCAGGTCCTTACACTGCTCACTCTCTGAAAGACCAGCTCGCAGTCTGTTCTTTAAAATTGGTAACATACTCATTTTCCTAATGGAAAAGACCTTTTCCTGTCATGAGCTGTCTCCTCCCTCCTGCAGGCAGTTTTGAGGCCTATTATCTGAGGTTCTGCCATGCCAGGAATACCATATAAGGGCAGAAAACAGGCCAATTGATTGATTCAATTATGTCAGTTTAAATTATGAAAGATCTGAAATGGGCACAAGAAGTTATTGGGTGTCTGTTCGCTGGAGTGCTGAGTGATGTCCACCAGACCTGCAGGAATTATCTGATACCATCGGAGTGTTCATATTCGCATCTTTTTCGAGGCTATTTTATACCTTTGTAGAGGTAGATGTTAATTTGTAGACAAGTGACAATGCAAAAATACATTTTCCATAACAGTTTTAATAAATGTAGCAAAGCAGAAATACAATGAATTTCTCTCCATAGCAAAGATAATCCCCTAAATGATATTTTATTGTCATGCAGGATATTAGCCAGTTTTGCATCTGTTGCCAAAACCATTTCAGCACAAAGCTTATGTGGCTGGCCGTGTGTAAGGCTCTCCTTCAGATCCTCCTGCGAGCCAGTTTGAACATCTTACTGATCTTCTCATTCATTAATCAGCTTCGTAAAGTCTTTGACTTATATTGGTATGCTACTTATGATTTTATAATTTAAAAAAATGGCACTTTAGTGCCTAAAAACCCTTGTGTGACTTGGATTTGCCTTTGGAATGGATTTTTCAACAGGGATATTTCTACGCCTGGTGCTGTTGTAAGTAGAGGTGCTTCCTAACTCATCACTCCTTAGTGCCCCTGCAGACAGAGTGTCTATCTGCCT
>NW_003852524.1:3157804-3164629 GCF_000181295.1 Otolemur garnettii
TGCTTCCTAACTCATCACTCCTTAGTGCCCCTGCAGACAGTGTCTATCTGCCTTGCCTATCAGTGCTTCTGTCAGAAGTTGTATGGCACGTTGGCATGTCTTTCTCTATCACTTCATTTAAAAAGAGAAAAAAAATGTAAATCATCTACCCTAGCTTTTACTGAAAACTCTATTCTTGCAGATTTCTGTATACCAATCAAGTATCTTGCAGCTATTGATTACATCATACTCATTCTTGTGTCTTTGCTAACCTATAGTGAGAAACTCCATTGCATTCAAGGAGCATTGTACATTCCTTGCTACCATGGCAACAGGCAAAACACACCAATGTTACATGTAATTCCTATATATTTCTCTGACTTATTGTGTGGAGACAGGACTTTGTTCTTGAAACAATTCAAAGATATCCTCTCTTGCTTTGCAGACTGATAAACTTTCTCATCCCAAGTAACAGAACAAGAGGCTGTATCTAGTTGGCTCCATACTTACTCAAGAAGACCCCTGCGGTGCGTTAGCTTACAAGGTTTATAAGTATTTTCTAATAGTCCAATAGGTTCATTTTGTTTAAAAAAATAAAAAAAGAAAATTGATAGATTCACTTCGGGAATATATCAGAAAAACAAAACATGTACCAAAGAGTAGAATTGTCTGAGACAACCTGTTCATTAAGTTTTAAGTACTGTAACTGAATTTTTAAACAGGGCAAATATAGAGAAAAGAATACTACACGGGACTTAACATTAAAACGCTTGTTCTTTTCCCCTTTGAACTAGATTTTGAAGTGATTATAATTATCAGAAGTGCCTTTCATTTTCCTAAGTTCATACCTTAAGAATTTTTTTTTTTTGAGACACAGTCCTACCTATGCCCAGAGCAGAGTGCAGTGGCACCGTAGCTCACTGCATGCAATCTTACACTTGGGCTGTGGGCATCTCATTGCCTCAGCCTTCCAAAGCTGCTGGGATTACAGGTGCTTGGCTGAGTTTTTCATTTTTTTAATGAGCCTGGATCTCACTCTTGCTCTGACAAGTCTCAAACTCTTGGAGCTCAAACAATCCTCCTGCCTCAGCCTCCCACAGTGCTGGGATTGCAGGTATAAGCCACCACACCCGGCATATTAAGAAAATTTTAAATAGGAAAATAATATGTTCTCATGTCACTTATGATTAAAAACACAAATGGCACTGTGAGACATTTCCATTGTCAAGCATAAATTCTTAAAAGAGTTAAGGTGGAATTTTGGGCCAGCAGTGTTGTTGCAGGCTGAATGGTGTCTTTTTCCACATTTCTGTGTTGACGTCTTACTCCCCAGCATCTCAGGATGTGACTGTACTTGAGACACAGCTTGTAAATAGGTGATTGATTTAAAATGAGATCACTGGGGCGGGTTCTAGTCCTAGGTGACTGGTGTCCTTTTAAGAAGAGGAGATCAGGACTCAGGTACTCACAGGTCCGGGCTATACACATCTACGCAGGAAAAATCACAGAAGGACTCAGGGAGAAGACAGCCGTCTGCAAGTTAAAGAGAGAAGCCTCAGAGGAGGCCAATCCTGTCAACATTTTGATCTCAAACTTCCAGCCTCCAGCTCGTCTGAATATAAACTCTCGTTTCAGCTAAGTCTTAAGTTTTTCTTCATCGAGTTCAGGACAGAATATGACAACCGCCATGCAGATGAAAGTCTGTAAGTGGATTAATTTGTATTTACCAGTTAAAGTTCATTTTGCTTCCTTGTTTGGTCAAAGTCAACTTCTGTTTTTAGGAAGACCCTGATTTATACTATCACACATCTCTTTTTAGCTTGAAAATGGCGTATTGTATATTCTTTAGTTCTAACAAGGGTTTGTAGTGAGAAAAACAAATTACTTTCAGGATCATGAAAAAAAATGGAGAAATAAAAGGAGCTTTGTGTCGGGGACGCTCTTGACCCAAGTTGGCTCGCTGTGACCAGTACTCATCCTATTTTTAGGATTCATTTTGTTACTGTGCTCATGTGCAGCCACTGCATTAATCTTCCTTTTTTGCTTCTGTCACGGCCAACATAGGCACTAGCCAGCTGGCCATGCTTAACTTTTCCTAAGAAATCTTCTATTGTTGGGCTCAAATGGCTGGTCTCTAGGTGAACTCAGAGATAAACGAGGTACAGATCACAGGGAGTGATTGTTGTTGCATCCAGAGTGAGTTTGTTCTCACCCTAACCATCTGCACTGCAGACTCAGCCTTAGTTCTCTCTTGCTAAGAACCATAGAAGGATGTCCTTCTGTGGGCTGTAGACGGCATGGTCACCTGTTCTCCCTTGCTAAGAACCATAGAAGGATGTCCTTCTGTGGGCTGTAGACGGCATGGTCACCTGTTCTCCCTTCTTCCCAGAAAGTGATAGAAGAAAAATTCTATGCCCAACTTACAGTGGGGCCACATTACCCTGCGAAGTGACTGCAATGGGAGCTCTGACTCTTATGGTACGGCCTCTTGAGTGATTGTCACGTTACCAGTGAAATAATGAACTTTTGCTTCTATTTCCATATGATGAAGTTGGTGAACATGATGCACTGAAAGGGTAGAGAAATAGAAGGAGGAAGGAGAACTGATCTGAAATGGAGCTCCCTTTCATCAAAAATGCTCAAGGCTGTCCAGAAGTGCCTCCTGCGACCAGGCAGGGGCACGTGAAAGGCCCAGGGGAAGGTCGGGTTGGGACTGTACGTGGCAAAAGAAAGGGGTCTAAGAGTAAGGCTCAAGTAACAAAAAGGACAAGAGATGGGCACAACAAGTAGGAACCTCCAGACATTCATGGATGTAAAATGTCTTAGAGGAGAGACTGAATCAGCCAAGGATTGAGGACAATGACCAGGATTTGGTCAGAAGGCGCGGGGACATGGGAGAAGACCTATAGGCCTCAGGGAACCAGGGACGTGGATGAGCAGGAGGCTGGATGGTTTCTGAAAGTTCCTTTAGTCCTTTCCTCTCCAAGATGATAAGAACCTTTAAACCCAGAGTGGACTCTGCACATGGCTAGGAAGACCAGCTGGGTGCAGATGGTCGGAGGCTGTGTCTGGGAAAGTGGTTGAGCAGAGCACGGTCATGGCCCACAGCATTAGTGGCTGGAATTCGGAGGCTTCTGCCCTGCAAAAGTGAGATCTTCCCTTTCATTCCATATTTGTCATGGACTCAGAGCATAAATCCATAGGATTTAAGAAGCCATAGGTGGGATTTAAATGAATGACAAGCTCAATTGAATAGTATTTATTCTATGTACAATTCACAGATTCCTACCCTAATAATCATCCTCCCCACTGGAGGTAACTACACATTGTTCTTGCTACCTTAATTAGAGAATCACATGATTATTCTTTCAAAGAGTATCTTATACCAATGTATAACCCCAATTCACACATCACTAATTAATAGGAAGTGCAATTTTTTTTACAAAGTTAATTTTTGCTTGTATTTGAGAGTTGTCATGAAATCAAACAATAAAACCTTATCATTACTCTAAAAAATTGGAAATTGCTGCTCTACATAATGTAGTTACTGAAGATTCAGATTTAATTCATACATTCATGTTAAAAAGATAACATAGAATACCATAGTTTTCCTACTGCTATGAAATAGTTATTTATCAACTAGTGTAAATTTGTTGTTTAATGAGTACAAGTGATAGCTTCTAGCTTGATGAGGGTGATCAAAGTGGCTGAAAGATGGAGCAGCATTAACTAAACTAACCTCATTCTCATGTCAGTAGCTATGGCTTTTTTCCTACAAAGGATATAATGTTTAGCGTTGATCCAAAGTTTGAAGTGTTTGTAATTAGATTTAGTGGAATTCCTTAAGGCCAATAGGAAAGAAAATCTTTGTCTTGAAAATCTTTCCCAGATGACGACATATAATTTTGTTTTCAAAGATCTCTTTCAATTAGTTTCCAAAGTAGTTTAATATTATATAACATTAAAATTTTCACTAATGTAGTGCTAAAGAAAACTGATGTGTTACTAAAATGCTTTTCTAAAATTCTTAATATAATTTCCCCTCACTTAATTAAAGGAGTCAGCTTCATGTTACTTTTTAAAATTCTCCTATTTCTTCCCATAGTCAGGAAAATGTGAAAGTTAAATGGTGAACTGTCAATCAGTCTCCCCCTTCATCTTTGCCTTCACTAGCATACCTTTTCCTGTTTGGTTATAATTTCCATAGTGGGGGAGGCATAAGGATGGATCGGCATTGGGGATATGATTCATGAACAAATTTTCTATGAAAAAATGGGATATAGGGATATAATTTAACTAAAATACTTTCGTAAAGGAAAAAAGATAGATGAAGCCAATATGATTAATTTTTTAAATCTAGGGGATGCAAATATAGATGTTCATTTAAAAAAATCTCTGCTTTTATGTATGTCTGAAAATTGTCAAAATAAGAAACAAAAATGAGCTGTGTATCTGAAGAGCGCGTGTGGGAATACTTAAGAGACGGATCACATCTTGACCATTTTAGTATCATTACTAGTAATAATGATTTATAAGCTTGAAACCAATATTCAGTTATTAGTTGTGCCTATTATTTCTCTATTAATTCTCTATAATTTTCCTAAGAATCCTACATCGTTCTCGTTGGCGCCACCAGGCCACAAGGAAGGAGACTCCTAGCGTGTCCGGGCTGGTTCCCGGGCGTGTATCCACCATCTGTAGTTTTGGATATGTCACCTAACCCTTCTAATTTTCAGTTTTTCCACCTTGCCAATTTTTTTTTTTAAGTGTCCCTTTGTCACCCCTGGTAGAGTACCATGGCATCATCATAGCTTATAGCAACCTCAGCCTCTTGGGCTGGAGCAATTCTCTTGCCTCAGACTTCCAAGTAGCTGGGACCACAGACACCTGCCACAATGCCCAGCTATTTTTAGAGACGGGGTCTCGCTCTGGCTCAGGCCAATCTTGAACCTGTGAGAGTTCAGGCAATCCACCAGCCTCGGCCTCCCACAGTGCTAGGATTACAGGTGTGAGCCACCGCTACCCAGCCTTTACCTTGCAAATTCAAGGGGAAAAAACACCTTACCTTGAGGATCAAATAGACGAATTGATATGGGAGAGCTTCAAAAAAAGCAGGAATTATTAATGTAAACACGATGACCTACCTGTCCTTGTGCAAATAATGTTTTAAAGAAGCAAAGTGAAAAACTGTGTAAATCTAAAGGAGAGTGACTAAGAGGACGACTCTCTAGAAACTACATCCCATGAAAATGGCTAAAAATGCTGGTGAGATGGAGCCTAGATGAGGGAAGATTTGTGAAAGGGTTGGAGAAGCTGGAGCCTGCTAGTTGATTTTAAATATTTCAAGAGTTGTAGAAATAGAATCAGTGTAGTTCCGGGAAAAAGAATTGCCACCAACTTATAGGAAAATAGAGAAAGATTTGGGTTTGGAATTTGGAAGAACTCCTTAATGTGAATTTTCTCCAGATGGAATTTAAATGTCTTGTAAACTAACGTGATTTCTGCAGCTGAAGCTGGTGACCCACTGTAGAGCTGTGCTGAGGTGTTCCTTTGAGCTGGAGGTCAGATCCGGCTGATCTGAGACACATTCCAGATGTCTGTGGCTTCATGGATCCCTGCGGCTTCGTATCTTTCTCCTTTTCATTTTATCCAGGACATTATTCTCTCTCAACATTCCTTTCTCCTCCCTCCGGTCCCCTAATTCCTCTCTACTTGAATAGTTAGTCAACTTCCCCGTGTTTTCCACATTTTGGTCAATGCAGTGGTATTTATTAGATTTTGCGATCACATGTCCTCTTGCAGCCCTCCTTCCGTCCTTTGGTATTTATTGTATCTGTTTCTTCACATGTTGTAAAACATATAATTGCAGAATGGAAAGATAATTCATAGTAAATAACTATTGAGAATTTTTTTTTTTTTGATCTGGCAATATTTGGGGTCACTGGAGATATAGCACTGAACCCAAGAAAAGGTCCTGGTTCTCATGGTGTTTACAGTTGATGAAGGGACTCCAAGGCAGGGCTGAGAGAGGAGGCAGGAACTTGTGAAACAGGTGCAGGTGATTAAAAAACCCTCATGTAGAAACTGACCAGGCCACTTAGGCTCAGAGCTGGGAGAAGCCGGGCTTTGCAGGGTGAGTGCAGGTGTTAAAATCTAACTAAAGAGTGTTGACAACTACAGACAAGAAATGGCTTTGACTGGTCTGTCAGTTTTCTAGGTTACCTCATATGAACTTTGGCTAATTACAGTAGCATTGTAAAGCACTGTGGCTTTAAAACTTCTCTTTAAATCAGCAAGATAGTTCTGAAAAATGACTATATAATGAGGTGTGAAAATGGGAGAGAAGAGAACGCAGTACTAGGAATCAGTACCCAGATTCTTAGTAAAAGCCACCCCCCTTAGCCTGGAATATCCTTCCCCTCAATTAGCAAGACTTCAGAAGATAAAACCCACATCTTCTCAGCAGCTGCCCCTTTCCAGCCTGGCTGCTCCTCTCTCTTGAGAGTGTACTTTCATCTTCACTTTCAATAAAAACTGCTTTCTGGGCTCCCATGGTGTGTTAGGAATTCTTTATTCTGACAATCACCAAGAACCTGAAAATATGTCCATTCAGAGCCCCGTTAACAGAAGGAGATGGGAAAAAAAACAAGTAATAATATGTGTTAGATAGCCAGAAGTGCTACAAAGAAAGACACGATAAGGCGCCAGCCACATACACCTAAGGTGGTGAGTTTGAATCCAGCCCAGGCCCGCCAAACAACAATAACGGCTGCAACCAAAAAATAGCCAGGCGTTGTGGCGGGCGCCTGTGGTCCCAGCTACTTGGGAGGCTGAGGCAGGAGACTC
>NW_003852524.1:3165748-3173235 GCF_000181295.1 Otolemur garnettii
TAGTATGATTTGAGAAGTAGGAATGATAATAATACTAGTAATTAACATTTCCCGAACATTTACTATGTGCTAGGTACTGTTGTAAACATTATCTGTTTTTTAACTCATTTCACTCTTGAATATTTATGAGGTTACCATTTCTATCCCTATTTCATAGATGTGGAGGTAAATAACTTTCCCAGGATGTTTTAACTGGTAAGCAAGGGAGCTAGAATTCAAAGCAAAATATTCTATAGTCCACACAGATCATATTCTAAATGATTACATTAGTAGAGTTTATTATAGTTTTTAAGGGATTTTTATTTTTGTCCAATGAATAGTTCTGAACTTGATTCTGAAGGCTATGAATATATGAGCAGGGCTTTGAGGAGTGGGTAAGACAATGAGAGGAGATAACAGTCTCACTAAAGTCTCACTACCCATCTCCTACCAGGCAGGCTCTGTCCCAGCAGCTCTAAAAGTCCCCAAGATATGTGAGTATAGACATTTCCTCATAGAACCGCAGTTCTTGTCTCTCTCAGCACAGACATTTTTAGGTCTGATTAGTATGATTTTCTCGCCTGAGGAATTATGTTCATTATTCTGTTATGTTCTAAAGAAATTCCTATTCTTCGGGCCTGGGCTATCCCCACAGTTCTATTGGCTAAGTTTTTAGTGGTACAGGAGGCCCTCAAACAGCTCAGGTAGAGGATGTGGCTTCCAGAAATGAGGCAGCCCTTAGGAAAAGAGGGGTTCTGCCACTTAATAGCTACTGTGAGGCTTTGGGCAAGTATTCCATCTCTTTGTAACAGTTTCCTCAGCCGTAAATGAGAATAATTTATTCTTATTTTATCTATTACTAAAAAGTATCTATCTCATAGTGTTGTTATGAACGTGACTTAATCTTTTAAAGCAGTTGCAATAATTCATCATACATAATAAGCACTAAATAAAAAATAAATTTAAAAATACTATTTACTATATTCATAATTCCAAAAGCCATGCATTTTCTTTTGGCCAAAATATCTAGATAGAATCACGGAACTCAATGTGTCCACAGTAGCACTTTCACAGACCTTGTACCATTTGATCTTTACCAGACACTTTACAAGGTAAGGATATATGATTCATAGTTTTTTTAAATGAGAAACTAGGTTCTTGGTGATTGGGTAAGTTGCCCCTGATCATTCATTTCAGGTGGGTTCAAGGTAAGCTAAAGCTATGGCTTGAACATGTCTCTGGATTCTTTCTCCAGAGTTTTTTTTCATCATTCTATGCTATTTATCTTCAGGAGTTCTATTTATTTATGGTGGAGTGTCCACCCACCACCCTGTGACTTGAGGTCTGATTGAGACTGTGCCTTAACTTGTCTGTTACTTAGCAGATGATGTTCCAGCAAACTCAGACTCTTCTTTTATTTCATCCTTCTGTATATTTCTTATTTCCTGGTTTCCACCCAAAAGGTATATTTTCAGCTGTGCATGGTCACTGAAAGAACAAGTTCAAAGCAAACAAAAAGGATACATTCCTGTGAAAACAAGTTTACTGTTTTCCTGATCAAAGAGACAATGCCCCCTAGTGGATTTCTTCTGGATAGCAGAGATAAGACAGAAAAATTGGAGGCAGCATCAAACTATGAATGGACATGCTGAAAGGGGAGCTGCAAGACCTGGGTCTGTGTAGCACCTCCGGCTTTTGGTGCACTTTTAACAGTTTATCAGTAAAACATGACACTGGAATGTAAGGTCCATGAAAGCAGAGTTTTTTTTCTTTTGTTTTGTTTACTACTTATGCTCAGAACTTACCACCACAGTAGGATCTCAGTACATGAATTGATTTCTTAGTTTTAAAATGAAAAATATGATTCATATTTTTTCCTTTTGCCAGAGAATTTTCTATAGTTCATATATGAAGAGTTTTTTCTTATATTTTATAGTTTGCACTCTAATTCCTATTATAAAGTTAGTATGCTAACATTTTGTGCAAACTAAAGCAAATGGTTTATTTTAAAATTTTAATGCTCTGTAGAAATATTTTCATGGCTATTTTGTTAAATTTCCTTGCCTCTTACAAATGAGACAGCTAATAGACTTATTAGTAAAATACAAGTTAGAAGAAACCACGAATTTTAAAATATCAGGGTACTACCCTTTCTTTAAAATCTAAATTTTATTTTTAAAGTGGATATTCATTTAAATGATTCAGAATTCAAAAATAACAAAGAAGCATACAGTGAAAATTCTCCCTCCCTATCTGGGGCCTCCAGCTACCCAGTTCCCTTCCTGAAAGCCACTAATGCTATCTTCTAAATAACAAAATCTGATGGAAAACCTAGACTTGTCTTAACTATCATAATGTATTTTTAATTATTAACAAAATGGCGGTCTTTTCCAAATGAAAACTTATTTTTGATATTCCTTCAACTATATTCAAAGGGCCATTCTTATTTTAGCTCTGTCAATTTCTTTTTTTAAAAATTATGTTTACCTCTAAACATGATGGTGTAAAGTTTATATTATTTGTGACTTCTGCTCATTTATTTTTACTTTTTTTCTCTATAGATTATGCTGTAAATTCATTTTATTTTATTTTATTTTTTTTGAGACGGAGCCTCAAGAGATCGCCCTGGGTAGAGTGCTGTGGCATCACAGCTCACAGCAACCTCCAACTCCTGGGCTTAAGCACTCTTGCCTCAGCCTCCCAAGTAGCTGGGACTACAGGCGCCCACCACAATGCTCAGCTATTTTTTGGTTGTAGTTGTCATTGTTGTATGGCAGGCCTGGGCGGGATTCGCACCCACCAGCTCTGGTGTATGTGGCTGGCACCTTAGCTGCTTGAGCTACAGGCATTGAATCTGCCATAAAATGAATATTTTTAATTTTTTTGCCATCTCTATCAATTTTTTAAGTTAATTTTATAAATTTACATTTGCATGTAATTTTTCCACATAGATTCCCAGGATATTGGCTGATAGGTCACAAGACTTTCACCAAGTCATCTCATGAGTCCAGCACCTGAATGTCCAGTGGTCTCCTGCAATGACGCAGAAGACAAGAAAAACCCAACGATAGGCATTTTACTTTCTTTCTTATCAAATGTGTATTTGCCAGTTACTCAGACCAGTTTTTGTCTAATTTCTTTATTTTGCTATTCGGAAAATGGCAAAGAGTAGCAAGATATATATTAATTGGTCTAGTCATTCCTAGATACTCTTGTGAATCTAAAACTGGGCGAGGGACTGTGCAAATCACCTAATTACTTAAAACCTGTGTGGGACAAACTCTACCTTGGGACACGCCATAAAAGGAGCTAGTGACATTAAAGAGATTGTGGTTGAACAGACACAAGGAAGATCCAATTACTTTAAAAAATTACTGACACAAGATGACTTTCCCTACTGTGTTTGGTTATAATGAGAAGTGACATTTTTAGCATTTTTAAGAGTCTTCCAAGTGCCAGAGGCATTGTTCAGAAAACTAGAATATCCATGCTTTTGAATAACTGCTGTAGGACTTTATTTAGAAAAAGCCCCTAAACCCTAACTACAATGCCAATCCCTAACTACATTTCACATAAAAGAACCCCAAACGAAGGGAATCTACTGCAAATCTTTGCACATTTTTTGGTTTGTTTTTTGCCTGGAAAAGGTGCATGTTTAGTTCAGACAGCTTAACGCACACTGATTTGTTTCTGAGGCATCTATTCCGTCTTGGTGAAAGCATAGCCGAATGAGGATTCTCATGTCACAAAGTGTGATTTATTTATGTTCTGGAGCATTGCCACTAGGGCTCCCATTTCCATTAAAAACTCTAAGATCAGTGGGAGAAAGGGACAGATACTCTCAAGTCCGTTGTGCTGGTGTTGATAGGGTTTTGGCATTTTTAACAGTTATACAGAAAAATAGCCTGAATTTAGGTCCTTTGGCACAGGAGCTAATAAGTATATTTTAAAGATGTTTATAGTCCTCATTTATACACATATGGTGAAAGAATAGCTAATAATATGAGAAAATGTTCATGTCACTTTGTTTAGTAAAAAAAGATATTTAAAAAGAGCGTGAACTGTATGAGCCTAATTAGGTTAAGAAGAAAAATATGTAATCTATATGTATAGAAAAAAAAAGCAATCCATCAAAATTTCATTATTTTCTCTGTGACTCAGTTTCTTTCTTTCTTCCTTCCCTCCCCTCCTTTCCCTCTCCTCTCCTTTCCTTCCCTCCCTCCCTCCCTTCCTTTCTTTTTTTTCTTTCTTTGACAGAGTCTCATTTTGTCACCCTAGATAGAGTGCTATGGCATCATAGCTCACAGCAACTTCAAACTCTTGGGCTCAAGCAATCCTCTTGCCTGAGTCTACCAAGTAGCTGGGACTATAGGCGCCCACCACAACTCCAGCTATTTTTTTAATAATTTATTTTTATTTTTAGTAGACACAGGGTCTCACTCTTTCTCAGGCTGAGCTCAAGCAATTCACTCTCCTGAAGTGCTAATATTATAGTCGTGAGCCACAGTGACGGCCACTTTCTTTGTTTTAAAAATGAACATGATTTGCTCAGTGCCTGTGGCTCAAGCAACTAAGGTGCCAGCCACATACACCTGAGCTGGCGGGTTTAAATCCAGCCTGGGCCTGCCAAACAACAATGACAGCTGCAACCAAAAAATAGCCAGGCATTGTGTCAGGCACCTGTAGTCCCAGCTACTTGGGAGGCTGGAGGCAGGAAAATCGCTTGAGCCCAGGAGTTGGAGGTTGCTGTGAGTTGTGATGCCACAGCACTCTACCCAGGGCAACAGCTTGAGGCTCTGTCTCAAAAAAAAAAAAAAAAAAAAGAAAGAAAGAAAGAAATGAGCATGATAATAGGACCTATTTCATGTGTTGTTATAAAGATTAAGTGAAGTAATAGTTATAAAGTGACTAGAACAGTGGCTAGCAGAAATGGTAGTTATTATTGTTTTTTTATTGCTATATGTTTTATAGGCCTTATTTCTTTTGTTCTCTTCCTTTATTTTCCTCATCTTCTACAATCAACTTTGATTTTGTGACTGAGTTGTTTTGAAAATACTGTATGTTCTGTATTGGTAGGATTTTTTAGTTCCCAAACTCGGTCATCCAGACACTAGAAGAGCAGGCCTAGCCTATCACTCTCTTTGCAGCGCGTACTCAACTGCAGTGCTTAATTATCTGTTTGAGAGGTGTCTTTCCCAGGAAGCCTCCCTGGGTGAGGCCGTGCTGGTCTTTCTGATTTTCCTGTTCCGAGTCAGTGCTCAATCAATATTTGTTAAGTGAATGACGGTTAAATGTATGTTTAAAGCAATTCGTAGTCACTGTGTGGCTTAGTTTTATGTGGTACATCATTTAATAATATTATCCCTTACAAAACTGAGCAAACTTATGACAAGCACTTAGTGCCCACTAGGGTCAGGATTTGAACCCAGGTAATGTTACTAAAGCGTATTGCCTCTTATGGGAAAGCGAGGATAAATGATCAAAGCAATACAAGGCAAGGAATTACATCAATAATATAGGACCTCTTTGAAATGTGTACTGAGATTAAAAAAAAAAAAACTAAGAGGAACAAAAAAAGACTCCGTGGGCCATCTAGCTCGCTTTGGAAGTGGGTTTGTGTTTGTACACATACCAAATGCTCTCCTTACAATTTTGCAAACAAATCCTTTTCATTTGTGTCAAATTTATTCTTCTATGTATTTGCTTATCTCTTTGTAGGCCTTCTCCTTCATAAAATAAAATTAAGAAAATAATTTTCTTCATTAATTTATTGCAACGCTTTCTCTTCAGAGGGAGGAGAGCTTTTAAACTAACCATAATCTAAAGTGTTACCAAGAAGACAAACTGCTCCATAGAGCACAGTTTCTTGCCCAGTGTCTAAATGCTTACACTCAGCAATCATCAGTGGCTGGCGTCCAGCTTGAATGTGAAATCTGTGGGTAACATCTCACTTCCATTCCTATCCCATTGTTTCTTCTCTTTTCTCCTGACTTTCATGAACAGGGGTGTGGCAGAGTCTACGTCTCATAATGAACTCCTAACTCAGAAAACGGATTTTATAGCAAAGAGATGAGACTTTAGCTGATGATTAATTCTTCTTATCCTAGACCAGGACCACAAGTGCTAATGCCTCAAATGCCAAACTTGAAAGTGTGTTCTCGATGAGACGCTTCTCTTACACTAACCTGGAAGTTGTTTTCTTTTTTTCTTTTCTTCTTTTCTTCCTCCCTTCTCCTGTTCCCTCCCTCCTTTCCCTCTTTCCCGATTTGCAAATTTAGGCAGCCTCAATAAATAATTTATCTAATGATTGACAAATTGCTGAAAAAATTAGAGCGGTTAGGAGAATCCCATCCCTGTCATTCTTCTTCTGTTTATTTTCACTGTGGCTCTAGTGTCATCAAGGAGGAAGCCTTTGATGAGAAATCATACGGTCTGGATTCCAGTCCTGACTCCATTTCTGAATGATTCTGCCTCCTCATCTTTAAACTAATGGAATTAGAAATCAAAGAACACTTTCAGCTCCAAACCCTTCTAGTTTTACTGTATATCATGGCATGTGTATGCGTGTACAAGATGACAATGTCAGGATTAATGTTTTACAAAAATAATAAGTGACATGGAGCCTATAATTTTTTCTACTTTCCCTCCTACTTTGCTTTGTTGTAAACATTTGGGGGATGGTGTAGCAGTGGTGGAAAGAAGAGGTTACTGTGAGAGAATATAGTTTAATTTCTCTTCTGGCACTCTTGGTTAACAATTTCTAATTAGGAAAGCAGTATTTAGTATTTAGTATTAGTTATTTGGTATTTAGTAGCAAGCTTTATGGATTCAAACCTAATTTGTGTGTCAGATGTAATTTAGATGACTTCAGACTGTCTATATGAAATGGGGTTTTGGTGGACCTTAATGAAAGAAGCCTGAGGTCTATTTTGCAGAATTTTTCAGTCCATTGAACTAAGATTTATATGGGGCAAGGACTAAAGAACATACGTAGAAGGGTTCTCTGTGGAGAAATCAGCTGTTAATCCCCTGTCCTCTCTGGACAAGACTTTCACTTATTGTTCCAGGAGGTTTGGTCTGCATCTCTGTATTATGGCCTTTTCCTTTGTGATAAGAAATGACGTATATTAGCTGCTTTGAGCTATTCTCTTGTCTATTTATTCACTGTGATCTCACCCATAGGCAACTGCACAAGTTAATAAACGTGAGGAGATGAGTTTTGCAGTTGACTGACTTGTCAAACAGTATTTTCTTTAACTTGGGTAAATACACCTAGCCATTAGTTAGAAACTTTTAAAAATGTAAATAATGGAGACTGTTATTAATAATGTATATATTTAATGAATGCTACAGTACTATTATTAACTTTAAGAGTCTAGGACCTTATAAACTCTAACTTTGTCTTTTATGCTCATCTTCACTTCCTCTCTTTCCCAGCTGGGATTTCTTTCTTTCTTTTTTTTTTTGAGACAGAGTCTCACTGTGTCACCTTGGGTAGAGTGCCGTGG
>NW_003852524.1:3173275-3201311 GCF_000181295.1 Otolemur garnettii
AGTAGCTGGGACTACAGGTGCCCACCACAATGCCTGGCCATTTTTTGGTTGTACTTGTCATTGTTTGGCAGGCCCAGGATGGATTTGAACCTGCCAGCTCCAGTATGTGGCTGGTGCCCTAGCTGCTGAGCTACAGGCACCAAGCCCCAGCTAGGATTTCTGAATGAGTGGATCCCTGAGGTTTGATGAGCTGAGTATTTGCTTGCCCATGGGAATTGGAAAATGATTCCAAGGTTAAGGTTTGGCATAGAAAAAAGCAATGAAAAGACTAGCTTGTTTGTAGTAAAAAAAATCTGAGTCAGATAACAGAATGAAAATATGGCTTGTAGTAGACGTAAGAGGGCCGGGGGTGGTGGTGGTGTGACACAGTCGTCAGTAGACTGATGAGGATAATATGTTACCTTTAAGGAAAAATATGATCTTGCTTTCTTTCTCAGGGCTGATTATCTTTAGGAAAAATTACCTTGCCGAAAAAGGTAGTGCTATAGTGAGAGCTGACTTCAGTGTGTTAACCAAGAATTTATCCAAGTTATTACATAATATTTAAGTGACTGTGTAGCAGTTAGAATAGTCTTGGTTATGCTGCAGTAACAAATTATCTCCTAACCTTAGTGGATTACAAAGATGCATCTCCTGTTTACACCCCATGTGTATCTTTTGTCTCATTTGGGTCATAGCCTGGCAGAGCTTTCACTGTCTGAAATATTGCTGCCCGTCATGGCAGTGGGAATAAACATAGTGAAATGTGTTCTGAGTGTGGAAGATTTCTCCCTGGAAGTGATTAATGTTCCTTCTACTCACATTTCATTGGCCAAAGCAAGTATAGGAAAGGACTGTCCTATCTTGTTATGCCTAGTAGGAAGAGAACCAGAAATACTGGTGAACTGCACCCATCACAACCAAGAGTGAATAATATTTACAAAAGAGTAAATAATATTTCTAACCATTTGGTATTAAAATTTAAAAAATAATAATTAGTTAAAGTAAAATGGATATAGTGACTCATCACAAAAAATTGTTAATACATCCCTGGATTAGAGCTACTGTTTCTAGTTGGTAACCACATGGCAATTACTCTAAGAAGTGTACCTAAGAATTCACCCAGGAGTATCAGTTTGAGGGACCTTGATAGAAGAAACTGAAGTTCTATTTTTTAATATATTAATTACACATTATCGCTGCAAAAGAAAAATTTCTTTTTTACTGGATAAAATAATTCAACATGAATATATTTATAGACACGGGGCCTCTCTTGCAAAGAATTCAGTTTAACAAATTCCAGTTGGAGAGATACTATGATATAATCTCTATAATAAATGATGGCTGTGCTATAAGAGCCCATTTTACAGACGAGAAACCAAGTATCTAAGAGATTAAGTCACATTCCTGAAGTTGCACAGCTCAGAAGTAACAGAGCTTTGCCTGGAAACCACCCTTCTTTGACCTCAGAGAGTCTGGTGTCATCTGTATGTGCTCTAATAATCGCAGCACAGAGGAATGCCTGAGCACTGGACGGTTCAGGAGACAACTAGGAGACAGTGCAGCTGGGTCAGCTGGACCCAGGAGAAGAGACGTGATGTTATGTAGCATAACTGTAGCAGTTATGCTTATATATTCTTACCAGAACAAGAAAGTGATTTTTACATTAGTGATTTTCTGGGCTTTGGCTACAGAAGCCCGGTTAGTGTTGTTTTCCCTGAACTTTGAGAGGGGCTTTGAGACTGGGAGCCAAGAATATGCTAGAAGATGAACACCAGAGCACTTCCTGGGAAGGAGCCCTTGCCCACGGAGTTGGTCTCCTGATGCCTAGACGTGGTGGGCAGAGGGTGGGGCCAGCTTTTATGAGACTGAGCATTGGTGAATGAAAGGCTGAGTAATGGGGCAGTGCCTGTAGCTCAAGGAGTAGGGCATCAGCCCCATATGCCGGAGGTGGAGGGTTCAAATCCAGCCCTGGCCAAAAACTGCAAAAAAAAAAAAAAAGAAAGAAAGAAAGGCTGAGTAGTATTATAAGGCTTCCACCTGCCCTGAGTGCCCTAAGTCAGAACAAATGTGTAGACGGCAGGGGCCTGTGAGGATGCTTGCAAATTGAAGACTATCCATAATTTGATTAAGCCCCAGACAGCTAATGGACCTTTAAAGGAATGTTTAAATCAAATCACCTGGCGAGGAGGATGGAACCTGGGGAGAATTAGAAAGGAAACATGGTGACATTCTCTGTCAAACCAATGCAGCTGTCCATTATTCACTGTTTCTAACTCATAAATAAGTTAAGTCTATACAGCAAACTGGGAATATAATAGATCAACTAAACTTGAAATTCATAACCATAAAAATCTAATTTTCATTACTAGTGACAGTTTTTTTTTATTGAATCCTCATAACTTTATGAGGTAGGCATTATTATTCTGTTTTCTAAAGTGATTACATAATTTCCCCAAAGTTAAAAAGCTAGAACGTAGTGGTGCTCACCTTCAAACACCTGCTTTCTTTTGAAAGATCCTTCCTTAGGTAATTGTGTTCCATGGATTGATTATTCTTTCAAGTTGAAGAAGAACATCTTTTCTGAGTCTCCACTCAGTCTGCGTTTTCTAGACTTTTCCCAATTAACACGGGTACAAGCCTGATGTGGAAACAAATTAGTATTACTTTCTCTTGCCCGATTTGTTCTTGGGAATGAGTACTGCGTGCTTGGCAAGTCCATATTATCTTCACATAATATTTTATGCTCTTCGGGGGCAGTAATAACTCCCATTATTCTTAACATGGTGCTTTTCAATTAATGGCTGATTTTATGAAATGTAGTTATTTTATGGTTAGGCAATTTATGTAGCTCATTAGGAGATGACATATGCCCAAGTTTTATTGAAGATCTTTGCTTTGGGATCCTGCTGTCACATAAGGGGCTTATAGTTTGTTCTGAGCTGTGCCACAAAATGACTAGAATTATTTACTGATGTTTTCATAGCCTTAAAATAGGGAAAAGAGAAGCAGGCAGGTATCTGGAGCAAGGTCGCCAAGGGGAGATGACTGAAGTGTGCACAAAGGTCATAATTTTATTGTTTCCAGATAACGAAAAAGTACATATTTAACATAGATGTCATACGGATAAAACTCAAAATAAATAAGTGCAGCCTACAGTAACTACCCAAAGAGCAAGTGGGAAGGGACGGAAGGCAAAGTCTCAGTTAGACTTGGGTTCCCCTCCAGAGGCTCTCACTTGCAGCTGTGTTACCTTGAGCAACCTCAGGCTGTTTGAGGGGCCGGCCGCTGCCTTTGCCTATTACAAAAAAATCAGCAGCTTAAGGAAGGCATACAGATGGCCAATAAATAGATATACGTGTGTGTGTGTGTGTGTGTGTGTGTGTGTATTTCAAGATTTATCTCAAACATGTCTGCTTTCTACTTATAGTTCATTTGTGACAATTGTCATAAAATTTTAACTGTTTGGATTAACATTGAATGTGGTTTTTTGGTGTGTGTGTACTGGCATAGTAAGAACAGGAATTCATGGTTAAAGCTGGGAGGGCCCTGATGAAGGAAGAGACAGATGGACCAGTGAGCCAGAGTAGAATCCAGAAAGAAACCCAGTTATGCTGCCTTGATTCAATGAAGGGGTTGCTCACAGGAAACAGCTTTTCTGACAACATTTTGTTCAAGGAAGCTCTGCCATCTCTCTCTCTCTTATTATTATTATTTTTTTTTTTTTGCAGTTTTTGGCCGGGGCTGGCTTGGAACCCACCACCTCCAGCATATGGGGCCGGTGCCCTACTCCTCGAGCCACAGGCGCTGCCCCTCTGCCATCTCCTTTTACTGGCCCTGGATATCATCTGAAGTCATCCCAAAGCTTTTAATCACTTTTGTGTAATCAAATGGCTTCATGTGCAGATGCCAAAAATTCTGGGCCACATCTAACTTTATTCTCATGTCCAGTTTAAAGGCTGTGTCTTCTTTTCCCTCAGGTCTGACCTGTGATTGACTCTGGATCCAAGACAGGGTTGGAAGAATATGGTCTATTTTTATCACTCTTCTTATCCCATGTTCTCCTCACTTTTTAGATCTTCTAGGATTTAGAGCAGTGTTTTTCAATCTTTTTTTTATCTCACGGCACACTTGACCCTATAGTTAAACTTCCGTGCCACACTTAAATTATGTTGATCAAAAAAAAAAAAAAGAGTGAAGAAAAGAATATACTTATTGTGCCTTGAACTTCTTTCAAAAATAATTTAGCTAATGATCTTTAAAAAGTTTTACAACTCAAGGCAGTGCCTATGGCTCAAGGAGTAGGGCACTGGCCCCATGTACCAGAGGGGGCGGGTTCAAACCCGGCCCTGGCCAAAAAAGTTTTACGACTCACCTAAGATGCACTCAGGGCCCACCAGGATGCATGGCACATGGGTTGAAAATCACTGGAGAGAACGTTTTCTAATCACATAGAGAACGAGGATAGTGAATAGAAAAATGAAGGTAAAGGCATTTCACCTATTCCTGGTGGTACTTTCTTGGCTATCAAATGTCCTCCTCATTTTTGGTATGCAGCCTGCATCTTTTGCGAGTCCACTGGAGTTCTTTGAAGATCTCAAGCGGGATTTGTCCACTTAGAGTCCCTTTTAGAGCTCTCCTCATCCCAGAGGTTTTGCACTCGTTGTATCTCCCACCACTTCCTCCTGGGGCCTTTGCCCCGGCAGGGAGCAGCCCTCTTGGGCTGTGCTCTCCAGGGCAGATGATGTAAGCCTCGAAATCTGCTCCAATCTAGGTTCACTGTTTCATCTCGAAAGAGGAGACTAATATCTCCCCAGCTGGTTAACACTTGCAAACATCTCTAACGTGGTTCTTTGGTACCTTCATTTCCTACATGGACTTAGGAAAATCACCATGAGCATTCCCTTCATAAAATTCCCTTTGAAGAATCAGTCTTCCTAATGAATCGATAAGCTTCTCTAACATAGGTTAGATTTATGTAATATATCCACTAGCCAAGTTTTACAATCTTTAAATTATTATGAGATGGTGGCACTATTGATTATTTTTAGAATTAATGTGGATGTTGGTGACCTCTGGCTTCAGTTTGGGACTTGAGCTTAAATTCTGGGCCAAGACAAATTATTTTATTCCGTATTCTCAAAGATAATGGAATATGTTGGGGAAAGATTTTTCTAGATGATACTGAGATATCTCGTTAACCATTTGGAATGAAATAGTTGCTCTCTACGTCAATACCACACGTAAAAATAAATCTGAGATGGATTAAAAATTAAAATGCAAAATAAAGCTGATAAAAATGCTAGAGAAAACATGATATTGTCATCTTGATCTGAAACAGGCCTTTCTAAATTTGACAGCTGAGAAATGTAAAGGAAGTGATTGCTCAACTAGTATATATAAAAGTTAAAAACTGCCACGTGGCATGTATAAAACATGTTATACAGTGGAGGAATATCCAAAAGTGTTAATATTCTCAATGTGTAATAAGATGTCATTAAGAAAAATATAAATATGGTAGAAGAATGAATGTTTGGAAATAGGCAATTCTAAAGTGGAATTGATTAATTGACACAAATATGATTAGATCTTCCATCTCACAGGTAACTCATTCTTTGGTCCACCTTGAATGCTTTCTTGTTTCCCCCACAATTTTCTTTCTTTTTTTTTTTTGAGACGGAGCCTCAAGCTGTCCCCCTGGGAAGAGTGCTGTGGCATCACAGCTCACAGCAACCTCCAACTCCTGGGCTCAAGCGAGTCTCCTGCCTCTGCCTCCCAAGTAGCTGGGACCACAGGCACCCGCCACAATGCCTGGCTATTTTTTTTGGTTGCAGCCATCATTGTTGTTTGGCAAGCTGGAGCTGGATTCGAACCCGCCACCTTAGGTGTATGTGGCTGGCGCCTTAGCCACTTGAGCCACAGGCGCTGAGCCTCCCCAACAATTTTCATCTACTGAATTCCTTTTGACTTAGGTTTTACTCTATTGCCCCCCTTCTCTGGAATTCCCTACCTCACTTCTTACCTGCCTCTCTCTATTTGAACATAAACTTTTTGAAATCAGGACCTAATCTATGTTTTCTTTTTCCTCCAATGAGTTTTTGTTTTTTGAGATAGAATCTCACTCTGTCCCTCTGTGTAAGGGCCATGAGTTGTAATTCAAGAGTCGTAATTCAAGCTCACGGCAACTTCAAACTCTTGGGCTCAAGCAATCCTCTTGCCTCAGTTTCCTGAGTAGCTGGGATGACAGGCTCCTGCCACAATGCCCGGCTAGTTTTTTCTATTTTTTCTATTTTTAGTAGAGACGGTTACTCAGGCTGGTCTTGAACTCTTTAAGCAATGCACCTTCCTCAGCCTCCCAGAGTACTAGGATTATAGGCGTGAGCCACCTCGCCCTGCTCCATCCAGTGCGTATTTAGTGCTTGGCCATGATAGACTCTTAAGTGTTTGTTGAATAAGAGTGTTAATAAATAGGCAGTGCCTGTAGCTCAGTGGCTAGCGCTGGCCATATACACTCGGGCTGGCGGTTCGAACCCAGCCTAGGCTTGCTAAACAATGATGACAACAACAACCAAAAAATACATTGTGGTGGGTGCCTGTAGTCCCAATTACTCGGAAGGCTGAGGCAATAGAATCACTTGAGCCCAAGAGTTTGAAGTTGCTGTGAGCTGTGATGCCACGGCACTCTGCCGCAGGTGACAAAGTGAGACTCTGTCTCAAAAAAAGAAAAAAAAGAGTGTTAATAAATTAAGAAGAATGAAGAGAAAGCAAATTGAAGCAATTACATGTAATAATTACCTATAGTACTGGAAAAGGTGAAAAAAATCAAAATGCTTAGCATGAGTGACTGTGTAATCTCATTCTTGGAGGTGAATATTAGCACAACAGTGATGCAGAAAAATTTGATAATTTGAATCAAATTTTAAAGTACGCGCCTTTTTAATTGACTAATTCCATGTTTGGAAATTTATCCTAAGAATTATTGAACAAGTATCCAAAGATACAATTGGTTGTTTATCAAAGTATTGTTTATGATAGGAAAAAATTATTAGCAAATGAAATACCTATTGAGAAATAGCAAATTGACCTTTTAAATAGTGTATTTCAGCTTTCTCTATTAGGGGAAAGTATGTATAAAACAAAATTTACCATTTTGCCTATTTTTAAGTGTGCAGTTCAGTGATATATTCGCACTGTTGTAATATCAGAGCTTGTAAAGAAATACGTGCAGTGTGATATGTATCTTTGGTTACACGTTTTTGTTGCAAATGATTGGTTTTTCTATTTTGTTATTACCCCATTATCAAAGTTAAAGGAAGATAATTCAAGATTTATGGCCAAAGGAAATTAGCTGGCTAGATACCTGATTGACTTTTCATCTTGCTTCTTGAGGAATAAGTGATCTCAGAACTCTATTCCTCAGAAAAAGTGATTCCTATTAATTTGCAAACAAACAAAAACGCCAGTAGAAAATATGGTGTCTCTATACATTGGAATAAAATTATAAATCTTAAAACATCTGAACAGCTGTTTGATTTCTTGGTCTTTTGGAGGAAAAAACATTTTTTTTTTGCAGTTTTTGGCCAGGGCTCTGTTTGAATCTGCCACCTCTGGCATATGGGGCTGGCTTTTGAGCTATTGGTACCGCCCAGGAAAAAGCATCTTTTTTTTTTTTTTTTTTAAGAGACAGAGTCTCACTTTGTTGCCCTTGGTAGAATGCTGTGACGTCACAGCTCACAGCAACCCCCAGCTCTTGGGCTTAGGTGATTCTCTTGCCTCAGCTTCCCAAGTAGCTGGGACTACAGGCACCCACCATGATGCCCGGCTATTTTTTTTTCTTTTTTGCAGTTTTTGGCCTGGGCTGGGTTTGAACTGGCCACCTCCAGCATATGGGGCTGGCACTCTACTCCTTTGAGCCACAGGCGCCACCCATGGCTGGTTTTTTTTGTTGTTGGTGGTGCAGTTTGGCTGGGCTGGGTTTGAATCCACCACTCTCGGTATATGGGGCCACTGCCCTAGTCACTGAGCCATAGGCGCCACCCCAAAGCATCTTTTTTAATGCCAATAAAAGGTATCTTCAGGGCCAGGTTTGGTGCTTTACACCTGTAATTCCAGAATTTTGCAAGGCCAAGGTGAAGGGATCACTTGTGGCTAGGAGTTCAAGATCAGCTTTAGTAACATGGTGAGACCTGTCTCTACAAAAAGTAGAAAAATTAGCTGGTTGTGATGGCTTGTGCCTGTAGTCCCAGCTACTCAGAAGGCTGGGGCAAGAGGATCATTTGAGCCCAGGAGTTTCAGGTTGCAGTGAGCTATGATCAGGTCATTGAACTCTAGCCTAGGTGAGAGAGAAAGACTCTATCTCTGAAAAAAAAATTATGATAAACAAATATTTTCTACACGTTACTACTGTATGTTGTAGATACAACTATGATAATTACTGTAGTGCATTAAATCCTAACAATAAGGCCTTTTCTGTGTCCTAGTCCTGTAAGCTCTTTTGGAAGAACAATCACCCTGGTAGAGTAGGTACTAGATTAGTATGAGCAAAAGCCCCCAAGGCATCAATGTTTTACATTTTATGAGGGCTTTTTAGTTTTATTTTCCTGAGGTTTGCACTCCTACTATGTGTTTTCATACTTTCCCTTTGAATTCGTGTCATTGTAATGAAATGTCAACATTTGTACGTGCCTTATAGTTTTCCAATACCTTATATATATATATATTTATTATATAGTTAGAGTTTTTAGGAATTCTTTTAAGTTGAGAAGAAGGGGCATTGTCAGTTGAGTTTTATAGATTGAGATATTTAACTTTCTTGAAGTTATTAGATTTAACTTTCTTGAGGTTATTAGCAGAGCTTGATTAGGAAATTGGTATTTCTTCAAACATTCAAACAACCCAATGGTAGTCACTGAAAATGGTGTTATAGACCATTTTATTGACATAAAAAAGGCATTTGTGATATAGGAGGAAGAAAGTTATACTGAGCATGATTTATTTGGGGAACTAGCTAGTATAAAACAGATTTTTAAGAAGGACATGTTACCTTTCCTAATGATATTTAATGAATCAAACAAAAAGCAAGCAGATGAAGTAATTTCTTTGTAAATCCCTTTTCCTTCTAGTTTGTTTTTCTGATTATTTTCTTAAAACTTGTTACTGCCACCTAGTGGATAAGGATTGGTGTGCTTTTTTTTTTTTAATTTGAGATTATGGCTATTTTCCCAAAGATGATAGCTTTTTTTATCTAAAGGTTTAAAAAACAAAACAAAACAAACAAACAAAAAACCCAGAATGCTTGGCTCCTATAGCTCAGTGAGTAGAGCACGAGCCACATACACCGAAGCTGGTGGGTTTGAGCCCAGCCCAGGCCTGCTAAACTTCAACAATGACAACTGCAACCCCACCCCCAGCCCCCAAATAGTGGAGTGTTGTGGCAGGCACCTGTAGTAGCAGTTACTTGGGAGGTTGAGGCAAGAGAATGGCTTAAGCCCAAGAGGTTGAAGTTGCTGTGAGCTGTGAGGCCACGGCACTCTACCGAGAGTGACATAGAGAGACTCTGTCTCAAAAAACAAAACAAAACAAAACAGCAGTGGTATGCTAGTAAACATTTCACAACCAGCTCTCCAAAAGCAATGCGAATGTAAGTAAATGTTCATAAATTTCTAGTATATTTTCCTTATATAAAGATGCACATGACTTATGTAGAAGTATCTTGCAATTTATAAACAATAAAGAAGTAGTAAACACTTTTAATTTAAAATATATATAGCTAATTGATTATAACAAAATGCTTTCACTGATATTTGCTGAATTCTTGTATCCATAGCCATCCATGGCTGCGGTTCAACCATGATTGGATACACAGAATTGTATCCCACTTTGCTAAAACTCCCGAACATCATTACATCTAATATATGATCTGTTTGATTGTTCTTCACTATTGTACAAATTACATTTATTAGACCCAAATCTCTTTCAGCTTTAGCAGTAAATCAGGCCCTTATTCGTAGTACTTGTAGATTTCTTTTAATGCAAATATTCCCACTGTGGTTGATTTCAGTCTACAGTGTGAAAGCATGGCATGTGGTTTTGGGAACAGATGTATAGTAGAACTCTTATATGTGGTATTTCCACCATACAGATGTGATAGACATCATAACCTCAAAAGCATAGGTAGTAGTAAGATGTAGTAAATGTAGCAAAATGAAAAGATGAGTTTGAAATATCTATCCTTATTCTCTGTATCGTCTGTTTAATTTGTTCAGTTTAAATAACTTAAATGACTATTAACTACTGGCTTGCTAAATTGTTGAAAATTTAACAGTTGACTTTCCCAAGCCTGTGTGAGCAGGCTCCACACACCACTGAATAAAGCTGTTATCCTTGCTTTCTGAGTTGTCTTTATTGTTCTGGGAAAACTGCAGAGCCATGAAAGGCACCCATTCTTTGAGTTCCATTTGTATCTGAACAGCATATTACGGCATGTTTCATTGTTATCTGCCATTATTTAAGGAGGATTACTATTCCTTAACATGTTATGTTTTAACCTGTTGAGCATCTTGTAGGAAAAGGGAAGAAAGTATAAAATTTATGTGCAAAGTTCTAAATTATTGAGCCAAATTATCACTATACAATTATCTAAAGTACAAATATCTTAGGAGATACTTGTATCAGGTAATCCTGTTACATATGTGCTTCCTCGAATTGTCTCATTTGACCCTCCTAACAAACTCGTGTGGGGGATCTGATTACTTTACAGGTCAGGAAATGGAGATACAGTGATTTGATCAGGTCATGGGAGATTAGAAGTATTATATCTGCAAAGATAGTAATAGGAGCAACAGCTTTGCTACAGAAAATGTTGACTGAGTACCTGGGATACGCAGGCATTGGTCTAAATGCGTTAGGGGTGTGGGTTCATTTAATCTCATGAGCAATCCTATAGGCCTCCATTTTTTTTTTTTTTCAACTAGAAAAACCAGACCAGAAAAGTCAAGCAATTTGCCCAAGATTATACAAGAAATGGGGAACCTGGGGTTCAAGGCCACGTTTGTCTGATTCCAGAACCTAATTCCAAGGGGTGCTCTGGCCTCTCATTCCTGATCTGGATTTGCACTATACCCTGCATACATGGACAAAGGATGAAAAATGCAATTTGGTGGTTTACCCATTTCTAAGGTATCATAATTTGGAGCTTGAATATTGTAAACAGTTCCAGGAAAATATTATTATATACTACATTTTCCCTAAACAAGATTGTTTTTCCTTTTTATTTCTTAAAATGTTTGGTACTTTAAAAGGCTACAGGGGATTTTTATTCTCTCCTGTAAATAAACAAAGAAATTATGACAAGTGGCTCTTTTAAATTTTCTCTCCATTTGTGATAGAAATAACACTGTCTGACATTGATACTATTTTATGTCTTGTTTTTCTTTTTCTCACTATAGCCCTTTCTCTGACACCTCTTCTGACACTTTCTACCTACCTTTCTCACCCCCTGACCTTACCTGGGAGTCTTTTCATACAGAAGTTAATGTATAATAGAGAGATCTCTCAACACTGTAATATCGGGTGTGTGTGGAATCCACCTTAACTATCCCTTGTTTATTGTACATATTTAAGGTGTACAACATGATGCTTCGATAAACATATATATGTAGTGAAATGATTACTGCAGTCAAACAAATCACCTCACATAGTTTTTTTCTGTGGTAAGAGCACCTTAAATCTACTCTCTTAGGAATTTCCATTACACAATTCGACATCATTGATTGCAATTCTCCCACTGTATGTTAGATCTCTAGATTTATTCATTTCACATAACTGCAAATTTGTGCCCTTTGACCTCCATTTCCCTCTTGTGCCCTCTTCCCCGGAGCCCATGGTATCCACCACTCTATGCTCTACTTGTAAGAATTTGACTTTTTTTTAGATCCATGTATAAGGGAGAGCACGCAGGGTTGTTGTTGTTTTTTTTTTTTCTGTATCTGGCTTATTTCAGTTAGCACAAAGTCTTCCAAGTACATCCATGTTTTTACGAATGACAAGATCTCCTTTTTAAAGGCTGAATAACATTCTGTTGTATATATACTGCAACTTCTTCTAGAATTAACTTCTAGATTTATAGTTGACACCTGATAACTGGGTTACAGAGTGATGTTTCCATGCACGCATTGTGTAATGATCACATCGGGGCAATCACCATATTCCACTCTGCAAACATTTATCGTTTCTTGGTGATGACAGCATTCAGAATCCTCTCTTCTTGCCGTCTGGAAATCAATCCTGCATTGCGATTCACTGTGTTCACCATGCGTGGTTACGGGACTGCAGAACGCCAGAACTTATTCTTCCTGTCAAACTGTAACTCTGTGTCCATTAACCGGCCTTTCCTGGTCCCCTCTCTCCTCTCTATACTCCCAAGCTTCTGGAAACCACAATTCTCTCTTCCATGAATCAACTTCTTAACATACTACTGATGAGTAAAATCACGCAGTGTTTCGCCTTTCTGTGCCTGGCTTATTTCACTTAACCTGATGTCCTCTGGGTTCATTCATGTTGCTGCAAAGACAGGATTTTATTATGGCTGAATAGAAGTCCGCAGTGTGTGTGCGTATACACATAACAATGTATGTGCGTATATATAATATATAACATACGCACACACACACATTTTCTTTATTCATGCATTTGTAGATGGGCATTTAGGTGGATTCTGTATCTTGACTGTTGTGAATAGCTCTGCAATAAAAACATGGAGTGCAGATATCTCTTTGAATACTGATTTCATTTTCTTTGGAAATGTACCCAGTAATGAGATTGCTAGATCATATGCTAATTCTATTTTTAAGTGTTTTGATGAAGCTGCATACTGTTTCTCATAATGGCTGTGCTAATTTACATTCCCTGCAGTGGATGAGTTCCCTTTCCTCTGCATTCTCGTCAGTATTTAGTTTTTGTCTTTTTGATAATAGCTATTCTAACTTGGGTGAGATGAAATCTCGTGGTTTCAAATCCATTTTCCTGCTGATTAGTGCTGTTGAGCATTTTTTTACATAGCTGTTGGCCATTTGTTTATCTTCTTTTGAGAAATGTCTGTTCAGGTCTTTTGTCTATTTTTAATTGGGTTATTATTATTTGTTATTATGTTGTTTGAGCTCGTTATAGATTCTGGGTATTAACCCCGGTAAGAAACATAACTTGAAATTCTCTCTCCTGTTTTTCAGGCTGTCTCTTCACTTTACTGACAGTTTTCTTTGCTGTGTGGAGCTTTTTAGGCTGTGGTATTTGTCTAGTTTGCTTTTCTTGCCTGTTCTTTTGGGTCTGATTCAAAATCATCCCCGTGGAGCAGTGCCTGTGGCTCAGTGGGTAGGGCGCCAGCCCCATATATTGAGGGTGGTGGATTTGAACCCGCCCCCACTAAACTGCAACAAAAAAAATAGCCGGGCTTTGTGGCGGGCGCGTGTTGTCCAGGCTACTCGGGAGGCTGAGGCAAGAGAATCGCCTAATCCCAGGAGTTGGAGGTTGCTATTAGCTGTGTCGCCATATCACTCTACAGAGGGCCACAAAGTGAGACTCTATCTCTGAAAAAATAAAAAATAAAAAATAAAATAAAATAAATCCTTGTTGAGTTCATTTGTGTAAAGCATGTCTCCTGTTTTCTTCTAATAGTTTCACAGTCTCAAGTCTAAGTCTTTAATTCACTTGGAGTTGATTCCCGTATATGGTGAGAGAAAGGGTCTAGTTTTGTTCTTCTGTCTGTACCACAATTTCTTTATCCATCCATCTGTGAGGAGACACTTAGATTGTTTCCATATTTTGGCTGTTTTGAGTAATGATGCGATGACATAAACATGTATGCAGATATCTATGTGGTGTTGATTTGATTTTCTTTGGGTATATAACCAGAGAGGGATTGCTGGAGCATACAACAATTTTAATTTTATATCCTAATTATTCTTTATAATGAATAATTAAAGCTTTTTTTGGGGGGGTAACAAACATACTTTATCACACCATATCCTTACAGGGTTTGGGTTGTTTGTTGCTTTTGGTTGAATGTGAGTTTTGCTCTGCTGACTTGCTAAATTTAACATTGTGTCAGTCTTGGAATTATATATTTTTAGATAAGGGGCCACTAAGTAGTAAAATTCTATCACAAAATCATTCTTCTATTTTATGTAATTCCAGAAAGAGGTAAAGTTCCATATTTAAGTATTTGATTGTGCATGAAACGCAAGGCCATAGTCGCTTCTGATGTTGCGGCAGGGTTGTCTACTTTTTGTCCTCCAGAGGCTTCTGGGCATCCAGGTTGTATGTGGTTGTGGAGCGAATCCTATTGTTTGTTCGGAGGATTGCATTTATTGGGGTTGCATTAACTGCAGAACTTTGCCATTAACATTTCTTATATACTAATTTCCTTGTAAAGAAATTAAACTTTTGGTATTGTCTAAAGCTTAGTTACACTTGACCTGACTCTTTACTGTGCCAGAAGGTACTTTGCTGGGTTAGAACTAAATACTTGAATTTTGACAAAAATTATCATCAGATGCGTGGTGACTTAATAAGCACCTCATACATTGTGAAAATCAAGAATGCAGGCATTGTCTAAACATCCACATGTTCCAGTTTTCTTTTAGGTGGTTAGAGTCACACAAACAAAGGAAAAAATATTCTTTCTTTTCTTCTTCTTTTTTTTGATCAATGTAAAGGCAAAAAAAAAAAAAGATTAGGATATATGATAGATTAGCACTTCACAGACTCAGAAAAATTTAGAATTATTCCTGCCTATATTTTAAATGCAAACAAAATTTCAGTATCTAATCATCATCAATATGTGAACAATTAGTCCCCTTTTTATGGGTTTAAATTTGCCACTGAATACTGACGTCTTTACCCTTCTATCTTTCTCTTCCTCCTTCCCTCCCTTCCTCCCTCTCTCTCCTCCCCTCCTTCCTCCCACCCCTCCTTCCCTCTCACCCTCCTTTCCTTCTTTCTTCCCTCTTTTTCCTTCTTTAAGCCAGTTCAGAAATATGTCAGTCTTGGCATTAATTCCCTCCACAGAGTTAGAATGGCAAAAAGCACTTTCATTAAATTATTTTCAGAACCAGGGCAAGATGTTATTTGAACTCTAGTTATGTTATTTACTGTCCATGGGAACATAGACAGTGAGATTACATATTTCAATGCAAAGGATTGTGCAACAGGAACACAGATGGCTTCCCTGGTGATCTAGTGATCAGGATTCAGCCTTCTCTCTCCCTGAGACATAGTTCATATATAAAAACACCACTAAGAAGTCCAAACTGTTAAACAGGTGATGGCTTTAGGGCTTCGGTCAGTGGAAAATAGCACGAACTCACTGGACTAGCAATTTCCAGTTTTTACTCTTTGTTGATTACTATCAATTTTTTTTAACCATTAATCAATTTTTATTTTTTATTTTTTGCAGCAGAGTCTCACTTAGTCGCCCTAAGGTTGAGTGCCATTGCATCATAGCTCACAGCAACCTCAAACTCTTAGGCTCAAGTGATCCTCTGGTCTCAGCCTCCTGAACAGCGGGGATTACAGGGGCCTGCCACCATGCCCAGATAGTTTCAAAATTTATTTCTAAACAAATAGAAATAGCAAACTTTAAATATGTTTTTATTACTACCTAACAAACCAGGTTCATTGCCTACTGCCTAAGATGACGTCAATATACTGAGACAGCACGGGTTACAGCAGACAAAGAGTTTAGTATCACAGGGTGCCATGCAAAAAGGGAAAACTTTCTCATCTCTGTCTCCCTGAGAAATTGTGGGCCAGAGGTTTTTTTTTTTTTTTTGAGACAGAGCCTCAAGCTGTCCCCCTGCATAGAGTGCTGTGGCATCACAGCTCACAGCAACCTCCAACTCCTAGGCTCAAGCGAGTCTCCTGCCCCAGCTCCCAAGTAGCTGGGACCACAGATACCTACCACAATGCCTGGCTATTTCTTGGTTGGAGCCATCATTGTTGTTTGGCAGGCCTGGGCTGGATTCGAACCCGCCACTTTGGGTGTACATGGCTGGCACCTTAGCTACTTGAGCCACAGGTGCTGAGTTGTGGGCCAGAGTTTTAAAAGATAGTTTGGTGGGCAGAGAGCTAGGGAATGGGGTCTGCTGATTGGCTGGGGATAAAACTGGGAAGCAGAAGTTGTCTTCTTGCACAAAGTCAGTCCCCAAGTAGATGGTCACAAGACCAATGGAGTCAGTTCCATGGTATGGACCACTGGTCTGGGTGGATCATTTGGCCCATCAGAATACGGGGTTTAGAAGCTATCTCAAAGACCAGCGTTAGATTTTACAAGGGTGATGTTATCTGTGGGAGCAATGAAGAAAGCTACGACCATCGCTTTGTGACTCCTGATTAGTAAACAATTGTAGGATAGCAGGCTGGGGAACAATAGCCAATTATACATCCATGAGTGTGTGTGTATGTGTGTATTGAGCTATGTCTATACTCTTGTAGAGTTCAAGCCTCTACCTCTATAGCCTTTTTATTAATTTTGTGAAGGGAAGTTTCATTCTTTGGCAAGGTTTTCTTAAACTATAAAGGTTTGGGTTTTAAAAATGGTCTTTCTATTTCGAATAATCATGGTAAAGCAATTCTGTGTAGATACCGTATTATAAATGGGGTTTGTTTGCTGGTATGAGTATACAAGAATGATGTCTTGGAAAATAGTTTGGAAATATATATTAAAAGCATGAAAATATGCATAGGCAGGAGCTCAACTTCTAGGAATCAGTCCTAAGGAAATCATACTAAATTTGTAAAAAGCTGCATTGCAAAATATATTTGTAATTTTAAAATGTGTAAATCTTTGGCAAGGAGGAGGTTTGAGGTTATGGTAACTATGCTCACATTACAATTATGTTAAAAAACTGAGGCAATAAAATGGAATCATGACAATGTAAATGGAAACCAAGGATAGAGATTTCTCTTTGATAGAAATCGTATAAAGTTTATTAAAAACAAGCTAAAACTTACACTATTTTTGGAAAAAAGTTCAATATGCTAACGGTTATAATTTAAATACTTTTAATCTTTTTTCAATTAAAAAGCAAATTATCACTTTTATTATAAAAATATGAAAAATAAGAAGATACATTCCAACCTAAAACTAGGCATCAAAGTAATTTAGGCCTAATGTTGAACAAATCACCTTTCACTTCTCTTATCATTAAAGATCATACACAAGGCAAACATTTTCAACGGTGGAAAGGATCAGAATCTTTGAAATCTGGTCTAAGTTTCCATTTGGTATGTGGATATGAGAGTATTAGAAGTCAGGAAGCCTAGAACACTGGTCTTTTAATGCTGAGTCTAAAATCTTTTCAACCACAAGAGTGTATTATAAAATTTTTTTTAAGGAAAATGAGTTTATTGTGCCCCTTGTTACATAAGGGACTATCAGTTTACTCCGGGGTATAACATAAAGTCGGATACAGTGGGATTCTAGTATGTAGCGTCATATGTTACTTAATGAAAACACATACGTTCCATGTAGTGATATGCCAGGCACATAAAACATTAAATAAAATGAAGGACTGATAGCACTAATTGGGAACGTTAGTGTGGATAGCATCGTGTTTTCTAAATACACTTTCTTGTAGCAAGTGCATTCATTTACTTATTTAATAGGTGCTTATCAATCACCCACGATGTGCCAGTTACTCTATGTATTGCTGAGAAATAATGGTAAGCAAAGACACATAGAAAACATTCAAAATAATTTCTTTCTGTTCCTGCCCCTACAGCGAGTCCTTGCATTTCATACAGCAATCTTCTGTTTCCCTCAGAGAACAGATTCTCAGATCCCCAGTGGATGCCTGAAACCGCGGATGGTCCCGAACTGATTGTTGTGAATCAGAACATGTCTCTGTTCACACTTTCCATCCACAAAATTGATGTGTTTATCATGCACTGTGTCTGTAACGCTTTACAGCTTCAGGTTCCAAGGCAAAACTATGAATTTCTTTTTCCTTCTTCACAATGTCCTGGGTAGAATATTGTGGATCTTAATATCCTCAGTATGTGATTTCTTTTTTTCCTTACATAGAAAACTTTCGCCTTTTCACCCCATCACTTATGGGGTGATGTAGATAAGGTGTATGCAGAGTGGATCCTAAACCAGAAATGGAGCAGGATTAGTGTCTGGTTTTTGTTTTTTTTTTTAATCTTTTGGTGCTTAATTTCCAAAACCACTCAAAATGACAAAAATGACAGAAAATAGCTAAGTTGATTATTATTACGGTAGACACATTAAAAAGTTTCTATTTTCTTTTTCAGATTTAGGGCTATCAAATGTAATTACTGTTTCATTTTCCTATTGTTTATTTTTTAAGAAACAGACGAGCCTGATGTGGTGGCTCCTGCTGTAATCCAGTGCTTTAGGAGGCCCAGGTGGGAGGATTCCTGAGGCCAGCAATTCAAGAACTGGAACAAAAACTTCCTTTGTTTTAAAAGAATCCATTAGTCCCAAACTTGGGGCATATCAGAATGTCCCAAATTCAACTGTATTTAAGACCAAAATTAAGTAAAAAATAAATGAACACTGGGTGGCACCTGTGGCTCAAGGAGTAGGATGCTGGCCCCATATACTGGAGGTGGTAGGTTCAAACCCGGCCCCAGCCAAAAACTGCAATCCAAATAAATAAATAAATAAAAAAGTAAAAAAAAAAAAATAAATGAACACTATTCTCTTAAATAAATGTATCCTTTAAAATGACAAATTAGTGATAATTCTAAACATTAAAATTTTTACTCTACGATTGTTTTCTTCAATTACAGCATTTTCTAGGAATAAGATCATTTATTTTATATGTGGTATATTGACTTGCCAAAGTTCCTCACGTGACTCTCCCCTTTTAACCTTTGTGCCATCTCTTGCAAGGATTATTCCAGTTTTACAGGTAAAACCATGGTTTAGAAAAGTTATTATTTTTTCTTTGAGGACATGAATTCCAGGTTCTTCTCAGGTTGCCACATTTTCTTATTATCAGATGCTTATACAAATAACCAGGTCCGTAAGGTATTTGTGATTTTCAGTTTCCACATCAATCTTCTGTAGCATTGTTATTTTTAAAGGTATATCATAAATTCTTCAGTTTATGTAAATTATTTTAATAGCTGCTATTACTTTTAATAGTGGGCTTAATAGAGACAAATAGGCAAGAGACAAAATTCCATTACGAAAATGTCACTACAGAAAAGAGTTACGTAAAAATGCTATTTCCTTGTCTGGGCAGACAGCCTGCGGAAAATATTTGTCTGATCTAATTGCAGTGAATTCTGTGTGGAGAAAACTAAGTGCTTTCTCTGGATTTAAAAAACCGATACAACAATAACAACACAACTGTTGAGTGTTTCATTCTAGGTAGGAAAAGGAGAATGGTAGTTATGATTTTTTAAAGACATATAGTGTCACGCTTATTTGTTGTTTCCATCTCAGAAATAACTACAAAATAGAACCGTTCTTTCCTTCAAAATTACCAAAACAAAGCTACAAACATAAAGACTCCGTGTATAGGACAGAGAAAGGAAAAATAATGGGTTCAATAAGTTCCTCTTTTATTCTGTGGGTTCCAAAAACTTTAAATTAAAATGTATTAGTGACTGGGATCTGACTTAAGCGCAGGTCCTGCAGGTTAAGCAAATACCATTTGCTTTTTGAAAACGGTGACTTATCTAAACAGAGTGAAAGCAGGCCACATGTCCCTTCCTCGTGGTTAGGACTGCTGGTCAACTTTTCATTAGCATTGTCTCTCTCTCTTATATTATCGTGCTGATTGATGATCATCAGAAAAAAATCATTGAACGCAATTATAATTATAATGATCCGAGCTGACTGAGGAGTCAGCGAGAAGTCAAAATAAGCACACTGGTTTCTGGCCCGGTCTTCTCATGATAGTGACTTGCAGACCTCTAAAATAAAATGATACATGGATTGTAGAGATTCTAATTTAATATGTTCATAGTGGGGCCTGGGCCCAGGGATTTTCCTTAAACCTTGGTTCCTTTTAGGTAATGGGAATTAATTAGGGAAACCTATACTGAAGCACCACCCCAAACCTAATGAGTCAGAATCCATAGGGAGACATCTTTGATATCAATATTTTTAAAAGACTTTAATTTAATAATCACAAATTTGGGCTCAGTGCCTGTGGCTCGAGTGGCTAAGGCTCCAGCCACATACACCTAAGGTGTACACCTAAGGCGGGCTTGAATTCAGCCCGGGCCGCGAAACAACAATAACAGCTGCAACCAAAAAAATAGCCGGGCATTGTGGCGGGTGCCTGTAATCCCAGCTACTTGGGAGGTGGAGGCAGGAGACTCACTTAAGCCCAGGAGTTGGAGGTTGCTGTGAGCTGTGATGCTACGGCACTCTACCCAGGGGGACAGCTTGAGGCTCTGTCTCAAAAAAAAAAAATCACGAATTTGACTGGGAGATTGCTGACACCTGTACTCCTAGTACTTGAGGAGCCCAGGTGGGTGGCTTGCTTGAGTTCAGGAGCTGGAGACGAGCCTGAGCAAGAGCAAGACCCCGTCTCTACTAAAAAATAGAAAAACTAGCTGGGCGTGGTGGTGCAGGCCTGTAGTAGTCCAGCTACTCAGGAGGCTGAGGCAAGAGGATCTCTTGAGTCCAAGAGTTGAGGTTGCTATAAGCTATGATGATGCTATGGCATTCTACCCAGGACGACAGAATAAGACTCAAGAAAAAAAAAAGAAAAAAAGAAAAAAAAAAAAAACCAGAGACTAATTTATGGCAAGCCAGAATGACATGATTTCACTAAACCTTAATTAGAGTTATATTTTAGTATTGATTCACAGGCATAGAAAATGTAATTATTTTCTCTAGGAATCTACTGTGGTTACTACTAATCCTTTGTTCGATAAAATTTTTTTTTTTTTTTTTTATATCTCAGCTTTTTTCCGGCTGATAGAGGAGTATTTCCTCCTTATTTACTTTGTTTCCCATCACTGAATATGTTTTACTCCCTGATAGTCAATTACCTGGAAGAAATGTGTAAGTAGGCAGTCTCACGCTCCTTTAGGTCTATTGGGTCTAGTTAGCTCTGGCTCTGTCGTCCCGGTGATGTGGTTCACCTTTTTAAGTGATCTCAAGCTGTATCCTTCTCTGAAAACAGTATGAGAATGTACTTTAACTTGATCCCTTTTCTTTCTATTTCCAAATATATGTTCTTTTTAACATTTCAATTTAATATGAGGGTACAAATGATTATGTTCAGGCCAATCGTGGTAGTTCATGCCTGTAATCCTAGCACTCTGGGAGGCTGAGGCAGGTGGATTGCTTGGTCTCTCACCAGCCTGGTGAAAGACCAGCCTGAGCAAGAGCAAGACCTGACCTCTAAAAACAGCCAGGCGTTGTGGCGGGTGCCTACTCGGGAGGCTGAGGCAAGAGAATCACTTGAGCCCAAGAGTTTGAGGTTGCTGTGAGCTATGACATCACAGCACTCTACTCAGGGGTACAAAGTGAGGCTCTGTGTCCAATAAAAAGATTTAATAGAAAATAAAAACCAAATGATTATGTCATTATTTGCATTTGTCAGCAATGTCCAAGTTGTACTTAAGCCCTTCACCCGGGGGTGTGCTGTAGACCCTTACACTGTGCCCATTAGGAGAGAGCTTACCAATCCCCCTATATCCCTTTTTCTTGATTGACTCTTAATGATCTTGATGATACTAAAGCCATTTCTAACTTTATTAGGCTTACACTTTGTAAGGCAAAAACATTCTTAAACATTCTTTTCTGAGAACTCGGTCTATTTCGTGCATCTGTGATTGCCTACCAACCTGTAATAGTCAAAACATCATACTGTGAAAGATAATTACAGCTCTGAGGTTGAGGGGGTTGGGGGAAGGTTACTTAGAAGTTAGTCATTCTTGAAATTACAGAATTACAGAAATAATTTATTAGTTCAAACTTTTGGGGACTAAAAATAATACATGAACCACATCAGAGTAGCACTTGACTGATAGTAAATGTCCAGAAAAGGAGAAGGTTGATTTCTTTATCAATTCATTCACTGTTTCTCTCTGGAACACTTTTCAGTCAGTCTGGATGAATTCCTCTATAAAATGAGAATAAACCACTTGTTCAGCTCTTACATACTTCCTCTGAGGAGAAGTATAGCTTAAAATACCTTTGTAAAATGTGGAAGCTGAACAAAATCTCTCTAAAATGTGATTACGTGCAAGAATCAAATGATTATAACCCAAAACATCTAACAGTACTTTGAAATACTAGGTGGAAAATTAACAAATGATAACACCAACATACTAATGATACAACTTCACGTTATGTGACCTTGATATGGTCTCTATCCCTACTATTTATGGTAACCAATTATTTACATTTCTAAGGTCTCATAACCACTACCATGATTGTATATAGTTACCATATGCATTACGTTTACAGCTGAATTATGCAAGAATATCCCTATTGTTGGATTTCTTATTTTATTTACAATAAAACATGACATTGTCAATTTTAATTTTTTTTATTACTGGTTGATATTTTAAATCACATTCTGACTGGTTAGAACATTCCACTTATAGCAAATAATATAGTACTATGTAATGCTATATTTTATACATATATAGCTACATTATATATATATATATATATATAGTGTGTTTTATATCATAATATTTATTTCCTGATTTTAGAAAACCATCAAAGGATTTTAATGACACTTTTCAAATTAAAAAACTAAAATTTAATTAGGACTATTTTTCATATTGTTAAACATACAATTAAAAAAAATCCAAATCTACAAACATCTTTAATTGTAATAATTTAACTATCTGGAACAATTAGTGTTCAAAATATGTTAGGAAGAAACTAGGAGAATGTATTTCCTTCTCCTGTGAATACTTACACTGTGAATTCAAGTCATATCATAAATGTTTGATTAAATGATTGTCTTCTGCTTCTCCCTGAAAGATTGTATGGTTCATTAAAAAGTTAAAATATACTAAAATAATTTTTTTTTCCAGTTTTTGGCTGGGGCTGGGTTTGAACCAACCACCTCTGGCATATGGGACTGATGCCCTACCTTTTTGAGCCACAGGCGCTGCCCCTAAAATAATTTTCGTATATATAATTTGAGCATAACTCTTAAAATATGTTTTTCATTGTAAAGGTAGTCCATATTACTGGTAGAACATGTGAAAAATTTCTCTTTTTTTTGAGACAGAGTTGCCCTCAGTAGAGTGCTCTGGCATCATAGCTCACAGCAGCCTCAAACTCTTAGGCTTAAGCAATTCTCTTGCCTCAGCCTCCCTAGTAGCTGGGACCACAGTTGCCTGCCACAACACCCAACTATTTCTTAGAGATGGGGTCTCACTCTTGCTCAGGCTGGTCTCAAACTCCTGAGTTCAAGCAATCCACCCACTTTGACCTCCCAGAGTGCTAGGATTGCAGGCATGGACTACCATGCCCAGCCCAAACGTAGAAAATTATTTGCATTAGTCATGGTCAATATTGTTAATGTTTTATTTTTCTTCTCAGTCTTTTTTAACTGGATATATGTATGTATGCCTATATACATAGTACTTGTATATATAGAGTTATAGAAATACACACAAATGCACACACACACCCTTTTTTTGGAGATAGACTCTCACTCTGTTGCCCTAGGCTAGAGTGCTATGGTATCATAGTTCACAGTAACCTCAGACACTTGTCCTGGGCTCAAGCCTCACCTGTCCAAGTATCTGGGACTATAGACTTGCACCACTATGCCCGGCTAGTGTTTTCTATTTTTAGTAGAGATGGGATAACACTTTTGCTTAGGCTGGTCTTGAACTCCTAAGCTCACCTGCCTCAGCCTCCCAGAGTGTTAGGATTACAGGCCACTCAGCTGGCCCATGTACATACTTTTAAAAAGCAAATTGATGATCATGTAAAAATTTAATTTTTAATTTAATTATATACTATGTAATAAGAATTTCTTTTATATTTGTAACTCTTCCCAGAAAATATTCCCTTATCAGTGTTGCCTTTTTTATATTATCTATTTCAAATGATGTTATGGTGAATACTTTTGTATCTAGAATAGAATTTTAGAGAATCAAAGTGTCAGTATTTTAGTATCGTTCATATCCATAACCCTACGTAAGACCATGGAAATAGAAAACAAGATATTCTGCAAAACCCTTTGCTAAACATATTAGGAAGTTTTTAAAAAAATGTTAAAAATATCTTCCTCTGTGGTGTTTGGCAGTGCATAAAATGCTGTGAAACCTTTATTAAATAACGCGTTAGTCCTTCTGACCCTCTCCTCTCGGAGTGGCCAAACCTCATTTTCAGCCTGAACAAGCACTGTCAATAAATACAGCAAAGCTTGATGAGAGCCTGGGGGGAGCACGTGAAGCGAATTGCTGGTTCTTTTGCCGTATGAGTCATTTGGGGGTGTCTTTTAAGACACTTTAAGCAGTTCTGCGTAGTAGGAGAAAATAGATTCTCTGCAGAGAATTTAGTCATTTTCTCAATTGACTCTCTCATGAAATCAATACTTATTAATTTTACATGCTAAAATATGGTACTATTATACCGAGTTCCAAATGATGAAGTAAATACAGTGTCATCTGCACCACTGAGGAAGATACGATTTGTAAGCTTGTGTGTATGGCCTTAGCGCCCCACGAAGACTGGATTAGCGCTCATGGCTTTCCAGGGCTGGCAGCCAAGAGTCAAGATTAGACTAATCCAAATCTTTCCTTTACAAGTGAGCAAAATGATTCTAAAAGAGGTTAAACAACTTTCCCAAGTCACATCATTCTTTGCCAGAGCTCAAAACTGCAGTTGCAGAGCCCAGGGGGATGAGCTTTCTCTCACCACCATTCAGTATAGAGATTCAGAAGTCTCTTTCCTTTGCTTGGTAAGCAAAATAGTAGCTTAGATGATAAAAGCTGCCCATGATTGTATGGCTTTGCCTTTTAAAAAAGTGACAAAGTTTAACTGAAATGTTGTATACATCTCCAAAGGCGTGAAACATAAAAATCATCAGAGATGCAGCAAAAAGTTGTAGTAAGTCAAAAGTAGTCAATGATTTAATGTCTTCTTTAAAAATAACTGTCAAATCTGTGTATTTTTGATGTCATATCAATTTTTATTTTAGTTAGATCCTTCATTTTTAGTTCTTTAATCACACTCAGTTAAATGCAAAATCCTTGATGTGGGTGGCAGAAACAGAGCGAGCAGCTTGCTTATTTTAATATTTATTCCTTCCCTCAGCTGGAGGTGAATAGATAAAGGGGCCTGTTAGTATATCAAGGCAGACTGTGGAATCTGTTGTCCTTTATGAAGAGAAATCTCACACTGTCTCTGTTCATCTACCATCCACACATCTCTCCGTGTAATTGATAGTTGGTTACTTCTGCTAGTCAGTACAATTAGAAGATGATTTTCTTTTTTCAGCTCTCACCTTTTTTATTCCAGGGAGATTTGCCCAGTCATAGAATGTGCAAATTTAAAAGCATTGAGATTTCTTTCAGTTGAATATTCATGTGAAAAGACTTTCCTATGAACTGTTAATGATTAGTAGATTAGTGTAACTCTTGAACCGAGACCTGTATTACTGTACAGGGTTCAGAGAGGTGGTCATGCTGCTGGACACTGTTCAGATGTGCTGATGCTCTAGGGCACAGACTTCATTTTCAGATGTTGGGACAGTCTAGCTGGCATATCTGTCACCTCACTGTGGACAAGAAGGCTCAACCAACTGCCTGGACAGTGCCATTTCCTATCTCATCTTTCTTACACCTCACTCTTGGATGAAGATGATGGCCATATCAGAGAAAAGAGCCAATCTACAGCCCATAGAAATTCCCAAACACAATTTTACTCGAATATCCAACATCTCTTTTCTACTGAGTAAAAGTCTGCAGTTTCCTGAGTATCTATAATATACGGGAATGATATAGGCATTCACCTAAATTTTTCTCTTTCCAAAATTTCCCTTACTTCCAAATCTCTCTTTTAAATTCTTACCCTTTCATCTTTATTTTCTCACTTAAGCCATTGATTACCCCCTGGGCTTTAATGTCAACAACATACCCTGTTTCTACAAGAAATTTAGACTCTGTAAGAGGAAGGCTTAAGGAAAATGAGGAGTAGGGAGAAAAGAATGGAAAGGGGAGCAAAAGAGGGGAAAAGAAAAGAATGTCTCCTGAGCTTGAGACCATTGCTCTGAAGTGGCACAGTATGAACTGAGTGGTATGGAGGAGAAAAAGTCCAGGAAACCTCATCCAGCCAGTGGTTAAAAATACTGTAGGCTCTCTTGCAGTGTTCTTTTGTTATTGTTTTTTCTTTGAGATAGTCTCACTCTGTTGCCCCAGTCTAAAGTGCCATGGCCTCAGCCTAGCTCACGGCAACCTGAAACTCCTGGGTTCCAGTGATCCTTCTGCTGCAGTTTCCTGACTGGCTGGGACTACAGGTGCCCTGGGCCACAAAACCCAGCTGATTTTTCTATATTTAGTAGAGATGGGGTTTCTCACTCTTGCTCAGACTGGTCTTGAACTCCTAAGCTCAAGTGTTCCTCCTGCCTTGGCTTTCTAGGACCTCTCATTTATAGCAAATTTATTCTTACATCTAACCCAACTTTTGTCCTATAGAGAAAGCTAATATCCTGTTGTTCTGTCTTGGTTGATAAGGATGGCACTGATTTGGCACCTTCCTTTTACATTTGATCAAAATTCTATTGCCTCATAACAAAGCCCTCACATAGTACTTTAATGTAGCCTCACTACTTTATTTTAATATTTATTTAATTAATAAATTAATTTAATTAAATTTATTTAATATTTATTCATGAGAGGGCTAATAACTAACTCTACATACCATGTTTAATGCAAGCCCCTGTCATATTCATTTAATAATACTGCTAAACTATAGATACATAGATAAAAGAATAACATATTTGCATGATGTTTGTACATATATACTCATATATACACATACAACAATCTTATTTTAATTTATTTCCACATGACATCATTCTACAAATAATTCAGGGTACCTTACAACAAAAATACATATAATGGTCAGGGGTATGGGGAGATTTTGGTTGAAGTAGCTAAAATTTCAGTTAGGAGGAATTAGTTCAAGAGATCTGCTATACAACATGGTGACTATAGTTAATAACAATATATTGTGTTCTTAAAAATCACTAAGAACTAAGAGAGTTGATGTTAAGTGTTCTCACCCTGAAAAGGGTATATGAGGTAATGCATGTTAGTGACTGAGTCCTTCCACAATAAATATATCCATAGTTCAAAACATTCTGTTGTATACCATAAATATATACAATTTTATTTGTCAATTAAAAAGTAATTAAAAGTATATGTAACAAATGGGAAAATGTAAATGAGAAATTAGAAATAAAGATTACATAAAATATCTTAAAAGTATAATTTTAAAAAGGAAAAATATTGACTTAGGGAAATTTCAGATAAACACATCATGATTTTTATTTATTTTATTAATTGATAAGGAAACAATAAAATGTTAAAAACTAGGTCAAAGAGTCCTTGGACATACTAGATTTACTGTGACTTATTATTACTAGATTAGATACAAAACTTGTTCATGTTCAACAAGGCCTTAAGTCATACTTTTGGGTTCCGCGAGACAGATTTTATTGGCATTTGTACTGAGCAAAATGTACAGGGTAACCTCTGTCCGAACCAAGTTGTAAATACATAGCCACTAAATAGAAAACCCTGGACTTTAAAGTATAGCCACTAAAGCCAAGCCCTGGACTTTAAAAGTATACCTGCTAATCTTCTTTGCCTATTTCCAAGTTTTGGATAATTTTTCTAAGAAATAATAGTCAATTTAGTATAAGGAATCAAAATCAATGGAACAAAACTATTTCGGATATAAGGGCCTACATAATTGCTATGTTTGAAATGTGCATTTTTTGGTAGGTTTTTTTGGTAGCCAAAGTGAATAGGGTATATGAAATTTAGGAGGTTTTTTTTTTTTTTTTTGGCTGGGGGTGAACCCACC
>NW_003852524.1:3201331-3219392 GCF_000181295.1 Otolemur garnettii
GTGAACCCACCACCTCTGGCACATGGGGCTGACACCCTACCCTTTTTAGCCACAGGAGCCACCTGAAAATTTAGAAGGTTTTAAAGCTGGATACACTTTTCAAAATATAACCTTAACCTTCAAAAAAGATTTATATATTCTTCAGAGAAATGAAAATCGATGTTTTTTTTTTTTTTTTTTGGCTGGGGGTGAACCCACCACCTCTGGCACATGGGGCTGACACCCTACCCTTTTTAGCCACAGGAGCCACCTGAAAATTTAGAAGGTTTTAAAGCTGGATACAAGAAGTATATCGGTTCCTTCAGGTGAGGTTTTATTTTTATTTTATTTTATTTTTTTAAGAAACAGGTAAGTTTATTTTGAGGAGCTTCATTTTATGAGATGGGGGCTTAGAATTACACATGCCACAGTCCTCAGAACAGCTTTCTGATAAACACAGGAACAGAGGTCATAGGGCTGTTTCTTCAGATGTCACATTAAAAGCCTGTCCAGGAAAAAAATTCCGTGGGGCAGTAGTGGAATGAGGAGAAAGTGGGAACAGGATAATTAGCGGACTTTAAGATGGGCCTACTCCATACATCCCCAGCAATGGTTCATTATCAAACGTATGCACAAGAATCACTCAAGGGCCCATGGGCCCCTTTCGCTTTTCTGGTAAGAGCAGTGTTAAGTTTAAGGAAGAGAGGTCTTGCCAGGGCAGGAATAATAAGGTGTTCTTAAATATGTACTTAGCATAGCTTAGCACAAAGTGTTCAATAAACTGTGGCTGCTGTTATGACCATTGTCAATTCAATTATTATGTAAACTTGTCTGTTTACAAGGAATAGAGATCCCAGCGGGGAGGTCAGACAGACAGAAGTTCAGAGGAGAATGAGGGCCTGGTGGTGAGCATTTGGGAGATGTCCCTGTTCAGACCATTGTTCAAAGCCCCGAGAGAGTCTGGGTGGGGAGGGTTAGTGAGCGGCAGTGGCTGTGGCCAGAGGACAGTACAAATAGTGAATGTGGGGGTGGCAGTGATCTAATAGTCTTCCACAATGTAATTTCCTTGGTAAGACTTTTTCCAGAAAAAAAGAACCTCAACTTTAGGGGTTGGAATGCATGTTGTTTGTGATTTTATTGTAAAAATTAAACAAGACAATACAGTTTGATTTTTATAAAACTCTAGCAACTATGTGTGACAGGGCATTTTTATCCCTCTGGAGTTGGCAAACTAGAGTTACAGATAAAAAAACAAAGTGCTGAGGTCCAGATATACGTGTGTGCAGCAAACTGCAAAGTTAATCCCGGACCTCAGAGCTTGGGACTAAGTCAGTGCTGCCCCAGCCTATCGTTTCCCCCCTCTGCTTCTTTTCTCTGTGCAGAGTTTATGGTGTTACTTTTGATAACGGATTCAACTGGACATGATCCTGGCGAGCTGATGAGTATTGTCTAGGAGGCTAGTCTCTGCCTTCCTTTCCAGCTGGCTTTCCAGGCAGACTTAAGGACCATGTCCCTGTGTTCTTATTTAGGGCATCGACTGAAATATTAAATAATGCAGACGCAGGGCCACTTCTGGCCATTGTTCTAAATGGCAATACTTTGTGTGATGGGTTGTGTCAAATACTTGGTTCTCCATTAAGGAACTGAATTAAAACCAGAAACTTATTTCTTACGGGCCACTGCCCTGTTGTTAGGGGTCAATCACTGTCCATCGGACTGGATAGATAACTGAAAGTCAGAAATGTTTTATTACAGTGTTCGAAGACCCTCAAATACTCTGCCAGCTACCGCTCTCTAAAAAGCAAGTCATTACAAGGCCTCATAATTAAAGAAGAGCCTCGTGCTGACCTTGTCACTTGATTCTGTGAAATATAAATTGTTTGCAGTATCAGTCAGCTTTTGATTTGTGGTGTCTTTGAAAAACAATTTAAATTGCATATTGGAAAGAGGCCAGGAGACCCATCTGCTGAGAGTTCGTCTCTCTAAATTGGGTGCAGTGGGCAGTGCTGAGGGGAAATGACACACCTCTCTTATGAATATTTTCATGAACCTTCCCAGTCTCTAGAGATTCCACCCATGCACTGTTAAATTGTCATTTGTGGGTATGCAATGACAAGGTCCTAAATTGAAAAGCAATACAGATTTGGCAACAAAATGTTTTCCACTAAAGGGGAACCCTGCTTATTCCCTGTGTCCAACAAACAGAGCGTGAGGGATCAAATAAACAACATTATCAAATGCTAATCTGAAGTCCTACTTTCTTTTGTTACTAAATCAACATACTACCCTCTATTTCTTATAGGTCATTACGCAGCGTGAAAGGGAATTGTGAAATGTGTATGGGGAGAGGGAAAATGAATGAAGGGAGGGAAGAGATGAGGCTGGACCAGAGCGGCTTCTCCTATCTCCCCACTGAGGTCAACAATAGCAGGAATACTGAGAACTTTTTAAGTACTTTCTGTGCATCTGGAACTGTGTATAAATCATCTCTTTTCTCCTTAGGAAAACCTCATTATTTTACTTTGTGGGAGAAGGCAGTGATGCTCAGAAAGACTGACACATTGGTCTAAGTCTCCCTTGCTAGTTTTCTGTAGAGAGTATATGTTCTTCATAGACATTTCTTCTCCTACCCCACCTCCCCCTTAGCAACTATTCTTGCTTTGGCAATCGTAGGAGAATAAGAAAGGAAGTGAATGTAGGTGTGGGCTATGCCTATTTGAAAGTGGAGAAACAGGATTGCCAAAAGAAGGGTGGAACAGCCAGAGGAAAGAATTTTTCAGACAGGTTAACTATAGTTGCAAGATAATAAAGTAAAACATTGGATTAAAAGTGATGTTTAAAGTGATCTTAGAAACTGATGTTACCCATTCCCACCCCAGTACCTTTCGTATATCACATTGTTTTGTTTCATTTCACGTCCAGAAAAATGCCCTTTTTTCCCCCACCAAGAAAAATCTATTTACATTACACGAGGTACTTACTTGTCTGGCATCACCTCTTTGTGAAGAAATCCACTGCTCAGGAACTTCCATTTAGCTACCTGCATATTACGAGTAGATGCTGTGGTTTTTTGCTTACTTACCAGGAATCGTAATTTTCCTAAGTTCATGATACTTATCTCTAATGATTTTATGTACTTATTCTTGCTGGAGTTGAATTTGAAAATGCCACTTTTTTCTTCAAATAAAATAATCTTTTTATTGTTTTCAGATTATCAAGTATGATCGAGACCAATATACCCTTGAAAAGAAAAAATAATTATTTGATCCTACAAAACATTTTGGAAAACATTATTCACAACTTTAATTTTTCATTGTTTGCTCTATTCAATATTATAGAAACATGGGCTGAGCTAAACTGAAGGAAATAAATCAAAAGGAGAGGGCTGACAGCTTTATCCCATGTGATCTATGAATTGAAAGCAGATACCTAATTTTTATACAACAGGACAGGAGGCAAGTCAACTCCTTTTTACACTTCCCATTTCTCTCCTTCTTCGGCTTTTTTTTTTTTTTTTTTTTTTGTTTGCATGAAGGCCTTCTTTCAGCATTGACAATAATCAGAGGCAGTTAGTTCCTCTGGGTTATAATGATCAGATATTTCATTTAAAATATCAGCTGACAAGGTTAGAGTGCCAGTTAATTTTAGGGAATTCTCTAAACATTATAGATGTTATCATCTGTGAAACATCTGGGTATGCCCAATCTATGCCTGGCTTTAGCGAACCTCTGACTTCTTGTTATTCAGAAGGCCTCAGCTGCCTAAGTAGTTGCTCCCATTCTTATATTTAATTGATGTTTCTCAATCTGAACATTTAATATGCTAACACATGCTCTGATGTTTCTTCATTTCATATCACTTTTTTTGCAGCCATAAATTCTCCATGCCTTCCTTTGGTGAGCATGCTGGTGTGAGAAAGCTTCAGTGACAAAGCAGTTTAGGCATTAAAGAGTTTATCATACATAGCCCTGCCTTTTACTAGCTGTGTAATTCTTACTAGCCTACCCCTCGGGGAAAGACTTTCCTTATCTGCTATATGGGAATAATCATAGGTTGTTAAATTTGATCAAGTAGTATATTATATGAGAAATTGCTTAATGATTTTTAAAGTGAAATGTAAGCTGATAGAAAATGTAAGTGATATTAATGCTGGTGTTGACTTTTTTCTAAAGACATTCCTTCCAAACCAGAGAGACTGGGAATTTTTTTCCTTTAAGACAGCTTCCAAAGCACTACCATTTAGCATTGGCTACTATGTTGTGACCTTACTGTACTTTGAATCTACCTTTACAATTAGAGCTACTTCTTTGAATCTCTACCCACAGTGCGGACAAATTTAAATACTTGTTTTTATCACTCATGGACTCAATTCCTTGATAGCAGGTGGGAAGGGTGATCTCAGTCATCATTGTATCCCCAGCATCCAGCCCTGGGATTTGCCAGTTGTAAACCCTTGCAAGTCCCTGTTAATTAGATTTCATTCAAAAGACTAGAAAGCAGAAATTCTATTCTTTCACCTGGTTTTCTTAAAGAAGCGAGGTTTGCCCTTTTAAAAATATTTTATACTAGGCCAAATGTTTACTCATTTTTATGGAAAGAGCAAATGGTAGGAATTAATTTGCATTCACACGACTTCCATCTTTATGATAATATTTTCAAAAAGGAGGAGCTGCCGATGTTAAATTGCTTAGCTGTTTTTAGTGTGGGAAAGATGACTTTTCAGTTATATGGGGAATTAATTACCTTTCTTTTTTAAAGAATATTGTTGAAATTAAACCACAGCAAAGTATACATTTTTTGCTGAACAAGGTACAAACTAATAATTAGAAAATCAACTTTGGGAAAATCAACTTTGAGAAATATTTTATCTTAATTTTAAGATACAAGGAAATCTGAAAAGTAAGTTTGGATCATTGAATGTAATTTTTTTCTGAATTTCTTTTAAATGTGATTATTATTTCTAATAACTACCTTTGCTCAATTTCTTTTTAAACATTTAAAAAGCATTCATATGTTAATTTTTCATAAGATTCTGATCAAAAAAGTAATTATTCACTTTTTTTTTTTTTGCAGTTTTTGGCTGGGGCTGGGTTTGAACCTGCCACCTCTGGCATATGGGGCTGCTGCCCTACTCCTTTGAGCCACAGGCACCGCCCAATTATTCACCTTTTAAAAAGTTTATTTTCTATTATTTCCTTAAGGATTCCTCTTCTTTGGATTTCTCAATGTAATTTTGTTCCTTTTTAAAAAAATTATCGTGATATATATGTACGTGAATTTTCCCACTTTAATCATTTTGAAGTATACAGTGGATTAAGTAGCTCCCATTGCTATCAAATTAGAATTTTTTCATCTCTCAAAACTGCAACCCTGTATCTATTAAACAGTAAGTCCTTATTCTGTCCTGTCCCTAGTCCCTGGCAACCACCTCCCCCCTTTCTGTCTCTGTGAATCTGATAACTCTGGGTGTAGATACGTGGAATCATACAGTTTGTCCTTTTGTGTCTGGCCATTAATGTAATATCTTCAAGGTTCATCCATATTGTTACATATGTCAGAATATCTTTCTCTTTCAAGTCTGAATAGTAGTCCACTGTATGCACGTACACACCACATTTTGTTTATTCATTCGTCTGTCAATTGGCATTTGGATTGTTTTCACACATTAAAAAAGTTCCCAATAATTTACTGCTTCTAAGATTGTAATTTTAGCTAGTTGCAAATGCCTTCATGGTTATGAATTTCACCTAGTCCACTGGCCTTTTTACGTTAGAGAGACCACAGAATGTGGTCCAGCCACTGACACTGGAGCTAACTGTGTGGGCTGAACTCTTGACTGTAGGTCACTAGCTCTGTGACCTTGAGTAGGTTATTTTAGCCTTTCAGGAACCTGGTATCCATATTTTTACAGCAGAAATAATAATTGCATTATAATAGTTGCTGTGAATGTTAAGTGAAGAAGTGACACTTAGTTCTGCTTATGAGAGGAATATTATAGACCGGGCTGCTTCCTAACAGTACCACTTCAATTTATTTAAACATATATAGGCCAAGTGCTCTAATCAAGACATTGTATAAAGGGCTTTAGAACATTCTAACAGCATACTTCTGCTTCTTTGGGATACTTAGAGTAGGGGTGGGAATGATGTAGAAATTAGTAAGCATAATAAAGCAGGATATAATTAGTGTCACTAAAGCTGATTATAAGGTACAATTTTTAAATTGTGATATATTCTTTTTTTTTGAGACAGGATCTCTCTCTGTTGCCCTAGCTAGAGAGCATGATCATAACTCACTGTAGCCCCAGACTCCTGGGCTCAAGCAATTCTCTTGCCTCAGCCTCCCAAAGAGCTGGGATGATAGGTGTGCAGCTATTTATTTATTTATTTATTTTGAGGCAGAGTCTTGCTGTATTTCCCAAGGTGGCCTTGAATTCTTGGTCTCAAGTGGTCTTCTTGCCTTGCCTCTCAAAGTTCTGGGATTACAGGTGTGAGCCACCATGCCTAGTCTAATTGTGAAATTTTGAATTTGGAGAGAGCCTTTCAGAATACAGGATTTGGAAAGCTTTCAGTGACCATAACAGCATGACCATGCATATATGTTTCATTTAATTCTTCTGAAAAATATATGTAGTATTATTACTGATAGTTTCACACACTGGAGTGTTAAGGATTAGAGCAATTGCCCAAGAGTTTAAAGTTGATGAGGGGTACAATTGAGTTATGAACTAAGATCTGCCTGATTACAAATCTTGTATAACTCTTTACACACCATTTTACTGCACCATGCCTCAGCTGTAAGTGTAAGTGTTTGAAATAGATCCGGACAAATGTATGGGGAGGGGGAAAGAGGGTGGAGTAAGATTATTCCAGATAACAGTGGCAAAGATGTGCTCCAGTGAAGTGTATGCTGCAAACTTCACTGACGTACAAATAAGGTAATAATGAGCAATCAGACTGGACAGGAATGTGGGCAGGATGCCAGTTTATGCTTGACTTGGTAGACCATGGCAGATATCAAAGACTGATACATGGAAAGAAGGAAGTATAAGGAATCTAAGAACTCAAATTAGAGCTCCCATTTGACCCCACAATCTTACTACTAGGCATCAAATTCAGGGGAAAAAATACTTTTATCATAAAGACATTTGCACTAGATTGTTTATTGCAGCTCAATTTACAACAACCAAGATGCAGCAGAAACAACCAAATGCTCATCAACTCAAGAATGGGCCAACAAAATGCGGTAGCTGTATACCACAGAATACTGTTCAGCCATAACAGAAGATGGTGAGTTTATATCTTTTGTATTAACCTAGATAGAGTCAAAACACATTCGTCTCAGTAAAGTATCACAAGAATGGAATAGCAAGTATCCAATGTGCTCAACAGTAATATGAAGCCAGTAGACAATCTAATTCATGCCCACATTAGAGAAAAACTCATTTCAATTCAAGTTGGGAGAACAAGGAATGAAGGAGGTGGGGAAAAGGAGGCTTGGGGTACTCCCACTTAAGGGACACAATGTAGGATTGCATAGCACACTTTCTGGGTGCAGGACATAACTACAGGAGGAACTTGACCTAACCAATTCAAATATTGCCACCTGGTTGTTTATACCCTCACATTAACCTGAAATTTAAAAAAAGGTGGGGAGGGAAGAAATGTCAGAGTTGTCTTCATGAAAGTTAATAAGCAGAAATGTAGGGGATAAAGAAGAGGGAGGTGAGAGCCAGATTGAGAACAGTTAAGAGGCTGAAGAATGTATGATTTATATGAGATGGTCTGGATTTGGGTGAAAAAGGGGCGTAAATTCAAGAGAACTTGTAGAGGTAGGATCCATGGGACTTAGTACCTTCTATGTTGAGTGATAGAGGAGAGAATGACCAACGAATTCAGGTTTCAGATCCAGAAGACTAGTAGGACAATGATTCTACTAATACAGTGGTTCTCCACCTTCCTAATGCTATGACCCTTCAATACAATTCCTCATGTTGTGGTGACTCCAATCATAAAATCATTTTCGTTGCTACTTCATAACTGTAATTTTGCTACTGTTATGAATTATAATGCAAATATCTGATATGCAGGAAGGTCTTGGGTGACCCCTATGAAAGGGTCATTCAACCCCCAAAGGGGTCACACCCCACAGGTTGAGAACTGCTGTACTAATAGGAATAACAAAATCAGGATTAATCAAGAAGGCAGTGAATTTCTTTCTGGTGGTCTAGTATAGCAGTTAATCTTTTTGCTAATATACCTAAGAAAGAACTACTAACTTTAGTGGAAAAGAAAAAAGATGCTATAAAATTTCAAGGTCAAAAGAGAGTCTAGGTTAGAGGTAGGAATTTGGGATTGTGAAGTAATTCCTCATCCTTAAAAACAAATCCCTAAATTCCAAGGTTGGGTAAGGGCCAGATTGTATGATCCTAACTTTTTTCACTCAGCAATCATGAGATAAGCCTCCCAGGAGTTGGGATTTGAAAGAGTCTCTGTCCCTTTCAACAAGAGTCTCTACCAACATGATATTTATAGAAGCAGCAAAACTTTCATTTTGACCCCAGAGAACAGGAATGGCTCTTCCCTTAATTCTTTCTAGCTCAGCTGAGACAGGGTTTAAAAATCCAAACAAAGCTTCAGCAACCTCAGCACTGCTCAGTGTGTTCTATAAAACAATGATTGTCAGTCCATGAAAAGAAATAAAAGAGGTCTGTGGTCCAAAGAGTTGGCTGGAGTTAAACCAAGGAAGATAGGTTTTTTAAAAAAAAATTATAAAAATATTTTTATTAAACTTTATTTTATCTCTTCAGTTTTGAAATTATAAATGCTCACTGTCAATCACTGAGAGGAAACTATAGACAGCTGAGCATTTGAGAGATTTTGAACTGGAGAATACCTTTTAAAAATACCAAACACGACATAAATAATTTGGGTCTCAACACTTTGCTACCTTCTTGTTAGTGGGGACCAGCTACAGGTAGTTGTATTTCTTGTTCCCAGCTCCTAATTTTCCTCCATGTGATGTCCATTCCAAACCATCCAGGATCCTCTTTTCGTATCTTTTTTCTTCAGGTTTTTGAACAACATAGGCCAGACCCTGTCTTATCCCTACATAGAGCCTGTCCTGATTCTTGTCTGTAGATTTATTCTTTCTCAGGTCTTTGACACGAAGGTAGACCTTGACTTCTTCCCCATAATCACAACAAGGTAGTGGTAAGTGTTGGGGATCAGATGTTGGGTCCTCATGTTCCTAGGTTCTTGGTTTCCAGACTGAAGAATGAATACTGGTACTGAGTAAGCAGGCAAAGTGCCCAAGTTTATTTATTTATATATTATTATTATTTTTATTAAATGATAGCTGTGTACATTAATGCAATCAGGGGTACAGTGTGGTGTTTTCATATCCCAAGTTTATTTAAAGCAGAGTCCATTCCAGAGAAGGAGTGGGTCAGCCCTTGTGAGTGGAGGAGGTTCTGAGTTTAACAAAATTTCTTCCAGAGTTCCTCTTGCTGATTCCCTCATCTCATATTTGGTTGGTGGTGGAATATTCATGGTTTTTCTTAGAAAAGGGAGGAGAATTCCTGGAATTAGGAACTTTTCCCTTTTCTCATCCTGATAAGGCAATTTCCAGGGGTTGCCATAGTGTTTGTAAACTGTCGTGGTGCTGCTGGGTGTGATTTTTATAGTGCTAATGAGTATAGGTCATTTAAGGGCACTTACCTCAATGGTGCCCATGTTCCAAAGACCGTCTATCAAGACCTCAATCACATCACTTTGTGGTTTCTCTACATGGTCTTTTTGGTTGGTCAGTCCTTGGAGACACTCTCATGTAGACCAAACATCTGGTCAATCTGGGCATCCCTAGTGACATGTCATCTGTTTTTCCTTGGGCGCCTCTGCTCCCAGTCATTGTGTTCCTCCTAGTAGACAAAGCATCTCCTGGTGTCATCTGTTTTTTAATGGACACTCCAGACAAAGCATCCATTCCTCTGCCTCTTTATCCCTAGCTAACAATAGCATTAATTTTGCAAGTTTTAAATGAATAATTGCATCTCAATACAATATAATCACATGATACTTGTTATGGGCTAAATTGTATCCCTCCAAAAATGTGCATGTTATAGTCTTAACCCCCCTGTATCTCAGAATGTGACCTTAACTGGAGATAGGGGCTTTACAGGGTGATTAAATTAAGATGAAGTCATTAAGGTGGGCCCTAATTCCATATGACTTCATAAGAAGAAATTTGGGCATAACCATGGGTGGGGGAAGATATTTTAAGGACACAAGAAGAAGAGGACCATCTCCAACCCATGGAGAGAGGCCTGGTATGGATCCTTCCCTCACCATCCTCAGAAGGAACATGTATCTTGGACTTCCAGCTTTCAGAGCTATGAGGAAATAAATTTCCATGTCTTGAGCCATCCCGTCTGAGGCACTTTATTACAGCAACTGTAGAAAACTAATATAGGTAATAAGGAAGGATAAAAGGGAAACTGAGGACCATTTCTTTGGCTGATTTAGGTATTTTTAAAGCTATAGTGAAGGGTGAAGTCATTGAAGGAAAGGTTATAGAAAGAGAAAGCTATTGATCGAAAGAAGAAACTTCAAGAAATGTCTTTAAGGAGACAGAGAGGAAGAGCGGCAATGGTCGTTGGTCTATAGCATAAAGTTGATGGTTTATAGAGGTTGGAGGAGGAATATCCAGCATCAAATATTTAAATGTGATCATTGTCTTTAACAAACAATGAAAAGTCAGATTTTATCTTATGTAGAATTATCAGCAAAAAGTAATCAGACAGGCAGAGTGATCTAATTTGTATGAAAAAGATGAATTTAGCGAACCCTCAAAAATTTTTAACTCTGAAAATCTTCAGAAGAAACAGAGACTTGTTCTTAACAAATGAAACTTGCTAATTTTAAAAAGTATATAATTATTGCCATGTTCTTGAAAGATAGAGTAGGCCAGATGCAGTGGCTCACGCCTGTAATCCTAGCACTCTGGGAGGCCACGGTGGGTGGATTGCCTGAGCTCAGGAGTTCGAGAGCAGCCTAAGCTAGAGCGAGACTTTCTCTCTAAAAATAGCTGGATGCCTGTGGTCTGTGATGGATGCCTGTAGTCTGGGCATTGTGATGGGTGTCTGTAGTCTGAGCTACCAGCGAGGCTGGAGGCAACAGAATCGCTTGAGCCCAAGAGTTGGAGCTTTGATGCCGCGGCACTCTACTGAGGGTGAGACTTTGTCTCCAAAGAAAAGAAAAGGAAAGGAAAGAATAGAGATAATACAAAAAATTAAAAAAAAATTAAGTTATTTGACAAAATATCATAGGCCTGGGGGGAATGTATAGTACCTCTGTCCTTGGGGAAAATTTAGAGAGAACTATAAAAGGTCCCTCAAAGATCCAAACAGGACAGACAGCACCAGGGTTGTAACCTGTGACTCTTATGTGACCAATCAATCCTTGTTGGAGACTGTAGGCTGTAAATGGGGAAAATGTCATAAAAATTGGCCAAATTTGAAATGATACCACCAAGAGCACATTATTGACATCTTTCAGTGAAGCAGTTCTGGAAAATCACATAAATTAGTACACATTTTGTGGCTGCTTCTGGTGGTTTAAGAAAAAAGCAGAGCTGGAAAGGCGGGTTTGCAATCTGTGCTGTAGGGGTCATCCCTTCAACCCTTGCTATGGACGGCAGAACCGTTTCATCCTCTGTTTGAAGAATGCAGCAGTATACACCATGGCAACCAGCGCCTCAGAGGCAGACCACATCTCAGCCACCCCAACAAGGCTAATAATAGTAACCATTTTCGTTTCTCTCATTAACTCTAAGAAGTATTTTTAGCCATCTTTAAAGCCAAAATTCTCTTTTATTATCTTGAAGAAAAACTGTCATGCAGAATTTTAAAAGATCTTGCATTTCTGAATATAATGGGTATATTTCCTCATACCGTTCTATAGTTCATTGTATTCAACATGTTAGATCCTTTTGTTCTAGTCTTTATATGTGCCTTATAAAATAATGATTCAGAGAGTGATAAAAATGAGTATGTTCCATGAGCTTATGGGTGCATTAAGTCTCTATCTGGAGCGCATAGGCCTTTAACATTATTAGACAAAAAGAAGTACTCATAACAAAGAAAAATTGAACTCCTTTTATAAATTTATCTCTCGCTGTTTCTTTTCCTCTTTCTCCATATCTGAATGGATAAAATAGGGGGTAGCTGGGTGACATGGAGCGAGGACTTCAAGGAGGAGTGTGAGCACCAGTCTTCCCTTTCCCTCCGGCCATTGCACTTATGTGGTGCATTAGACATAGCAGGAATTTTGGGTCCTCTGAGGTCATCATTCAACAACGCAATTATAGAAATTCATGAAGCTAGAGTCTGATTAATGATATTTATCCATATTTTCAATGTTCTTGACAACATAATAATGATGATAATTTGATATCATACTACCTAAGTGAATTTGAAAAGTTCTAGACAGTCTTTTGCCTGGAGGGTCAGCTGATATGAATCATAACCCAAGATCTCCTGCGATATGTTTATACTGTGCTTGGAATTCTAAAAATCTATTTATGTGAATTGTATAAAATTGAAATTAATATTTTAGTGTTGCTTAATATGTGGGGAGAGGATCAGGAGGCTTGCTCAGTGCATAAGCAGTGGGGACAAGATCTGAACTATGCCTCAGAGTCAGTCTTTTTTTCTAGGTCCCCCACTTCCTATGCCAAGAGTAAAGATGACTTGGTATGTGAGCCACAGAAATTCCCCCATCGCAGCATGTTACTAGTCAGTACTACTATTTTCTAAAATGCCTGCTGTTAAGGTTTAGGCTAGCAGTCGGGAGTGAGTTCCTGCACCCAAGCCTGGGAGAAACATTGGCATCATCAATGGCTTGAGGCAGCTCAGTTGTGGCCTGTGTGTGTGGAGGCCTTGTGTAGTACATAGTGAGCTGAGCTCAGTGGACCATCTCCTTCTGTGTGGCTTGAGTTCCCCCTTCACCTTGTTCAATATTTTGTTATAAAAACACTGAAATATACAGACACATCGAAATAATTGTATATTGAATATTTATATATCCACAATCTAGGTTCTAAAATTAAACCTTTATATAGCTTACTTTATTTTATTTTATTTATTTATTTTTTATGAGACAGAGCCTCAAGCTATCCCCCTGGGTAGAGTGCTGTGACATCACAGCTCACGGCAACCTCCAACTCCTGGGCTCAAGCGAGTCTCTTGCCTCTGCCTCCCAAGTAGCTGGGACCACAGGCACCTGCCACAACACCCAGATATTTTTTTTGGTTGCAGCCATCATTGTTGTTTGGCAGGCCCAGGCTGGATTCGAACTCGCCACCTCAGGTGTATGTGGCTGGCGTCTTAGCCACTTGAGCCACAGGCGCCGAGCCACATAGGTTACTTTTAAAATAATGATATTTGTGGAGAGAAGGGAACACTTTTACACTGCTGGTGGGACTGCAAACTAATACAACCTTTTTGGAAAGAAGTGTGGCGAACCCTCAAAGAACTCAAACTAGATCTCTCATTTGATCCTGCAATCCTATTACTGGGCATCTACCCAGAAGGAAAAAAATCCTTTTATCATAAGGACACTTGCACTAGACTGTTTATTGTGGCTCAATTTACAATCGCCAAAATGTGGAAATAGCCTAATGCCCACCACCCAGGAATGGATTAACAAGCTATGGTGTATATATACCATGGAATATTATTCAGCCATTAAAAAGATGGAGACTTTACATACTTGAATTAACCTGGATGGAAGTGAAACACATTATTCTTAGTAAAACATCACAAGAGTGGAGAAGCAAGAATTCTATGTACCCAATTCTCATATGGAAGGCAGTTGATGACCTAGTACACGCTGGGGGGTAGAGGAAGGGGAGAGAAGAGACAGGGAAGGAGGGAGGGAGTGGGAGAAGGGAAGAGCAGAGAAAGAAAAGGGGGGAGAGGGTGGGGGAAGGGGAGAACAGTGAGAGGGAAGGAGGGAGGGGATGGGGGTCATGGTGTGTTATACACCTTTTGGGGGCGGGACACAATTATAAGAGGGACTTCACTAACAGATGCAATCAATGTAACCTGGTTTTTTGTACCCTCAATAAATCTCCAATAATTAAAAAAAAATGATGATACATACTATCATTCAAAACTAGACCGTACTTTTATATCTGCTGCTATGAAGACAGGAGTATTTGTATTTGTGAGAGGTCTGCTAACTTATCTAAGGGCTTCCCTCAGAATATCCACTTTTAAAACACTATTCTATGCCTAACTTAAACCACTCACTATTAAAATATACCCGCTGAGTGCCAGCAGACTTATGTGTGATTCTGACAGCTAAGAGATTTGCATGACAGCGGAGCTACCCCATGCACTCACCTGTATCAACAGGTGAAAAGTAGGCGCTCAGAGTAGAAAGACTTCTAGAGAAGTCTCTCTCAGAGTGATGTGTTTGCCTCTGTGTGTCTTTTATGGGTTTTAATAGAGAGAACTCTTCTTGATGTTTTTATTGAGCAGAATCCTTATGTTGTACACCACGGAGATCTGGTTGGTCTAATCTTCAAAGGACAACATCCATCTTTTAATTTAGTGAGAGAAAAGTTCTTCTTTAGTCTCTTTATTCGGATTATCTGGTAGACTTTCTGATCACACTCCCTGGATTTCTCCTAGAAGGCAGGATGTGGGGCTGAAGATTTGGAGACACTAAGCTCTGATTAAAGAAATATCCTGTGGTCCGGGTTAATACACAGAGAATCGGAGGGTTCAGGATCCACGTGACATCAATTTAACTTTCTCGTTTTTGTTACGTATTGAGCTGGGTAAATACATTTAGAGAAATTACAGCTTCAATATATGTATATATAGCATTTTTCTAATTAAATATATCATGTGTATATATAAGTATATTTTAAGATTTAAAACATGAGAAGATTCATTTATGGGAAATATAAACTTACAGAATTTGAGAGTCTTACAATGCTAGCTGTATACAAAAGCATGTGTTTTAGGAACCTATCTGCACGTAAAGCTGGCAAATTATAAAACCCAGAAAGAAAGACAACTTAAAAAAAATTTTTTTTAATTTAATTTTTTTAAGGTAGAGTGCTGTGGCATCCTAGCTCACAGCAGCCTCAAACTCTTGCAGTCAAACAATCCTCTTGTCTCAGCCTCCTGAGTATGTGGGACTACAGGCACCCACACAATGCCTGGGGTCTCTCTCTTGCTCCCGCTGCTGTCAAACTCCTGAGCTCAGGCAGTCTACCTGCCTCGGCCTCCCAGAGTGTTAGGATTACAGGTGTGAGCCACATGCCTGGCCTTTTTTCTTTTTTCCTAAGAAGTGATATCAGTTAGTGAACTGTGATCATGGGAGAAGGAATGCGTGCATCAGAGAAATGGCTCTTGATCTGGGAAAGCATCCCTGGTAACGCTCCGCTGGAAGGTCTTCAGCATGTCCAAGGTGCCCTTTTCACTGTGTGACAGCGACAGCTACCTTTGTAGGAGACGTTTTTATAAAAGCCAGTGGTAGTGTTTGGAGGAGTTTCACTGCTATGCATTTTCAGGATTTTAGATTTATGAAAATTGAGCTGGAAACAATTGCTGGAGTAATAGCATAATGGGCAATGGAGTAGGTGTGGCAGTTTAGAGCGAGCAGGACTATGTGGTGGTCAGTCCTCCATGTTCAGATTTCATTTTACTTCTGCACGTTGAGTAGATGCCGGCACACATGGCACATCCAATTCAGTTTTTCACATGTCAGATACCGCATGGGTCTGTAGTCCCTTCTGGCTCACACTAGGCCGGGTTCAGGGCAGGTATCTGCTTTTCAGGCTCAAACTTCCTCCACCCCAGTGCTTGCTCAGTGCAGGCAGGGGTGGGCGGAAGTGCTGGACTGGATGCGGGTACGTGGCAGTGGAGCCCAGTGAAGCTCTCCGTGTTCAGCTTTATGGCGGGGTGGGGGGGGGGAGATGGGGCAGGAGATAAACAGCAACACTTTATTCGGCTTCAGGTGTAACCGGCTTCAGACTGGAGGCTGTCTTCCCGACCTGCCCTTGCTAGAAGGTGGTGGGTCTTTGGAGGGAGGGAAGGCCAGACTAATGGCTTGTGGCAGGAAAGGAAATGACCACTTAGGTCCCACCCAGGTCAGCGGTCTCTGGATACCCGTAAAGGTTGTCACCTACCAACGGGAAGGCTTTGCCCTGCAGCACAGAGTGTCAGGAAGAAATTTAATTCAGGAGGGTTTCTTTTCATGTTTAACATGTTGAAACAAATATAACAGACAAATATAACAGGTCTATTAGCTAACTTTCAGATACTAAACTTTGTAACATTTTTTGAGGCATACATTATTTACAAAAATAGGGAATTTCTGCTGGGCCAAGTGCCTCTTGCCTGTAATCCTAGCACTCTGTTGAGGCTAATGTGGGAAGATCACTTAAACTCAGGAGTTTATAACCAGCCTGAGTGAAAGCAAGATGCCATTTCTACTAAAAATGGAAAGAATTAGCAGGGTGTGTGGCAGGGGCCTATAGTCCCAGTTACTTGGGAGGCTGAGGCAGGGGGATCACTGGAGCCCAGGACTTTGAGGTTGCTACCGTGAGCTAGTTGATGCCAGTGCACTGTAGACTAGGGCAACCGAGTGAAACAAAAGAAACAAAAATAAACCAAAACCAAAAAATCACAAAAAACAGAGTATTTCCAATATACCATTTAGACCCCAGAAGGTAACAATGTTAGTGTGCAGTAGCCTGAGATATAGAAACAGGGGAGGTAACTCGGATGCCAAAACAGAATTAGTGCTACCAAGGAGGGGAATGGGTTGTACATCAGGATAAATTGTGTACCCCAGCCTTTCTTCAGTGAATAAGAATTGGTGGTTTGCACTGGCACTGCAGGATAATAAAAGCTACGTGAGTGTGGCTGCGATGTGAAAAAAGAAATCTTTTAGTAATTGTTAAGGAAGCACATTTGACGTAGGTTGATTCAGTCATCAAATTTTTATTGAGCATCTACTATCTAATCAGGTACCAGTCCAGCAATTGGGATGTGCTATTAAACAAAGCAGAAATGCCTTGGTCCATTTGCACTGATGCGGTAGTGAAAATCCAGTATCCTCGACAGATCCTTGTACTTGTTATTCTGGTGCCCGTGTTGGGCCCACCTTCTGCAGGGCGATGGCTGAAGCAGCTTGAATGGGTGATTTACTTCTTATGCAGAGTTGTTGTTACTGTTCTGCTCTATTTCAGCTCCCACTAGAGTGGGTTCTGAGATGTGGGAGCAAGGGAGGACCTAGGAAATGAATAGACAGAAGAAAGGCTTGAGCTGAGAAGAAATCCCCATTCTCCAAGGGAGACCAGAGAGGTGCAGGCCAGTCAGAAGGAGGAGAATGGTACCTAGAGATAAAATGCCTGATTAACTCGGGGTATATTTTATCCCTTTTTGTTGAATAACAGCTAAAATATGTACGATGCTTCGTGATTTCAAATCTTTTTTTATCTACTCTATTTTAGAGGTGCCTCACAGTAATCCTTTAGGTAAAGAATAAAGGTAATACTAGTCAAACATGAGGACAGAGGTCTTTATTCTATTCACAGCCTTTAACCAGAGCCAATATATAAGATTTTGCTCAGTAACCCGAATGTTAAAAAAAATTCTGAGGGTCTCAAAGCAGTCTGAGGGAAGGACACAGATTTTCTCTGTGTTTCGGATCCAATGGGGATGATTTTGTTTACTGTATATATACAAATGCTGCTTTAATGTGTATATCACTATATCTCTAAGTTGTGTTTTTCTTAAAACAGATAAAAACCAATGCTAGGACTAGAGGCAGTCCTAGAGAGCTAGCTTTTCTCCTATTTTACACGAGAAAACTGAGACACAAAGAGGTTATCAGTTTTGCAAGTTAAATATTACCTAAGAAACTGGCTTGGCGCCTGTAGCTCAAGGGGCTAAGGTGCCAGCAACATACACCTAACGCAGTGGGTTCAAATCCAGCCTGGGCCTGCCAAACAACAATGATGGCTGCAACCAAAAAATAGCCAGGTGTTGTGGCGGGTGCCT
>NW_003852524.1:3219530-3229581 GCF_000181295.1 Otolemur garnettii
AAAAAAAAAAAATTACCTAAGAATATAAAAATTCTTATGAACTCATATAATAACTTCAATAGGACATTATAATATTGTTGAAAATAAAATTTGTAGATACAAACACATGAGCAAACCTGTGGTCTTGCTGATTCATTGAGTCCTCTTACCTATAATATTTATCTACCGAATTTCCTTTCATTTGTAGTGGTGTTTTCTATTTTTTGTAGCTAAATGATTCTGGAGAGAAACATAAGCGCTGGTGCCTCTGAAAGGCTCAGCAGCCCTGTACAGGACGTCCTCATTGTTCTTACATAACGCCAGTCTCTGGATCATCAGATGTTAAGAAACAACACAGTGGGGCAAATTTTAAATCAATAGTTTCAGAAAATATCCTGCAGCCTTGTGGTATAGTCTTGTCAACTCCCCTAAAAGGTAGACATTCATCATAGGTTTTGGAAAGAATACAGTTTAAGAGAATGGTAGGCGGGCTTGAAGGTTTAATGGTATTATATGGTATGTGTATAGTTGGGTTGTTGTTGTTCTGTGCTAGTAATAAATGCTTTTAAACCAATGATTTATTGGGCTGCATGTACACACACACATACACACAAACACAACACTTTTTTGAGTTTGAATAGTTCCTGATTGTTTTTTTCCAAGATAAATTAACATTTAATTCAGGAGCTCAGCAGGTATCATTATTATTATTATTATTATTAGAGACAGGGTCTCACTTTGTTGCCCTTGGTAGAGTTCTGTGGTGTTGTAGTTTATGGCAATCTCAGACTCTTGGGCTCAAGCAATCCCCTTGCCTCAGCCTCCTGAGTAGCTGGGACTACAGGCACCCACCACAACACCCGGTTATTTTTAGTGCCAGGATCTTGCTCTTGCTTGAACTTCTGAGCTCAAGCAATCTACCCGCCTTGGCCTGCTGGAGTGCTGGGATTACAGGTGTGAACCACTGAGCCTGGCCTCAGCTTAATTTATAATACTATCGTATTATTGAAATTATGATAGTATAGCAAAGTAAATTAATAGTTTCTTAAAATAATGCAGTATTGAGCCAAAACAATAGCTTAGAGGTCATTAAAAGGCTGTCATGACCAGTCTTTAGTGGACATAGTATAGAAATCATTTCTCTTGGATAATAGATGGCAGCCAATTTGAATAATTATTCTCTGATTGGCCCCAGACATTTCTTTCTTCTCCTGTGTCTGCGTGTTTGCTAGACGGATATTAAAAAACTCCCGTCTTGGTGTATCTAAGAGTTACGTAGCTACTTCTGGGTCTGTTTCAGAGAATGAGAAAGAAATTCAAATTTGTCATCTCTAAGGCCCCCATGTTGGGCTTGCTTTGGCAGCACATGTATTAAGTATTCTAATACCCTTGTGTAGGTCAACATTTTCATGTTTTCCAATGATAGGTATTTCAGTAAAGGGGAAGACACCAATTCTGCTGAGCAGAGTAGACCAAGGAGGGAGTGACCCACCGCTTGTTCTTTCAATCTTCTAACCTTGTCCCAGGACAGAACATGCTGGAAACACCAGCGTTTTCCTCTTCCCTCTTCACCTTTCTGCCCCTCCATGTGCAAAGTTGGCATGATGGTCATTTTTGTATGTCCCATTGGCTAGGCTATAGGCCCCAATTACTCAATGAAACTTTAAGTGCTGCTATGAAAGTATTTTGTAGTTGTGATTAAAGTCTACAACCTGCCTTTAAATAAGAGAGATTATCCTAGATAATCGGGGTAGGCCTGATTCAGTCTGTTGAAGGGCCCGAGCAGTAGAGCTGATGTTTCCTTGATGAAAAAGAAATTCCTCTTAAGCAGCTTGCACCTGTCAGCAGGAGTTCCAGGCTGATTTTCCAGGTGGCCTGCCCTATAGATTTTGCACTTGCCTGTCTGACCCCATAATCACATTAGTCAATTTCTTGCAACAGTTTCTTAATATACACCTCCTCCTGATTCAGTTTCCCTGGTTAGATACTGACTGATACCGTTGGTAATGTTTGAGAACTGCTTAACCTGGCTCCAGCAGTTGACTCCTTGCATCCCTCTCGTAACTCTTGTCAAAGGAAAATCAGAAAGGTTGGGTAAATTCTCAGGATGCCAATTTAATAAGAGAGAAATGTCCAGCTTTCTAGTGCCCCAGTTTCAGTCTACAGTTTTTTTCCTTTCCACTCACACATTTTTTGGGGGGGGAGGGGAGTGTCCATTAGAGGTACCTATTCTTACTACTTTACTTCTTCCTACAGCTTATTTTCTTTGGATAATCTACTCTAAAACCTGCTCAGAAAAGCCCAGATTTTATTGCTACTGACTCAGCTGTTTTATAATGCTCATCACTACCATGGCCAACATTATACATTAGGTGTAAAACCGTTTTTTATTGACCAGGTTATGCTAACCCACATGAAAATGATCTCAAGTTTTTCTTTTTGTTTTTAGTAGTTATAACTACACATGCTCAATGACTTTAATCCTAGTATTTATTTTGACTCTTCTTTTTCTTTAAGATGAATATATAAGATTAATTCAAAATTCCTCATACATGCTCATACTGTTCTCCTTTGGGGCATAGTAGATATGTAAAAAGATCACTTTAGGTATCTTTGGGCAGGCTTCTCAATGTATATTGAGTGGCAAACAAAGATGGAATCAAAATTTTCCATCTTTTGGCCCTTCCCATGTACATCCTAGAAGGTCTGGAAACAAACCCTCTGATGGGCTGGGAGAATTCTTTTGAACTGAAATGCTTCTGTGTTGCAGCCAGTCTATTATCTCTCTTCCTTACCATCAAAGCCCCCCGGGAGCAGGAGAGCATTACATCCAAGAGGGAGCAACGTGGCCTGGAGTCTGAAGGGCAGAAACCTTGCTAACTGAGATGTGTAGAGGTAGGGGGCACAATGGTTCTAAGCTGTCCCAGGAGAAGCTATAGGTATGACACTACTTCCACCACTAATGTGGTCCTCTCTTATTCTCATTCTTGGGAATCAAGGTTGAGTGACATCATTGTGACTTGTTTCATATGCCACTCCTACCTGATGCATAGTATCTTGCAAAGTTTTAGGAAAAAGTCATTTATTCACTTATTCCTTCAATTATTTATTCCTTGAATTCTTTAAACTTTCACCAGAGGGGTATTAGTGCCAGACCTGTGGTATATGTTGATGAGTGAAATAGGAATAAGGCAGCGAGGCACAGTTCATGTTAGTCTAATTATTCTGCAACAATTGAAATTGTTTTATTTATTGCATCTTTAAGGTATTTTCCTATATTTTAAAATCAGTCTCTTTTAATGATATATGAAACAGGATACAGAGAGTGCCAAAATGTGTACATATATTAAGAAAGGAAAAAGCTAAACTAAATTAAGCTTGTAATATGCAATATATATACTGATGACGTTTGTTATCTTGTGTGTTGTATCTTGTATCTCTTGTAATTGTAGAAGTCAAATGTGACTTAAGAATTACAATTTTAATAGTTTTTTCCTTCTCAAAGTGTGTACACATTTTTTGGCACTCTATGTATATGTTAAATATCATGACTTTAAAAAAAACAAAGCAATGGAAAATTTAAAAGATAGATTTAAATTTTGATTATTAAAGATGCACACACTTCACACATGTCATATTGATGTGAGAATTGAGTCAGTTTCCTCCCTAAATCCTTTTCTGTCTTGGATTATATGGGCGATTTAGCGCTCCTAGGTAAAGTTCAAGGTCAAAGCCTGTTGCTCAGCTTTGCTTTCATAAACAGAAGTTTTGGAAATCCAGTTTTAAAAATGTGTATTAATGAAAAGGAACTCAACACAAACACTGCTGGCTTATTGGCTTTGAATGTAATGAGCTATTTTACTCTAAAGTTCTTATCTGTGATTCGTGTGTAACACCTAAACCAAATATGACCTCCAAAAATGTCTCTCAAGATTTTGGTAAAGATAAAAAATCAGGAAGACCGCTTAAAGCTTAATAGACCTTCAATTTGGATGTTCTTAAATAGCAACTGAATTCATTCTGATATTTCTTCTTTGAAATCCTGCAAGAACTTTGTGATGGAGATCTTCATCAAGCCAAGGACATAAAAAGCCCTGTGACAGTCATTGGCTGCATTCACGATGCAAAAGCTGGAGGTATCACAATGAGTAATGTGTAGGCTCATTCAGACTGCCTTACAGAGCAGCACACACTGGGGGGCCTCAGAACCCGATATTTATCTAGTTCAAACCGACAATAATTTCATCTCTATTCCTGGCTTTTATTGGGATGGCTGATCTTTTTCTCACAGTGTATGTTCACACACATATCTTGGCCGTATTTTCAGTCATTAATTTATTTAATTACTTAATTATTTTTAGTTGAGAAGAAAAGATTGTATGTGGTATACGACATTTTATTTTGATTTACATATACATTGTAGGATTTTTAAGTATTATTTTCCAATTGTGGAGTCAGTTTTCAGAAAATTCTGGTGTCACTGATCAGTTTATCTAATCCCATAATCCTGTGGGGAATTATAACCAGGGCAAGCTCGTCTTCTGAGCAGGTTCTCCTAAATGTGGTGCTCTTCAACCCTCACACTTTATTCTCAAAAGCTACTAGAATTATAAAAAGTCCATTAGTGGTGACTATTATTTTTATACTGAGTCTGACACACTGAATTCTTCATAAATCTTAGATAATTCAGTGGTAATAAATAATTGCCGTTTTCAAGGTACATTTGGCTGTTTTTGCCAAGGGCAAACCAAGTCTGTCCAGCAGACGTCAGTTATGACTGCCTTTTGTAGGTGCAATTTTCCCCTCACCCACTGGGTCCTTAGGGTACAATTCAGAAGAGATTTCGTGCCCAAAATGAGTGATGGTCTTTAACAACTGTAATACTTTGTACCATTTGCTGGAAGTGTCCTCTGCCTTTTCATTCAACGTCAGTCACAGAGTGCCATTTATCATGTGTGTCATTTGCCAGGGTTTTCTAAGATGACTTTTAGGTAGAAACACTAATGAATGGGGGGAAAGTGCTCAGTGACCCTAGTTTAGAGTTAGTGCTGGATAGTTTACTTTATAATGGGTGTTGCCTATTTGAAACGTATTCAATGATCAGCTTTTTCAAATTGTGTTATGTAGAACATTAAAGTTTCATGAGATATTAATGGGTGGTTGGTTAAAAAAAAAGAGCATCATGGTTAAATAAATTCTGGAAACAGTGTATTAAATAAAACCAACCAGATTCCTGTGCTGCACGATTTCTGGGAACCTTTCACGTGTTATTGTGAATTTTGAATCTCTAAGATAAGCATATGGTACACAGTATTTCCTAAACATGTTTGATCTCAGCACATTTAATAAAACAATTCAAAAATACACAATGTTATGAAACTAATTTATAGCTTTCATATGAAAGCTATAACCCAATTATAGCCCAAGAATATGGGGAAAGGGGAGAGGGAGAGTAGGGGAGGGGGGAGGATGGGTGGAGGGAGGGTAATTGGTGGGACCACACCTATAGTGCATCTTATAAGGTTACGTGTGAAACTTACTAAATGTAGAATATAAATGTCTTAACACAATAACTAAGAAAATGTCGTGAAGGCTATGTTAACCAGTTTGATAAAAATATTTCAAATTGTCTATTAAACCAGCACATTGTATCCCATGTCTACATTAATATACACAACAATGATTTAATAAAAATAAAAAATAAAAAAATACGCAATGATCATCTTGCAGAGAACACTCTGCTAAATCAGTGTGGAGAAATTCTGAACATGCTCCATTTCTTATGTGCTTTAATTACAGATCAAAATAGGATTAGTTGGGAAAAATAACTGTAAATTTAGCAAGAGTAATCCTGTTTCCATACTTTTAATACATATACACATATAGATAATAGCAATGCATATATTACACAAAATGCACTTTCCACCTTTGTAAGTCTTAAAATAATTTCCCATTGTGCATCACTTTTTCCCCATTTTCCTCTGTAATACAGACAGATGCTAAGAGATCTCTGGGACTGAAAATATTTTACCAAAATTAAAAAAAAATTAAATAATGATAAGGAAGGTAGTTTCAAAAGAATCACTTTCTGTGTGTGTGTCATCTTCTAGTTTGCTGAGTGATTTTATGTTATATATGTTATCTTATTGAGTCTCACCCTCTCCCTGCAGAATAGGTAAGCCTAGTGTGAGCTCCTTTCACATGAAGAGAATGGAGATCCGAGAGGTTATTCATTCTGATCCTCTGTTGGACCTTGTCTGACATAATGTGATTTTGTTTGTTTACAAACAAAAATAAACAAAACACTTTAATTATTTTATGGAACCTAAAATAGATAATAAAATCATCAGGTAAGTTCATATTTTTGTTTTTCTCTTTTAAAACTGTAGCATAATTACAAGTAATCCACCAACCTCTTTCTAGCCCCAGATAAATAAGAGCTGGGGAGTATGTGAGGGGCAGAAAAATTAGATTGGAAGGGACTTACGGAAGATCACACAGCAGTGAGATCACTTACCATTCTGCCTGTCATCTGATGGAGGAGGAAAAGTGACAGAATTCATAAAGTTTGTGTGTGCTTTTGAAATAATTCAGTTTTTATATGCTGCTTTGGTTGACCAAAAAACATCTGAAATTTTGGAATATAATCTCAGTAGGAGATTCCTAGCAATAGATTAAGGAACCATCCTTCCATCCTCTGCAAGGATTTTGGCCATGCATTTTAATTTTATTTTTTTCGAAACTCCTGGAATTCACTCTTACTTTTGGGGGGCAAGCGTCACAAGAAAATTCATTAGAGAATGTGACATACGGAGGATCTTAGAGATGACTTTGAGGTCCAGAGGGAGAAAGGGACTTGTTCATATAATCATTCGTGACATGGAGGAGGGGCAGGAAGGAGAAAGCTTTTTCCACTTTTCCTCTTAGGCTCAGTGGCTAGGAGCCTGGAAACTGAACGGACACAAGGCAGATTAACACGAGAAAAGGAATACACATTCTATTTCAGGTGCATGGGAGTTCACGGAAAAGAAGTGAAACCTAAAGAAACAGACTCGGGGGGGGGGTTATAGATCATGTTAATAAAGAAAGCGGGTGTTTGGGTTTGAGGTATGACAACATGAGAAAGCCACTATGAAATTTATGAGTGAAACGAATTGAAGACAAAGGTTATTTTAGTAAGGCTTGTTTGTGCAGACTCAGGTTGGTGCCAACTGTCTGTCTCTGGTGATAAGAGTTACTCTCCTCTTTCTGGTAAAGGAAAAGAGACCTTCACAAAGGGAAATGATATCCTGCTTTAGGCGGCTAGCAAAGAGCAGAGAACTCTTCCTGCATCTCTTACAGCAGGAGAACTATCTTCAGCTCAAGATGATCTGTTGTCCCAAAGTGCCATCTTTGGGGGTGGCATATCCTGATCCCCTTTGGGAGTAAAATCTAGGGTTCTTAATTCAGGGTTCACTGTTTTTCCCATAGTACTAAGCTAACCAGTGTGTTTATGGAGAAAGATAATCTGATCAATGAGTCATGAGTGTTACAGGGATTTGAAATGAAATGAAAAAATCATGAAACATTGAGAAAAATTAAATGTAGTAGATAATGTCTTGGGTAAACAAGGGAAACTGGTTTTGTGCACACAGCTTTTGATGAAATCACAGAGCTACGGTAATGAATACTCTGTACAAATACTCTGTACTGAATACTCTAGGCAGCTGTAATGCAAATGTAACGCAACTGTAAGGATTTGTGTATCTAAATATATTTAAACATAGAAAAGGGCTGGGTGCGGTGGCTTAAGCTTATAAGCCCAGCATTCTGGGAGGCCAAGGCAGGTGGATTGCTTGAGCTCAGGAGTTCAAGACCAACTTGAGCAAGAGTGAGACCCTGTCTCTAAAAAAATAGCTGGGAATAGTGATGGGCACCTGTGGTCCCAAGTACATGGGCTCCGGAGGCAAGAGGATCACTTGAACGCAAGACCAAGGCTGACAAAATGAGACTCTATTTCCAAAAAAAAAAAGTAACCACAGAAAGGGCACAATTAAAAGTAACAGGACCCTGTATAGAGTACTTTCCATGAATGGAGCTTCTAAGATGGGACATTACCCTGAGTGAGTCCGTGAGTGAGTGTTGAGTGAAAGTGACGGCCCAGGACGTTACTCTACGATGCCGCACACTTTATAAACACTGCATACTCAGGCTGCGCTCAATTAGAAAACAGCTTCTTTATATAACCTTTAATTATTGTAAGTTAATGTTAGCTTACTATAGCTTTTTGACTTTATAAACTTTTACATTTTTTTACACTTTGGACTTTCTTGTAAGAACACAGCTTAAAACATAAATTCATTGTAGACTTGCACACACATATTTTCTTTCTTTATGTCTTATTCTATCAGACTTTTTCTATTTTTAACATTTTAATTTTTGTATTACTTTAATTTTAAATGTTTTTGTTGAAACTGAGAGACAACCACCCGCACGTCTAGGCTTGACTGGGTCGGGGTCATCCATATCTCTGCCTTCCACACCCTCAGCTTTTCACCAGAAGCTCGTCAGGGGCAACAGCATCATGGAACTGTCCTCTCCTGAGACAACAATGCCTTTTTCTGGGATACCTCTTGAAGGCCCTGCCTGGGGCTACTGTACAGTTAATTTTTTTTTAATAAGTAGAAGGAGGATACTCTGAAATAATGATAAAGAGTGTAGTATGGCAAATACATAAGCCAGCAGCGTAGTCGTTTCTTACCGAGTAGTACATACTGTGCAGCATAGTACACGCGGCACTTTTATGTGACTGGCAGCCCAGGTTTGTTTATAACATGTGTCAACATCACCACAAATATGTGAGTAATGCATTGTGCTATGACACGGGGACATAGACAGTATTACCAGGCAATAGGAAACTTCAGCTCCATTATAATCTCATTGGGCCACCATTATGCATGTCATCTATTGTTGACTGAACTGTCATTATGTCATCGAAGACTGTAGCCACGGGAGAATCTTTTTTATAATCTTAGAATAGGGAAAAGCTTTCTAAGACATAAAAGCTAGAAGCCATAAGGAAAAAGATTGATAAAGTCAATTGCATATAAACAAAAATTTCTGTACACAAAGATCAACATAAATAGATTAAGAAATCATCAACAGATCAAGGAGAAATGTTTGCAACTTGTATCACAGACATAGGGCTCATTGATCTAATATATAAAAAGCTCCCACATTCAATAAGTAAAAGAATAATACATCAATAAAAATAGATAAAAGAAAGGAGACAGGGAACAAAGAGGAAATGTACGTGCCTCTTCAACATGTGACTTTGCTCATAGGAGCAGAACAAGTTAAACACATTGAGATATCGTTTCTGATCACTCACATTAACAAATATTACTAAAAAACATTATAGTAGTAATTTGTTAGAAAATGTAGGGAAACAATCTTTTCTTATAGATTAGTGGTAGGAGGGTAAATTTTCATAGAGGGCAATTTGGCAGACGCTTGCAAAGTTCCACATAAACATCCCCTTAGCTCTAGCAATTTTGCAGACAGCAATTTACTTTGCAGATGTATTTTGGACTGTATTAATGCATTTCTTATTTTAAAATGTAGGAAAATTTTAAGTAAAAAATAAACTTATGTTTAAAAAAAAATCTTCACCATCTTTTGGTCTAGTGTTCTCTTTCCCTTTTTTCTCTCTCCACCTCCCTGCTGGGACAATATGTTTCCCTACATTTTGTTTCAAATGTATTAGGCTTTTGTCATGAATCTACTACGACTAATACGTTTCCCCAGAAAATTTTGTACTTTAAAAATTGCTAACAATTAGTAGAAAATTTAGAATAAGAAAAGTGTTAATAACCAGAATCCATAGAGAACTTAAACATATTAGCAAGAAGAAAACGAGTGATCCCATCTCAGGATGGGCAAGGGACCTGAAGAGAAATTTCTCCAAAGAAGACCGGCATACGGCCTACAGATATATAAAAAAATGCTCACCATCCTTAATCATCAGAGAAATGCAAATCAAAACTACTCTGAGATATCATCTAACTCCAGTGAGATTAGCCCATATCACAAA
>NW_003852524.1:3230359-3235609 GCF_000181295.1 Otolemur garnettii
ACTGGGAAACTAGCATTTTATTTAGACCGAGAAAGTAAGTGATCTTAAATTATCAATATACCATTGATTACTTTTCCAAAACACCTGTATGTTTTAAAAAATCAATTATTTCTTTTAGGGTACATACATTGATCAAATGTTATTCGCTTACTTTAACTTATAAAAAAATGGAAAAATATGTAATACATGGAGTTACCTGATTTGAATATTTTGTGCAGCATTTAGTATCAATATTTTGACTTTCATCTTGTCTTCTGAGTCAAAGAGTAAGATTTAAGCTTTTCAGAATGGGGGTTTCACACCTGTAGCCGTGTGCTATGCTGACCTACAGAAGCAGCTGGCTAAGACTGGTTCTGGCTTTAAAATGCCCAAAGATTTACCCTTATCTGACCATGACACTGAGAAACTGGGTATAATCAATGGTTTCATTACAGGGTTTCCGAAGTACTATGTTCTAAGAGTGTAGGAATATATTTGTTCCTACATGCTTCATTGGGAGTGGTTTATTCACTTCACATCAGAATAAAACCATTAGTCCAAGAAGAGAAAGAGCTTAAAAGACTCAGATGTGAGAAAATAGTCATTAAAAAATGATGGAGATGTTACATCTTTGTATTAATCTGGATAGAGTTGAAACACATTCTTCTTAGTAAAGTATCACGAGGATGGAAAGCAAGTATCTGATGTACTCAATGCTGATATGAAGCCAGTAGATGATCTAACACATGCCCACACAAGAGAAAAACTCAATTCAATCCAAGTTGGGGGAAAGTAGGAGGGGAGAGGAGGGGAAGGGGGAGGGTGTGTCCGCACCTAACGGGCACAATGTAAGGCTATATGGCATACCTCCTGGGTGCAGAACACAACTACCATAGGGACCTTACCTAACAATGCAAACTTTGTAAACTAATCATTTGTACCTTCATATTAATTTGGAATTTAAAATAAATAAAAGTTAAAAAAAAGAAAAAGCATTATGGGATAAAAAAGAATCACACTACATTGAATTAAAGACTTCATTGCTCAATGGAGACTATATAGACAGAATTTATTGGTGGGAAGGGAATTTGTATCTCGAAGTGCAGCATTGAGGTTTAAAAACAGAAACAAACAAGATAACAGTGAATCAGACCATGTTACACAAACAAGGGAATAGCTAAAATTAAAACTAGTATTGGAGTGGATTGCAAACTAAATGTGAACAGTACTGTGTTATAAATGCTGCATGGAGAGATTGCAGAGTGGTGTCTGAGTGCCATGCAGCTCCCACCTAGAGAACTCCGTATTTCAGATCACCTCCTCTGAAATATTCCAGTTTCAAGAAGTATACATTCCTCTTTGGAACCATCATCTTGGGGAGTTTTAATTCTTTTCTTTGATAGTAGTTTTTAACCTGAAAGTGGGGGGGTACCTACTCCATTCACTTATTGTTTCCAATTTTTTTTCCTAAATGAAATTTTTTTTATTTTTTTCCCTTAGCACTAACTTTTTAAAGGAAATAAACTCAGATTATAATTTCCGGATTTCTTGATTGGGTAGGACTGGAAACAATGTATAAAATCTTGTATGCTACACTTTTTGGTTTTTAAAGGCAGTCTTGCCTTTGTAGTTAGAGAAAAACCTTACATTCACCATCTGCTTTCTTTTGCAAGCGTAGCCCTAGACTTAGTTCTGATAGACCAGTGGAAATGTTATTTTACTTTTACTTTAGACTAGACTTTGTAGACAGGAAATTTTATTCTCGCAATAGAAGGAATATTCGTGACCTTTGATTATAAGCCACTTATAGATTAAAATTTTGAAATTCACTGACATGAAACTAAATAAAATTTATGACTTCAGTTTCATTCATGTTTGGTGCAAATTTGTGGATCTTGAGAAAAGCCTTTGGCATTTAGTGCCTTAATGTGAATTTTTAAAAAACGAGGTGATTCTTCTATAGAAAGCTAAAACATAAATGTATCCAAATACTATTCGGAGAACACAGGGAAATCGGTCACTTTCCACTTTGTGTCATTAGCAGGATATTTTATTATTTAATACCCCAGACGCTCCATTACTTCCAGTCAGCACAATTCTTGCTGGCTGTAGGCAAATGTGGCTCTGTGATTGTGTTTTGCACATCTAGGAGGTGAATAGGAGTGGTCCAGTCCAGCTGCCTCCCAGACTCAGACTGTTCATTAGGGAAAAAGGCTCAGTGACCAGCGCTAATAAAGCCAAGGCCGGGGGATAAAGGGGCGGGGCGGAGGGGGGACAACAGACCCTGCAGCTGCTGATCTTCAGCTGCTTCACTTAGGGGGCCTCAGAAAAAGAATCCAATTTGTCTGAACCAGCATGTTTTAAATGACAATACAACACGCCTGCCCCCCAAAGTGTACATGGAAGGCTCCTGGAAAGGGGTTCTACCACCTTCCTGAACCAAAGATTTCTAATTATAAACACGCAGATAAAGAACACTCTTCTGTTGAGTTTTTCATTTGTTTGTTTTTCTGAGCTGCTTGCTCTTAGGATGCTTTTGGAGTTAGGGTAAGAAGTGAGATGGATGTGGTGTCAAGCAGATTCCTCAAAATGATGGCTTCTCTTTGGTTTACACATATCCTGGAAATGATAGGGTGCCTAAACTATCAGAAAACTGTTTTAAATATATATCCATTGTTTTAAAATTTTATGGGTTCACTATGTGTTTTCTCTTCTCTTCTCCAGACACCGTTGATTTACCTCTAAATTTATAGCAATGAGTCCAATTGTTAATCTGAAAAAAGTATAATAAATACACAGCAGGGTATACAAAAAGTCACAAACACCAGGCAATTTAGAAGTAGTTCACCCAAAGACATGTGGGGAGGTGGAAGAAAAACACCTTGAGACTGTTTTGTGTGAATGTAACAAACCTGCTTTAAAAAAAAAAAAATACATTTACCATCTGTCTCCAGATGTCTTGAACACCCTGTGGTTCTGGAGACTGCGGTTGGGTCCGAGGTCACAGGGTGCATCTCTGGGTCAGGATAGGACTGCTGCTGAGGACAAGTGGCTTGGGAATGGATTTGTATTTTGAAGTGTTTTATTGTATGGTGTCGTCTGTGAAGTAATGCATAGTGACTCATTGGTGTGATAAATCAATTTTCGAAATGCTCATCTGTGTATTTAAAATTTTTTTTACCCTTATGACGTAGGTATGTGCTTTTAATTCTCATCCTGTCTTTATAAATGAACCCAAAGATTGTGTTAGAATCTGTGTTTTCCAAAGCCCCATTGTTGGGAGAGATTACGTACACACACTCACGTGCCTACGTTATGCTTGGGGTACAACAAAGCAGCATGGTTCCGGAGTTAGGCGAGACTAGCAAATAGTATAATAACCCACACATGGTGAAGGGCAAACGCATTAAGGAAGTGTGAAACCACTTCTGGGGTTATTACCTTTTGCTTTTCTTTTGCCTGGTTGGAGGATGCTGTGCTGTGTGATCCTAATGTGAAGAAACAAATTTTTTTTTAATCTTTTTTTTTAATTGTTGGGGATTCATTGAGGGTACAGAGAACCAGGTTACACTGATTGCACTTGTTAGGTAAAGTCCCTCTTATAATTGTGTCCTGCCTCCAAGAGATGTGTCACACACTGTGACCCACCCCCCCTCCTTCCCTCCCTCTACCCCCCCATTACCCCACCCCCCCATCATGCACTAGTTCATCAGTTGTCCTCATATCAGAATGGAGGAAATTTTTGATAGCAGTAAGATTGTATATTTTTGTAATAATAAGTGCTCTGAGAGAAGTGTTTGGTGCAATGCGAATCAATTGAATCACTTATGTACTATCCACTTAAAAAATATTCCTTCCACTACAAAACTAATGCATTTTCCTCTGGAGTATTGTGAGCATAAAGATAAGCCCAAAAGAAAAAAAAGTCAGCTCTACTCCCACCAAAATGTTAACAGTGGATTTCTAAAAAAGTCTTTTAATGTACATACATTTACAAAAACTCATTTGTTTACTCATTCATCCATTTATTCATTCAACAAGTGCATCCTGAGCACAGACGGGGCACCGGAATGGTGATGTGATAGATGTTGGGAACACGGCATTGACCAAGACAGAGACAGATCAGGTCCCTTCCCCCCGCCCCAGCTTATATCCTAGACAGTTACTGGATATGCAAATGAAGACACCCAGGAGATAATCAGAGGTTGTGGTAAGTGCTGGGAAGGAAATGAACAGCTTGGTGTGATGGAGACCCTAAAGAGGGGTCTTCCTGGGCGGCGCCTGTGGCTCAAAGGAGTAGGGCACCAGCCCCATATGCCAGAGGTGGCGGATTTAAACCCAGCCCCGGCCAAAAACTGCAAAAAAAAAAAAAAAACGAAAAACAAGAGGGGTCTTCCTTCGACATGGCAGATGGAAACCAACTCAAGATTTCTACATCCAAACCTCAAGGACGAGAAGGATTAAGCCATATATGAGGCGGGTGGAGAATGCCAGGTGCACACAATTTTTAACCTGCTCCCCCCCAACTGTATATAAATGTCACAGTTCTTTATATAAAACTCTTGTGGTAATGATGTTTTAGAATTCAGACTTTTAAAAACATGTGGTTAAGTACATACATTAGGTAACATTTTCAGCTGTGTCTGGGGCAGCACCCTGCAATCAATTACATTAATATTTCTGTAGTTAAAAAATAATCACACTATATGATATAATGACTGTGACCAGCCTCACTTCACATACGTTTTGCTGTCAAATGAGTCCTGGCCAGAGAAGTTTTTGCTGCTTAGTTAAATTATACATAAACTTTTGATTTTCTACACCTTTTGGATTTCTCAGTCACAGGTGGAGGACTGTGGAACAGTGTTTCAGGGTATAAACCATCATAATTAATTATGCTAATGTCACATTTTAAAACATTTATCCTGTTTTCACTTAATATTTAAGTGGGATAAACAAAACATTTAAGCCATGATAAGCATTCTTTTCGCCATGTACTTATGTACATTAATGATCATTTCCTTAGGATAGACTCGCTAGAAAGGCGAAGTTTTATCTTTTTGCTCCAAAATGTTATGGATGTGAGATGGATGGACAGGAGAAAAGCATATGAATTTATTTAATGTAACTTTTTATGTGACGTGGGACCTCTCTTAAGGAAGTGAAGACCCCAGGAAGCAGTGAGAGCTGAACACACATGCAGAATTGGACAAAGAGTAGTGAATTGTGAAAATATGACAAGACTGGCTCGGCGCCTATAGCTCAACCGGC
>NW_003852524.1:3235793-3243666 GCF_000181295.1 Otolemur garnettii
GGGACAGCTTGAGGCTCTGTCTCAAAAAAAAAAAAAAAAAGAAAAAAAAGAAAATATGACAAGACAAAGCCTTGGTCTAGGATACCTGGGGAAAAGTAGCTGGGAATGTGAGTTAGTTTATACAGATTAGGTGTACAGATCTCTGATGATAAGAATGTTACTTTCTTTCTAGGATGGAGAGGACAGCTTTCATGTGGGGGATTTATCTCCTGCTTTTGGGAAGAAAAAAGAGGACAGCAGAGGACCTTCTTGTATTTGCTGTTTTCTTAAGTACCATTAACTCCAATAATCCTCTGTGCCAAACTGGCATATTTAGGGGTGGCATAGTCTGCCCCCTTTCTTATTCAATTGTTATGTAAAGGGTGTGCAAAAAGTTATGTGGATTTCTTATACAGATTTTCCATTTTAAAGTAATTTATCAAATCTGGAACAAAACAAGAAAGGCTTGCTAATTCAGCCGCTCAGTGGAGGGTATTTTCATAATATCATATCCGTTGCTCAAATTTTATAACTTTACACTTGATCTTAGCCAAAAGGCCGAGAAGTGACACAAATTTTATAACTTTAAAAGGCATTTGTTTACTCAGAGATAAAATCATGGTATTCCGTCCTGATTGTTTTTCACTTTAATGCCTTCTCCTCTTCTCCGCCATTGTTAGCAGAGACTGCATGTATAGGTAGATAGACTGGGTTATTTACCACTGAAGTGGCACTGAGGGGAGAGGAGAGAATGTAATTGGTTTCTTTTCCATATCAAAAAAGAATGAATCAGGATCTGGGCTTATAGAAAAGCATCCTTTATTTGATTATGGAACCATGGGTCATGTTGACAGATTTCTGAGTCGTAATGATCTCTTCTGAGCCTTCATTGATCTGATGGTGCATCTGACCTTCCTGATTAAAATCTGCCCGGGGACAGCTTCAGAATCTAGTCTTCAAAGCTCACCCTGTTCAGAATGTGATAGATCTTTCCTTTCAGAGCAGAAACTTAGTCAGTCCCTCGTATCAGCTCTGGCTTTAGCATTTGTGATGTCCAGGCCACATGTCTGCTGTACACCCTCATAATTAGCCATCCCCATGCTCCAGCCAGTGCCTGTGGTTTTTCAAGCTAGATGCCAGTTTTGATGAAAGCATTAACATCAAAATGTCAAATCGCTGGTCTTTGTTGCAAACCTTGCCATCTCTGTTAATTCAGTACAAAAGAATATACAATTTTTTGGAGAAGAATGTAAAACGTTACCTTCCACAATATGAGATTCAAGAGTTCTGCCATTATTTACTTATACTCCAAGAACCAAATGAAATCCTCCTTCAATTTCCAGCCACACAAAATGCACTTTTGTAAGAGTGTATTGAATACACAGATATGATGTACTCAAGGCCCAGGTGCATTGTTTATGAACACATTCTTTCATAGACTCCTACAAGCCTCTCATCCTCAGCTGTCTATCACCGAGATCTGTATATTTTAGAAATTGGAATGTCAACATTATTCTTCTCAGAATAAGTGAAGGGACTCTGTGGGTGTGAGTTGTGGCTGGTTGCTAAGAATATCTAATCAGGTTGCATTGCTATAGCAACAGTGTTGCTAGGACTTTAAAGTTTCCCTGCAATCAGTTGAAATTCATAAGTGAAAGACATTGTTTATCTCAGTGGTATTCTAGAGGGATCCTAGCTAGCATAAGACAGGAATCCCATATTTTGGAAAAGCCCTGATACCCCCAATGAACTGCACGCTAGTTTGTGATCAGTCTATAATCTACTGCTCCAACGTGGTCATGGAGCAGTCTGCTTTGCAAAGTGTTTTTGCTTTTACAGTCTCTACCTAGTCTGAGCTAATTTCCATCTCACTCTTCCAAGGGTTCACAGAGTAGCCAGACCATTAATCATCACACACTGACTCTTTGAAAGGAAAAGTATCATTTCATATTTCTGTTATACAGCAAAACACATGAGGATTCCAAAAAATGATACTAGGGCTGGTATTTATCTCTTCTCCAAAATGAAAATAACCTTATTTTTCTAATTCTAGTAGTATTTCCTACTTATCTACAAGACAGGCTGTTTAGAAGTCATAAAACAGATAGTTGAAAATATCCCAGTTAACTTCTTTTAATATCTTGTTGTAAACATTTGATATATGTATATATATAGGCACACACAGTCGCTAAATAGAGAGATATAAGACATATATTCGTTTTCTTAGCAGGATATTTTTTTAAAAAGGTAACTTCACATTATATTTTTAAACTGCTTTAAAATTGTCTTAATGTTTGCTCTCGTGTGGTTTTGAATACTTTTCCCCCTCAAGCATATGCTCAAAATGGTGAATTCATCAGGGGTTAGTGTTCAAGTTGAAAGCTTTTATGTTTATGAAATATCTACTCTGTCTCATTCCATTTAAAATATTTTGTTTAAGGAGTTTATAAATCACTCCCTATTTTGGGGGTGGGGTGGGAAAGAGACAGGGTCTTTTTATGTTTCCCAGGCTGGTTTTGACTCCTGGCCTCAAGGAATCCTTCCACCTTGACCTCCCAAAGTGCTTGGATTATAGGTGTGAGCTACTGTACCCACCCTCACAATCTTAATGGAACTTAAAATTAGCATTTTTTCCTGGTTTTAGACACTAAACTTTTGAGTGAGGAAAGGAGATTGTGCAACTGTTTCATTCCCATCTTGTATGTGGAATTCGATTCAATTTAAGGAATTAAAATAACTGCATATTTTTAACCAGCTGAGCAGTGGAGCCAGAGAGTTGGTTTTAGGTTAGCTGAATATGGGCTTGAATCAGGCATGAACTATAAGTAGCATTCCTGGTTGTGTGTAATTTCATGCAGACCCCAGAAGGAAATGAAAAATAAAACAGAAAATCTTTGAAGATCCCATAGGATGGTTGGGTAATCAATAAAGACTGAGCTGCTTTTGGACCTAAGAGATAAAAATAGTCAACATTTTTTTGAGAATTAAGCATATGCTAGGTTCTTTTCTAAGAGTTTTACTATGAACTCACTTGAGCTTTATGACAACCATATGAAGGTTCTATTACTTACGATAACCCTATGATGGTTTCATTACATTCCCATCCTACAGATAAGGACCACAGGGCAGACTGAAATTGATTGACTTGTTCAAGGTTGCATGACTACTAAGCATCAGAGTCAAAATTCAAACCTGAAGTCTGTCTCCAGAGCTAGCTGTTAAAACCACTGTGCTTTGCTCTGAGGGATACTGGGTGGTTTGCGTAGCCTAAGCTATCCTAATTGGTATAGTCTAATAAAATCATGGCCCATGATTTTATTCACAGCTTTGCTGGTCTAGAAAATGTTTCTTTTTGGTCAGCTCGCCTGGCATATACTATCCTCCTCAAATCCTATCTTTTGCAATGTTATCATAAAATGTCTATGAGAAAATCTATATGAAGCTTAGCACTGTATCAGTCACACCATGCCCTTAATACATGGGGCCAATAGTCTTGTCATATTGATTGGACTTGGAAGATACTATTGCTATTAATGTGGATCATACCGCACTGTTTATGGAGCAGATTTAAAGAAATTGTTAAGTTTCTGGCACGTAATAGTATGTGACTTTTAGCAAATCATCTCTCTTATGTCTTAATTTTCTCCCTTCTGTGACAAGGTATATTATAATAATATCCAATTTTTGAGTGATAAAATTTAAAGATGAGATGAGAATAGCCTTCACTCAAGCCCCCAAACAAATAGTAATGACAGTTCTTTAAAATAATGTAACTAGTTGAAAGTTCAAAGGGTCTTTGGACCATAGGTCCAAACGTCATCTACCTTCTGCTTCCTGAATTTTCAATTGTTGACCAAAATATTATGTTTAATATGTTTATGAGGCCATTCAAGGTATAAGTATTATCTTTTTGCTACCTATAGCTTGGTTGCCCTTAGTTCTACTTAATAAAGAACGAAAAATAGATGGTCTGTGAGATGACATGAAGGCGTGTTCCATGCAAACTGCATTGTCTAATGAGTATTGTTTCCTAAGGTGCAATTTCACAAAGGTAATTTGGACTTCTCAATTGTATATATTTTCTTCATCTTACTAGTTACATGAATTTTTGCTCACTTATTTTCTAGAGTATTGAAGACAATTTGGCCTAAATTTAAGAGTCTTTGTTCAAGGTTTGACAAACAACATCTAGTACATTTAGGGAGACCAGCAAATGATTAATAGGGTGACAATGATGTGGTCTTTAAGGGTCAGTACTGGCAAAACAACACACACACACACACCCCTTTTCAGAACAACAACAAAAAAGATGTAGAAGCATTTGAGAGACCCAACAGAAAAAAATTCTGAGGCCAGAGTGATGGCTCATGCCTGTAATCCTAGCATTAATTCTAGAAGTATTAGAATATTACTCAGGAGGCCGAAGTGGGTGGATTGCCTGAGCTCACAGGTTCAAGATCAGCCTGAGCTAGAGCAAGACCTTGTCTCTAAGAAGAACCAGGCGTTGTGGTAGGCACCAGTATTCCTAGCTACTTGGGATGCTGAGGCAAGAGAATTGCTTGAGCCCAAGAGTTTGAGGTTACTGTGAGCTATGATGCTACAGCACTCTACTGAGGGTGACAAAATGAGGCTCTGTCTCCAAAAAAAAAAAAAAAAAGGGCAGCTCCAGCCCCTGTGGCTCAGTGAGTAGAACACTGGCCCCATATGCCAGAGGTGATGAATTCAAACCCAGCCCTGACCCCCCCACCAAAAAAAAGGCAGAAAAGAAAAAAATTCTGCTCATATACCTCTGTTTTTTTCTCAAATTTATCCTGTCATTGGCAACAAAAAAGCAGACTGAGGAGGACTTAGAGGACTATAAACCTCACCTGATAAAGACCATAGAATTGTTTGTGGACAGTTCTCTTGTTCAAAGACAAAAACTCTTAGGTTCCTCACCTACCAAGTTTGTGCTCAGCAGCTGAGAGTGATGAAGACAGTTTTGGTGGAATGCAAGATGGTCACGATGCTTTCGGCATCTGCCCTTTCCACTCCTAGAGCTTCTGCTGTCTCACCTATGCTCCAGGGATGCTCACCTAGGTCTCACATTCTTTCCTGACCTGCAACCTTGGGCCTGTGCAGGGCTAAGAAGCTGATGAAGCCATTAGCTCATCCTGTGATACCTACCTCCAGTTCTTGTGACAAGAGTCTTGACCAATCTTTAAAGAGCTGCCTTCAGGACCCAAAGGAATGAAATTATACAAGAGAAAAATGGATCCAGGTCAGGGTTGTAGAAAGGTAGCTTGATTCTGGTTTTTAGAGACATTTACACATCCTGGAGAGGATATGGAGAGGGACTGAGGCCAGGGAGGGGTGGAGACGCTGCTGGCTACTATAGTCATCCCTGCCCCACTGCACCTGAGGCTGAGGAGCATGGGTTATCCTCAACTGTCCTGCCTCATGCCACCTTGGAGAACTAAGGACCATGTCTCTATTGCTCAGGCTACGTCCTCTCTTCAGCAGGTGAAGGGGAATTGTCATTCTCTTACACTCCCTTCACTTCATTTCTAAGCAAGAATACCCTTAAAAATGGGACATACCACTTCTAAAAAGGTGAGCACTGGCAGTAAGTAAACAGTTGGTCATTTAACTTAAAGTGTCTCATGAGGCTTAGTAGCTTATCTCTGACCTTTATGGATGCTCCTGGATTTTCTCTGCAAGACTGTTTGATGTTTTATTTGGCTAGAGTTTATGTTTTGTTTGGCTAGATTTTAAGGTTATTCCATATTCCCTGAGTATATTAGATCACTTAATTTTCCCAAGCACATGTTTTACTTTCAAGAAATGTCTTGAGTCTGTGGAGATTCTCCTTGGCTACTTTTCTCTTTTGTGACTATTACAGCTGATGATGGAAACTCTGCAAAAATTCTTTAAAAATTGAAAAAAGGTGAAGCCCAGAGAATGCTGCATGTATAGTAGTCTTTGATATTTTCTCTTTGAAGAGAAATTTCTGCAAGACTGAAACCTCCACTTTGACCTATCATAAAAAAAGAAAAGCAAAACTCACACTGTGGAAACTAGAACCATAATACATTTTTTGCAGACATGAGTTAGTCCACTGACTCTCCTTTCATGGAGTATTCTGCAACTATAAATCTTTTAGAAATTCATATTATTTGGGTACCATCCAAACCTTGAGTTTGCATCTTTCATAAACATGCAGCTTTTCTTGTGGAGTTTTTATGTGCCAGTTGTTTCAAAAGGATTTGAAAATGGATTAGAAAAATTTGACTGGTGAAGGTTGAATTTTAGCTGTGGCATGCAGTTTTTATGGAACTTCCTATTAACTAGACACTCAGAACTAATGGTATGTGGTACAGTGAGATCCATACCAATTGCTCTGAAAATCTTTCTGTTCTCACCTTTATTCCAGTGTCAAATGACCCATCAGGTCTGATTTTCTGGTGTTGAAAACATTCACTTCTGAATAATTGGATGTGGTGGGTCTAAGAGCAAAGGGCTGCCCGGGCACTCTTTCTTATGTGGACTCAATGGGATGCAAAAGAGAAAAGTTCAAGGTACAATGTGTGAAAGCAAAGGGAATTCATCACGATTCTCAATTATATTTCCCTTGGAAATAGCAAGATGAAACATTTAGTGCTTTCGATTTTTAAAGAGCTTTAGTTGTCAGTCAGTCTCCCTGTCTGTGTGTTCAAATTGACAAGATGAGCATTCTGTAGCCTGAGGCAACTGGCTGAAATTAATGACATGAAGCACAGGCAACTTGACAGGAAGTCACTTTACAAAGCTAGTGGTTTTGACTTGGAGAAAATTTGAAATTAAGTCTATCTTGAAATAGGGGCCATACTTGGAGAGATATTAGTCATTGATGATCAATCAAAACAGCAGCTTACAATTAAAATGCATGGTTTTACTTCAGTAGCAAAATCTCTAAGGAACCCTTGTGTTAAGAGTCCACATGGCAGGAGTTGATCACATTCTCTTAGGAGAGAATGGGAATGGAAGAGAAATTAAATCATTCTTTACTATTTGACAGCTTGCCATTTCAAAAACCTAAGAGTTTAGATGTAAGGTCAACATTGATTTGCACTTTTGCCAAACATGGTTTGTGAGATAATTTTTCAGGGCCATAGCCAATACCAACCCAAAGGAAAATTAAGGAATATGCCAACTCTACCGCTTACACGATTTCAGCTACTATCATTTTCCAAAGGCACAGAAACTGGGAGCACGAGGGATGTTTGCACAGTATCCTCCACTATGTTTCAGCCGAGGGATGTAGTCCTTAGTCCTTCTGGAAGGGCTAATTTGTGGAGGGCACCTTCTTTTCATTTGCTTCTGAAAGCTTGCATGACTCTTGCCATGGTACTAATTTCTTGTGTTACTTCTACAATCCTCTGTGATCCTCCATTTTCTACTTTTCCCTGACGCATAAATCTAAGGTGAAGCCGAATCTCCTAAAATATTGGGCCCCTCCCCAAACTGACAAATTGAGGGGAACATCTGTGCAACTTCCTTTTTCTTGAGCTCTTCTGATAGAATTTCAATGCTTTTATTTAAGGTAGCAATTAAAGGGGCACGTGCATGCTTACATTTAAAGATGTATGTGTGTACAGATTCTGTGTATTAAAAGGCTAGTTTACAATTTATTGCCAATGGTTTATTTATTTTATAAGATCCCATTAAAACTATTTTCTATTTCTCAATAATATTTAAAACTTCTCAACAGTTCTCAGTCACTACACATACAGGGTGAAACAGATACACAGACCACATGGGGTTTTCTAACTAAAGTTGTAAATAAAGCTGTGAACGTGGCTTTGTGGTTCAGGTTTGTCCCAGGTATTGTAAAAGTCAGCAAAACACTTTCAGTTCAATGTTGTTATTTGCTCTT
>NW_003852524.1:3243713-3249089 GCF_000181295.1 Otolemur garnettii
AATAAAGCTGTGAACGTGGCTTTGTGGTTCAGGTTTGTCCCAGGTATTGTAAAAGTCAGCAAAACACTTTCAGTTCAATGTTGTTATTTGCTCTTGTTTAGCCTTTTATTATATGGACGGAAATAAATCAAAGTGAAATAAAACACACACAAAATATTCCAGAAGAAACTTTTTACTTATTTTTGATGATTGAGTAAACACAATTGTTATTGTTTGTATTAATTTTTAAAATTTTTAAAAGAAACTGAAGTTAGTGATTTATGCATACAGATTAACAATAATTTTGAGTATTCAAAAACTATCTGCGTATGAGGAAATGATAATGGTGTTCTAAAAAAATTGGTACTTTCAGAATTTGGTTTTGAACCTTTATTATGTTTTAGGGAGAAAATACCCATTTTTTTCTGGTTGCTATAAGAGTAGGATCACTCATTTAAAGTCTAAAGTCAAATTATTTTTTGTAAGTATAAAAATTCTGGGTGGCGCCTGTGGCTCAAAAGGGTAGGGCACCGGTCCCATATACCAGAGGTGGAGGGTTCAAACCCAGCCCTGGCCAAAAACTGCCAAAAAAAAAAAAAAAAAAAATTCAAGAAAATAATGTCTAAATAAGCCTGAATATATTTATATTGGTGAGATTTATTTTTAATCTAAATGGAGACTGGGGAGGCATTGTCTATCATCTAATAAGTGTAGTGCAACTATATAGATAAGGATAAAATTCAAAGTTTAGAGGTGGTTAACTACATAAAGATGCATGTGTGTTGTGATTAAGAATCCTTGATTGGCTATGGAGGCGTTTGTGATTAGATTAATACTGGTTGTGAGGAATGATTTTAAATGTTTATCATTTAAAAAAATCTATATGCAAGACATTTCCTACTTTTGTTGTTTTGTTTCTTTTTTGTTTATATTTTTTGATTTCCTGAGCCAAAGAAGATCTTACACTTTTGCCTATTAAACAGTTTTAATGATAAAGTTTTTCTGATCAAAATTCGACCCAAATAAGAAATGATTCAAATGAATTTATTTTAAAAAATGGAGAGGATAATGTAGCAATACACTTAAAAGAGAGAGAAAATGAAATAAATGATTTCTCTTTCTTTTTACTCTTTTGTATAGATACAAATTTATTATAAGTCAGGAAGTATAGCATTAATTAATAAATGTTAGGAAGGTCAGGTACAGTGGCTCATGCCTGTAATCCCAGCACTCTGAGAGGCCAAGGCAGGTGGACTGCTTGAGATCAGGAGTTTGAGTTCAGCCTGAGCAAGAGTAAGACCCCATCAAAAACTAAAAATAGAAAAAAACTAGCCAAGTGTCAGCCTATGTGCCTGTAGTCCCAGCTGTTTGGGAGGCTGAGGCGAAAAGATCTCTTGAGCCCAAGAGTTTGTGGTTGCTGTGAGCTATGATGCCACAGCACTCATCTCAGGGCAACAGGGTGAGACTCTGTCTCCAATAAATAAATAAATAAATAATAAATGTTGTGGAAATAGAGAAAATATATGATCTCTTTTTCTTTTTGCTCTTCCTTACAGATACTAATGGTTTTAAGGCAGGAGGTGTCGTCACATTAATTAATAAATAGTGATGTCATGGAGCATGCTCCTGGCTTCCGGCCTGGTCCATCTGTGTGGAATTACCCGCATGTGAAAAAAAGTGATATAGACCCTTCAAAAGCATAGGGAGTAAAGGGGAATTTTTTCTCTCTTAAATCTCAATGATAGGAAGCTTTGATACACAAAAAGAGAATGCGAAGTGGCCTGCACTCTGGGAGCATAATATCTCTTCTCCTTCATACGTTCCAGTTTTTCAGTGAGGTCCTCAATGGGAGTCATTTCCTCGGTTTCTGGTAGCACAAGGTTTTTCCATTCTCCAAAGGATCACTCAGAACCAGAACTTCCTATATATAGTTAACCTAGTGAGAACCACACTAAGTCCTCTAGCCGCCTGCCTGATTTCCCCAAGATCCCTGCAGGGAGAATGGGGGAAGAGCAAGGCCACAGGGAGGACAGCTTGGGAGCTGCAGGCGGGAGTGTCGCCTGGAGGTTAAGGAGTGTAGAGTTGGAAGGACCTTCGTGCAAATCCCAGCTCTGCCTCCTTCTAGCTCTGGAACCTTAGTCCAGTTAACATACCATTTCTAGAACTCCGATTTTATCAATAGCGTGAGAATGATAATAGAATCAATTTCATAGGGTCTTGAATGAACATTAATAAAAATGTCTATGTAAAGCAAAGTGTCTGGTTCATGGTAAACAGTGAATGAATAGTAGCTATTTCTATGTTTTGTTCCAAACCATTTTGTAATAAGTTTGGTATACGGAAGGTAGCATTTAGGTATTGAACAATCTCTGTTTAAAAAATGTTCTAGAAGTCAAACCAGATTCTGATCAGACCTCACTCACTACTTGCTGTATTTAGAAAAGTCATTTAATTTCTCTAAGTCTCAGTTAACTTATCTGAAAAATGATGGTAATAATGGTTTACATTAACGCTCCGCTCCCTACACGCCAGGTCCTATGCTAAATGCTTCACATGCATTAACTGCTTTAATTTTCCCGACAACCTTTCTGTGTTAAAGGACTATTATAGCATCTTCAGAGGAAGAAAAAAGTACCATGATGAATCTTATCCATTCATTTTAAAAAGTACTTATTGGGCACCCATTACGTGTTAGGCACTTTTTCTTAGTGCTGGATATATGGCTTGATCAATGCAGACAAAAAAATCTCTGCCCTTAGAATTCAACTTTCCAATGGGAGTGGAGAACAGAATGAATAATTAAAAAAAAAATGTATATTCGAATAAAGGCTAAGAAGGAAAAGCAAAACTAAAAATAAAGCAGTGAAGCATGTGTATGATTTGTAATCTTAGGGTCACCAGGGAGAATGTCATAGAAAAAGGTGACATTTTTGGAGTAAAAACCTAAAGGATTGAGGGAAAAAGTGTCCTGGGGAGAGGAACTCAACAAGTATTTACACATTAAAATAGTACTCTCTGCTGCTAGCATAAACCTACCCACCTCACTGGGGCTCTTGAGATGACCAAATGAAACAGTATGAATAAACTTTGCAAGGAAGAGAGCCCTAGACAGATAATAATTGTTATGATTATTCAACAGAGGAAGGGAACATTGTGATACAACTTATTATCAGACAGAGTTCTCTAAGGTTTCCCCTCCTGTTTTCCTTAAAACTGCATTGTTCCTTAAAACTGCATTTTCAAAAAATGTTCCAGTACAGAAGATATGAATTTGCCCCCGAAGGCAGATGTCTGCAGAGAAGACACCTCACACTGCCATTACCTCTGTGGTAGACTCATCGCTGAATTTCAACAGTTCCTTAAAAACCTTGAGAATTGTTCTCTGCCTAGAAGCAGGACTAAACATATTTTATCAAACCATTCTTGATTTCTCAAATGAAGACCATTAGGGATACCAGAAATTTTCTTATCCTCTTATAGATAACAACTTCAAATAATGTAGCTCTTTCAAAATTTTTTCTTTAATAGTCTACTGATCATTAAGTCACCCGGAGAATTCAGCCCCACCCGAATCAAAATGAGCACTGAAAACCCTTGCAAGTGTGCTTAAAAGCTTCATGGGTCTTAATGATCCAGCTGAGGCCAAATTCACCAGATGACCGTCTGGTGATTTAATCTATTATTGGATATCCTCTCACTTTCCATTCTTTAGACAACAGAACTTTGAGTAACATTTTCCTCAATACTTTTACTGAAGTTTAGGACTTTGAAAAATAAAGGGACTCATTAATGAGAAACTTAAATAATTAATTGAAAGAAGCTTTATCTTGCAGAGGTTCAAAACTGCCAGATGATGTCATGCACAAACTCTAGCCTTGCCTCGATGTTAACCATAATGAGTGCTGCTCTCCATTAAATATTAACCGATAACCTCAGGTAATGCCTCACGCCTCATTCCTTTTATCAGTTTTTTAAAATGAACTTTAAAATGTGTAAAATTTATATGTCCTTGGAAGTGAAATATTTCCCCAACCCTATATGAAAAAAATTGTACAGAGAACCTCTAATAATGAATTTTGTGTTGTGAAAGCAGATTTATAGGAAAGTCAGGAAAGAAATCCAGAGCAGAGAGGTAAATCTTTATTTTTATTTACCCTGATTGAATTAGGGAAATTTCCTATTTATGTACTTTTTTTTTTTTTCAAATGTCAAGAGCTTTATTTATCTTGGAAAATAATTTTGCTATTGTATGGAAAAGCATGGCCAACACTCATCTAACAAAAGATGGGGTATCAAGAGAAAAGCAGAACACATTTATTTAATCAAAGTTTGACAGGACTTAGGAAACTTTAGAAATAGAGACACCCCCCCCCCCAAACCAGAGAAACCTGTCTATTTTTATGCTTAGGTTTGAAGAAACATGGACAGCTGTGCAGAAACACAATTGGACAAAGGGCATGATGTAGGGGTAATAGACCCAGGCAGGGGCCCAGCAAGGCCAGTCTGCTCAGATTCCTCTTGGCCTCTCTGTGTAGCATTCCTTCTTCAGGGTATGGGGCAGCGCCCCATTGGTGTGAGGGTCCTCAAGAAAGAAGAGAAAAGGCAGAAAGTGACCTTTCTAGGTTTCATGGCTTGCTTTGAGGGCAGAAGTCTCTATGATCTGCCTTGAGGGAGAGGAATTCTGGTTTCTATGAATTGCTTCTGGGAAAGAAAGAGGAAGAAGATGTGAGGATGGAAGGTCAGAGAGACCTTGTTTCCGAGGCTTTTCACTCTCCTTTCGTTGAAAGTTCTCAGCATGCCAAGAAGCTGTGTTTCAGCGTATTGTGTCCTAAGCCCCAGCACTATCTTTATAAAGAGGTGGCTTTCTGAAATGTGTGCAAGTATTCGCCATTCAGTGAAAGGGACATTTTGTTGTGTATTTATGGAAACCTCTGTAGCTCCCAGTGTGTTTGCTTGTTATCTTGGTGTGACATATAAATAAATATTAGGTCATTGGAGCCACAGCTTTAGAGGAGCTTGGACCCTAAAGGGAAAGAAAAGAGACTTAGGTAAAATTATTTTAAGAATTAACTATGTTTTAAAACATTAACTATCACAAAGAATAATGCTTAAATAACACAGTGCTAAGCCTCCCACTGTGAAGCTGACAGTCCTTGTCTCTCCCATTTCTCTCCTTTTTCAAACCCTTAGAGCTTCTAAATGTTTCCCTCTTTTGGATAATTTTATATCAATACATAATTCTTGACACAAAAATTTGGATCAGGGGGTCAAGCAAGATTTCTTCTACAAAAATATGTCTGTGTTTGCGTTTGTGTATATACGTTTCCCTACCTGTGAAAAGAAAATTGTCGGCTCGGTGCCTGTGGCTCAAGCAGCTAAGGCACCACCCACATACAC
>NW_003852524.1:3249341-3263859 GCF_000181295.1 Otolemur garnettii
AAAAGAAAAGAAAGGAAAATTGTCCTAATGTCACTGATTGTATCTGATGATACAAACAAACTTAAAGACCATATTTCTTGGCAAATTCAAAGGCACAGTTCCTATCAATTATGAAATGCATGTTTTACCAGTTTGCAAACTGAGCAAAAGTATTACTTGTATTAAAAACTGTTCTAGTTTTCATTCTTAAATTGGACATTTCTTATCGATTTTATATTTGATACTTAGTTCTGAAACAATAGCATTTTCCAGCCTGAAAGGATTCTACTTGATACCCATTCTGCAGCCCATCCTCACTTTGCACAGCGAGGTTCCCGGACTCTGAATGGTTCTGAGGTTTGTCCACTGGCTCATTCTCTGTAGGCCTAGAATTCTAGTCACATCCTGCAGGCACTTCACCATTGCCTGACCCTAGGTACTGAGTATACGTGGACTATTAGGGTATATTTGATTCATTTAGAGCTAAACATCATAGAGAAAATTTAAAACCAAAAATAAAATTGCTACCTCTTCTACCAATTTAGCTGACACTCTACATCACTTGACCTTGAGGAAATTCAAGGAGTGGCTTTAATCATGAACTATTATTAGCAGAGACTTCATATCACTTTTCATTGACTGGATGATGCACCGATGAGCCCTGAAAAATGAGCTCAATTCTCCTCATTGCGGTTTCCATCCCGATGGGAGCAGTGCTGCCAAATTTCAAGAGGTTATCGTCATCAACATGACCAGGCTGCAGCAGAGGGAAGACTTCTCTTTCCATTCCTTATGCTGTGCTGTTTGGCTTTTCTTACACATGCTGGATACTCTCTCAGGTGGCCTATCATTGAACATCAGAATACTAGATTTCCTTGCCCTTAAAATTTTTCTCTCTTTAGCTAGTTATAATAGTTTGTCAATTTGTCTCATAGAGAAAAAAAACTTTTAAAAGGACACACAAATCTTCTTTGATCCATAAAAACAAACACACAAAATGCTAAAGGAAGAAAAGAAATCCAAGACCCTCAAGGGACGAGTCCTTGGAACAAATTGTTCCTGCCAGAAGTTTTGTAACCAAGCGATCGTCAACATGGTCTGTGGCCAGCAGGATAATTGTGCAGTGCTCGAGGACAGATCATTCCCTGGTGTCTTTGTAAGGGCTATGAGCTTGTTTCTTGAAGGCTCCCGTGACCTTATGCAAATTTCAATACACCTCCATGTTCCACCGACAAAGAGCACACAAGGAATACCATGATATTATTTGAGACCAGAAGTTAATAGGATGTTGGTTCTAGATCTTTGTTAGTCACAAAATTTCAGGCCCTGAAATTTGATAGTAATAGTGATAGTAATCAGAAGTATAAGGAATGTTTTCTTTAAAATACTAAAGATTTACCTTCTCCACCATACATTTGCTTTAAGGTTTTAAACTAAAAGAAGTCTATCTTTACATTTTATAATTAGCTATTTTTGTGACCTTTAAAATATATATTTCATGTGATTTTGGTACCTCTTATTTTTTGTAGCATAGAATTGATGTATTACTCTTGGAATTTTCTTTTTGGACAATAATTATACAAAAGCTAAAATTCTGAAAATGATCTTTTCTTTGTCCTTAATTCTTTCATAATTCTCATGTAATGTACTCACCAATAGCCCTCTATTCATATTTATTTTTTCTGTCCACTTGCACCTATTTACGTTAAACATAACAGCTAGGATTAATTCTTAGATGCCACCGTCATGAACCACTCTTCCCTATCCCGCACATGCCACACATGACAGTGCCTGAATTCCAACAGAGGAGGAGCGTTGTGTACAGACGCGGATGTGGACTGCAGGCGCTTCCCGGGTGTTTAGCTGTGCGGTGTCCCTTCACACACATGCATTTCCTGATAGGCTCATTTCCGCCCATATTCTTTACTTCAGCCAAACAGAATGGACATTTGTCTTTGTACCTATGGATAGTCCCCAAACTCCAGCACGCAGTGTTTCTTCTATTCAAAACCTTGCTAAAAATTAATCTTGGTGACACTTTCTAAGGCTTCCCTTCAATCACGCCTTTAGTCCTGCAGATGAATGCAGTATCTCCGTGTGCAGTTGTGATTAGCTTTGTACGTTATGTTTCTTGGCTTCTTGAGAATGCTTAATGAGCACCTCTCTCTCTCTTTTTGTGAACTTTATAAATATTAATTGTTAAGGAGATCCAAAGATTGGGGGAAGGGGTCTCATTGTGAGATCACGAACAGTTTTGTGAAAAAGTGGCTTCTAGAGATTTGCGGGTGTGAGGGACAGTTCTAACGTGATGGCGAGGGGGCTTTGCCTGACAGCTGTGTCACTTTAAGTAGAGACAAATGACATATAGGTGAATTTATGTAGATTTTTCATCAAGGTGTGTATTAATTTTCTGATTTATAAAATTTAAAACAGAAACAGGCAGGTTAAGTCAACAAATGAAGCTGTTTGGGCATAAACAATTGCTTGGTTTCTTGGTCATTTTGTGCCTTGACATTTGATAGACACAGGGTATAAGATAAATTTCTTTTTCCTATTAACGCTAAGAAAAATAACCAAAAAAAAATGAGCAGCAACAATAACGACAACAACAAACCCCCCCCACAACTGCCATGATAAGTGACTGCTGACACTTGGGACCTGTGATGTGGAAAGCAAATTCCCTGTCTGAAGGGGACCCTGGCAATCTCTCTCTACCTACTGTTACCATGTGAGCACAATGGTATCAGATCTGAGGTTTCAAAGGAAATAAGAAATCAAAGTTTGGATGTGAAATCTCTCAACTTCCTCCTCCCCCAAAGGAATGGATACTTTAATTTCTTTCTTTTTTTAAAAATTTCAACATATTGGGGTGGCGCCTGTGGCTCAGTGGGTAGGGTGCTGGCCCCATATACCAAGGGTGGTGGGTTCAAACCTGTCCCGCCCAAACTGCAACAAAAAACAGCTGGGTGTTGTGGCAGGTGCCTGTAGTCCCACCTACTCAGGAGGCTGAGGCAGGAGATTCGCCTAAGCCCAGAAGTTGAAAGTTGCTGTGAGCTATGATCCCACGGCACTCTACCCAGGGTGATAAAATGAGACTCTATCTCTAAAAAAAAAAAAAAAAAAAAAGATCAACATATCAAGGAGGTACAAACGTTGCAGGTTACATGGATCTCTTTTGATTCTGATTTTTAAAAATGCGAGTTCTAACAAACACAAAACTGTATGGGCTAAATTAGACACAATGAGGCCATACCCAGTCCATAGCCAACCCATGACTCCCAAGATACATGTCCGAATGCCTACATCACCTCTGAGATCCCTTCCTGCACCAAACAGCTATGATTTTAAGTGTCTTGACAGCAGGAACTCTGCCTCCTCTCTCATCTTTAACTATACCCACAAAGCGTTGTGGTCAGATCTGAGGTTTTGTTACTCAGGGGCATTGTTACTCTGGATCAGCAACTGATCACCAGTTACTTTTATCATATCAAAACTTTCATTGGATTGAATTTTTGTAGAAACGGTGGGCCTACAGCAGTATTTTCAGTGGACAGAGAGCAATGGTAATTCTGAGAGCAGCTATCTACAAGAAAAGGCCCATGTGCTAAACTGTGGAACCTACTGAAATCTGGTTAGAAAAGATTTAATAGCATGCAAAGAAAATTGACAGAAATGACTGGAGAGGATGGGCTCCTTTGTGGAAGTGCCAGATGATGAGGAATCCAGGAGAAGGGAGTTATTCACAATGGTAGACTCTGATGACTAGCTTTTTGAAAGAAAGAAAGTGATTTTAGCATAGGGAAGAAGCAATTTTGTTTGGCTGACAGGAGGTTATTGGAAACCTTGGAAAGGGTGGCTCTCTGCAATAGTTGGAGGGGAAGCCAGATTGGAGAAGGTTAAAGGAGTTATAGGTGAGAAAGTGGAAGTTCTCGAGGTGGGCTACTTTCCCAAGAGCTAGGATGCAAAGACAAACGGGCTGGGAGAGTGGGAATGGGGACATCTGTCTGTTTCAGTGAGAGCAGTGTGTTGGATATGGGGAACACCTGTGCGTGCCTGAACTTGGATACTGGTGCATCCTCATCACTGGTACCCAGGAAAGTAAATGACTCTCCTTTGACTTGCATACGGTGATATATATTTGAATCCCTCTATGGTGTAAATAGTTGAAATATAAAATTTCTCGGTAGTTGTTGGGTGGGATGATTAATAGTTATGACTCATTTTTTGCACATATTTAGACATTCAGTACCAGGGCTAACTCCCAGGTTGCAGGAGTAGGTTACGCTATCTTTCCTATGTTTGAAACTCACTCTCATTTGTAGCACTATCTCCAGATCCCTGAAACTAATCCTTAAAAGTGGGTTATACGCCCAGTAATGTTACTGTGGGGCCAGTCCGAGCCAAGAGTATTCTGTAGTGATTTTTGCTATTGTGCAGAACCTGATCCCAGCCTGTTTACATGCTGCCTTTCTCCTGAGCTCACTGTCTGTCGTCTTCCTGGGGTCACCAGTATCGGAGCTGAGCCACACGCTCCTGCCCCTGGGACACCAGCATAATATCAGGTTGCCACGAGCTAAGAAGACCTCATGTTCCCAAGTGACTCACAGCCATTTGCTTTATCCTTATAGCCGTGGTTCTCAACCTTCCTAATGCTGCAAACCTTTAGTACAGTTCCTGTGGGTCGTGACCCACAGGTTGAGAACCGCTGCCTCATCGACTATTATGACACCCTTCCTCATTCACCAGGCTTTTAATGCTTGTTTGCTTCTTGTTTGTGGAAAATGAAACACAGGTACTCATTGGGAGGTACAATTTTTATTGAAAATAAAGAGAAATGTAAATTTTCTTTTTGTTGGAATTCCCTAAAAACCAGAAATATAGTTCATATAGAGGAAGGAGCCCAGTGGATTTATTTGGAAACGGTAAACTTTGAGTGAAATGATTCACTTCTTTGTTTACAGGACACCATCATGTTGCTATGCAATGTGGTGGCAGCATTTTGTTGATTTTAAACATAGCAAAAATATAATAGTATGAAATGTGTATTCCCCCAACTTGATAACTTTCTTTTTATTTCAAATATTCTTCTATTCTGCCAAAGGTATTAAAATAGGCGAATGATGGTCATCTATTCAACAAACATTTATTTAGCACCTACTGTGGATTCTGGTTAACTGGTAGACAATTTGCACACACCAGCTCCTGTCCAGCAGGGGACATGGCAAATAATGCAGTTGCCATAGCATGAGTTGAGTGCCATGACAGGGGCATATGGGACACTGTGAGTGCAGTGCACAAGCAGCCAACCCAGCGGGATAAGATCTGAAAGAGGGGTGGAGGGAGCCAAATGAACAAGTGATTCTGAGTAGAGGAGAAAACAGGTGAGATTGGTCCAGGGGTCTGTCAGTACACAACAAGTTAGAAAAATGGAGGGAACATTCGTCAGCTCTTGTTCACCTAACAAACATACATATTCACACCTATTTTGTGCCCTGCACTGTACTGAGAGGTATAAAATGCAGAAGCGATTGTTTCATGATGTTTACTGTGTAGTCAGAGGTAATTCAAGGACAGTAGCATATAAACGTTGAATAGAGACAAGTTCAAAGGACACAGTAGAACAAAGGAAGAAGCACCAGTCTGTTTGGAGGTAAGGAGTTCTTTCATTGCATTTTTGTTCAGGGGATTAATTCAGAATGCAGCCTTGTCCTACTAGGGTAACATGTTTGCTCTGAAGCAAGTTTCAGGATGAGAAACCTGGACTAAATGAGAAGAATGATGCAAATACAGCATCTAGCCATTTTATTTGGGGCAAAGGAAAATGTGTGTTGTTTTCATGATGAAGAAAAATGATTCACTAAGTCAGAGGTTGTAGGAAATAGACCTCAAGGACTCTCTACTTTGATTCCACTTTACTTCATATGAACTCAGTACGCACAGTGTCCTTGGGTAGGGGAGTGCAGCACCCCGTCAGCCCAATCACTGTGTAGTCCTATAACTTAACATGGTAGAATGACACGTTGCTGTGTATTTTGTTATTGTACCTAAACTTTGGAAGACCTAGTAACATCTGGTATCAACTCAACATAGTGGATTTAGAATAGTAAAATCAAACCTGGATCCAGAATAATTGGGAAAACTCCAAGTGCTAGTAACATATCAATAAATTTGAATTATATATTACTTATCATTAATCCTTACAAGTATAATATTTTATAAAACTCCAATGACATAGGGATTTGGGTAAAAAGATACCTGTAAATGAAAGTGGATGAAGTAAAAAAGGTTTTTGAGGGCCTGGGAGGTGATAGTGACCAAGGGGTCTGAGGCCCCCAAGACCCAGTGAGCTGAAGTGACCTGCCCAGAATTACCCACCATGGTAGAGTCTGACCCATATACTTCTGCTCATTCTTATTTCTCCTTTTTCTGTTCACCTCCACACCTCAGAATGGCTTACTTTTACAGCCAAATAAAGTACTCTGTGCAATGCCCTGGTATATTAAAGAGGTGGAATTAAAGTTATGTCTGTTGACCTGCTCTTTAATTATAAGTCAGAGAAATAATGAAACATGGATACCTGGTCGTTTCATTAACATCCACACTATTTTCTGTGGTTGCCTCATCGTCCTATTTGAAATTGTAATGTAAAATCTAGTTTACTTTTTATTTAACTGCTAATAAGATGGTTCTTCACATAAAAAGTTAATAATTGTATTTATTATCTAGAATGCAAATGCAAATTAAAAAATAGTACCTAGAGTACTATGAATTATAAGTGCCATCAAAAGGCAACAGAATGATAGTATTTGGAAAGGTAATAGTGAAAATTAAGCATGAGTTTCATCTGTAGAACTAAAATAAAATCAGAAGGGAGTGTATTTTTGATATAATGGTAAACAAAAAAAAAATCAGGTTATGTATTGGGGAGGGCTCAACCATCTAGAGAATGAGAAGTCTTACATTTAGATCACTTGACATTTTCCTAAGCAAAGTGGTCATCTCTAGCCTGGCTAAACTGTTTAAAGAGGAGAAAGCTTGAAGCGTGAACCTATTTTATTCTCTATAGCTCAATTCCCTACTTATGGGATTTCAAACAATAGGATTGGGTTTCGGGTCACCTGACTAGGAATCTAGAATATGTCCATCAGATTTGTACTTGGTGCTCAAATTAGGTAAGACCTCAAAGGATAGAAATCATTTTAAAAACAGAGAATAAAACAGAGGCATATGAGTCCTTTGTAATATAGATTCAGGAGTGGAAATAAAGGAAAAGAACAAGAAAAAATGATTTTTAATGCCTGCACCCTGCTGGTTTGTATTATTTCTATGTTTGTATTTCTACGTTTTATGAATGACCAATGCTTTTAAAAGAAACTTAAAGGTAAAACTAATGAGTGTTAAAAAGGGATCTAAATGACAAAAAAGAAAGAAAAAGAAGGCCACAGATGAGTACAGATTCAAGAAATTAGGATGGCTCAAGCTAGAAAATTAAAAAAGAAAAAAAGATGAGTTGAAAAGTGCCTTCTTTAGATACCTAAAAGTATAGGAAGAGATTTTTGAATGAGAAGGATGTTGATCATTTCTTTTTATATCAAGATGGAAGAAAAATGGGTTTGGTGAAAGAAAAAGATATTTTGGTGTCCTATTCAGGGGGAGACATACCATTAAGAGAACAGACAAAGAGAAGAGAAAAATTACCATGTTGGAAAGCTTGACTAAGATAATGAATGGTAATTTTTCCTTAAGCTTTAAGATATTTATTTGCTTACAAAGTACTTAATATTGAATTATCTGCCAGCTCTTTGACTGTAATTTAAAATGGAAAAAAATTCTTTGAAATACTTGGTACATTTTGATTTAAAATAAATGTAAGGAAGAGCTATGCAACATCATTATCTAAGAAAAAATTCAATTTAATAATGACTTCACAATTTGCTCAAGTTTCCCTTTATTTCATTTTCCACTCATCTTTCTCTGCACCATCCATTCATCTTGCCTTGGATTTATTTATTTAAGGGGAGATAGGATGCCTTGGGGACTGGTTGCAGAATAATGGGCAGATGGGCTGATTTCTTGCTTATTAGTAAGCTGGAATGATTTGACTTTAAACTTCTTCCTAAGGGACAGGAGCCACTTCAAATGAGGTTTCCTCAATCATGGAAGTATAATTAAAAATAAAGATATTATTTCCTCTCTCTCTTTTCCACCTCGTTTCTATTTTCCGCTCTTCTCATTCGACTTGATGACTTAGTGTTATCGCTGATGAAACCTTAAGTGCACCCGTGGTTTGTTCTTTTGTTCTTTTGTTATCAGGATGGGACAGATGTAACTGCAGAGTTCAGCAGGGGGTGACTGGGAGAAGCCTCTCATTAAAGAAGAATTGGGAAATCCCATCTGAACACCCCTTCTCCTATTATTTAGTAAATGGAGAACACGTGATGAATAAGTGAAATTCTTACTATCGTGTGCAAGGGTAGACAAAAGCTGGAGTCCACCCCTATGTGTGCTTTTCCTCTTTCTCGCCTTAATTTTCTTTTTCCCCTTCTAAAACAAAGCATTTGTATTCACTCAAGTTAAGTGTGATTTGAGGTAATCACGATTAGATGTAATTACTGTGTGGTTAGATTGTAACTTAACTCTCCTCTATGAGCCCAGTAGAGTATTTTAAAAATAAAGAGTTTCTCAGACCAAAGCATCCCTGCAGTCCATGGCAGGAATGTTAATGCTGTCACAGAGGAATCAAAGGATTATTCACAGTGCTATTTACTGTACTACTTGCAGGCTGCATGATTTGAAAAATAGATGCAGCTTACATCGTGAGCGCATGCTTCTCGGAGGGAGAAAAACATATGAGGTGTTTTGAATTCATTTTTTCTATCTAATGTTTGAATTGGTTTCTACATATAGAAATCTTGTTATTAGATGGACTTGTCCCAAACCTGGGGCACAAACTGTGCGGAGAGTGAAGGGTATAGAATAAATATAAAAAATGTGACACAGAGGGTACGGGAGGTTTTGTCTTGCACAGCACTTCACCTCTCTGAGCCACTGTCCTCTGCTATGTAAAATAGGAGCGCCCAGAATCACTGTTTTCAGAGAGGGTCCTGGGGTGGACTGAGAACAGTGATCTAGGTAAGTCACGTGGTGGCTGTCAGGCCCTGCAGTACCAGTCTGCCTTCTCATTGGGGAAATTAAATTCCCTTTTACCAGAGGGGCCTAAAAGAGATTCCCGAGTAATGAGATATCAATCTTCTTGGTCTCTGAGTCCTTTCCGGAATGTTAGCTATTCTGTATTCTCTCACTCACCCTTTACCTTATTAAAAAGGAATTTCATGCTGTGACTATAGACTCTTAAATTTCCTGATCTGGTGCATTTGGTATTGGGCTTGGGAAACAGAGTCTCTAGGGATAGTTGTGTGATCCCCAAATCTGCCACTTAGCAATGAGTAAGGCTCTAAGGTGGCTGTGAGGTATTGCTGAAAGGCAGCTGCTCCTGTTTTTCAAAGTCAACGGTATCAGTGAAAGGCTTAAGAATCGGTGTAGGGAAAAGGGAAAGCGCTCCTTTACAGTTATGCCAGTCTTATTTGTTTTATATTATCCAAAGAGACAGACACCCATCCTTCCTTCTGATAGGATAATGTTCCTAGGCTGAGTTAGAATACTTACTCATACACTTGTTTTCCAAAAATATGTTGTCAGCTTTTGGATGAAGCATTCTTCTACCCAGCAAAGTATAGAATTTTTTCAAGAGGAGTCAAATTTTGGAGTGAGTTATACAAGAAGATTTCAGTTGATGAACAGCTTTCATCAGGCAAGGCACAAGTACCTGTGTGGAATCACAAGGACAGCTCGATTTGCTCACATTTTGGACCATTTACATTAGAGAACATTTGAAAAAATGAAGTAGTCTCTTTCTAGTATTTGGAAAATACTCACACCCTGGTTTTAAGGAAGTTGACAAATAAGGATCCAAGGAGTGTCATTAGCTGCTGACAGCACGTAGGATAACATCCCAATCGTTTATTATCTTAGGCAAGAATGGCTGAATGTATGTCAGGATTACAATTTTAGACATCATAACTATAGTTTAACCCTTTTATTTTCAGAAATAAAGACACTGATTGGCTTGGTGCCCCTAGCCCAGTGGTTAGGGCACCGGTCACATGCTTTGGGGCTGGTAAGTTGGAACCTGACATGGGCCAGCTAAACCAACAATGACAACAACAACCAAAAAATAGGGCATTGTGGAGTGCACATGTCATCCCAGCTACTGGGAAGATGGGGCAAGAGGATTGCTTAAGCCCAAGAGTTTGAGGTTGCTGTGAACTGTGATGCCACAGCACTCTACCCAGGGTAACATAGTGAGACTCTTTCTCAAAAAAAAAGAAAAGACACTGAGATTCCAATAAAATGACTTGCTCATGATGTCATCCAATTAGTGGTCAATCCAGCAATGAGATTCTTATGTCCTGATTACTTCTCCAACAGAGCGGATATGAAAAATCCAAGGTCTGCAAATGGTGTAATGGGGAAAAAGCGTTCTTTGGGTGAATCAAATATAAGAAATGTGGAGAGATGCTTAATACTTCTCACACATCAAATACTAAATTGGTGATATTATTCTACTTCTAGTTATATTTCTGGCAAAGAGAGATTTCTTTCTTTTATATGAGTTACTGACAATTTGAGAAAGAAGTTTATATTGTACACAGTTTTAGTTTGGTCAGATGGAAGTTGTGGCCTTCATTACTGCCCTCATCCAACATTATCAAGAATCTCATCCGGGTATGCAACTGTTTATGATAAGAAGCAAATTAAATGGGCATTTACCATGTGTGCCAGGAGTACAGGTTCTGAGACAGAGCACTGAAAGGAGCACTGACCGCTCATTTGTTACCAGCTCATGGCAATCATTGGCCTTCATTCTCTCTTCCACCTTGCCTCACTCCACACCTTGCTGCCGCAGTTACAGGGAGGTGGAGCTTTCTTAACTATTCTGAGCAATGAGCCTTGTCTTTCTGGCTGAACCTGCACCGCCAGCCAGGTCTCCACACCTAGCGGACAGGTCTGGTGCTGGGCATCCATCTCTTTTCCCGATTGCTCTCTCTGTGGAAATGCTGCTGTGCTAAGCTAGCCAACAGAGTGCAATGAGGAATTTGCTGAGAATTGCCTTAGAAGTAGAGAAGAAGCAGCTCTGACTCCCAGGGAAGATGCGCGTTAAATGCTGGAATAGAAAAATCTTGAAGACGGGGTAAACTTGAGAGTGAAAATTATACCAGGAGGAAAAATCAAGATACATGTTTACTGCGTCACATGTGTTCCTTAGATGGGTCAATAAGTGTAACTGCTGTTTGTATTTTTGTTCAGTTTATAACCATATGGAGTTTTCCAATTAAACTAATAATAACTGAATAATCTTGATTTATCTATGGTTTATTCTATTGGTCCCCCCCCCCAACACACACACACTCTGCTCTGTGACCAGTATTTCCAGGAAGAAAATGTTGATGAGAAAAGACTTCCACCAATATCAAGAGACCTCCTGGGGTGGTATTAACCTTCCCAGGTTAACATGAAAGTGGAAACAATGAGAAGAGAGAACCATTTTATGCATGTCCTTGGGGGCAAGAATCATATCTTAATTAAGTTTGTATCTCTAGAATGGAGAGAAGAACCTGGCACTTACCAGGCACACACCAGTGTTCACTGAGGGAATATTGACAATACTTCTGGGCAAATGTAGAGAATGAATAAATTACTTGATTCTTCTCTACCTAAAGACATTCCTTTTTACTGTTCTCCACATCCCAGCTTAGGCTACCATGGTGGGGAAGTGTATTTTGTTATCTCTACTGTAGTATAAAATTCAATTTCCTATGGAAGAAATGTTTAAAATAACAGTATGGATATAATCGAAAACTGTTTTGATGGTACAGAGGTTTTTGTGGACTATCCAGGAACTCATCAAATCACCTGTAACATTTTCTCAGACCCAACATGTTCAAATTTTGAGAACCCACCCCTTTCAGTTGACATCTATTTACCTTTTTTTTTTTTTTAAATAGGCTTTTCTACTATTTTAGATGCTATGAGTTTGAGAAATAAATAACAAGTATCAAGAATGGCTTTCACTCAGGAAAAAAGTGTACCTATTAAAGGTCTCTTTTCTTATTTTCTTTGTGTGTGCTGGGAGGTGGGAGGCAGCCTCGATTTAGCTAGTTGGGGAGAAAAGACAGATGCATATCAAATAGTTAACAAGCTTGTGTGATTAATATAGGCAGGGAGTAGCATAATGATCTAGAAAGCAGGAAAGTTTAATGTAGTTTGCCATTGCTAGAAAAAGCATACGGGGGTGGATTTTAGGGAGAATAAAGAAAATAATGTTAGGTGTTTATTTATTTAGAATTTTTTTAATGGCTTACCAAGACTAGGTTTTGTGTTCTTCTTAGAAGCTGTACCAACTTTGTCTTAACAAAAATACGTTCATACTGTATTTTTCTTTACTCGATTATCATCCTTTATACATGACTTTGAGTAAAACAGTCAAAGCCAGGAATATTTAGATGAGTTTGAGCAACAGTTGATGTTTGAACTTTATGCTTAGGATGCTGAAAACTAAAAAAAAAAAAAATATATATATATATATATTTAATGAAGAATAAAAATACAACTGTCTGTAGATCAGGTAGGAGGACAAACCTCAAAGGAGGGAGAGATCAAATCCTGGTGATTAAAGTCATTCGGATATGAGAGAAAAAAGGGTGGGACAGTAGAGAGTGGAAGAAATACGTAACATGTTATTTCCAAATTAGAAACAAAGGTTTTATTTTCTGCATCTGAGACACTGAAAAGAGAAAAAGGAAAAGTAACTCCAGCTTTAAGACTTCTGGGGTTTGTCCAAACTGGTGAGTAAAACTACACAATATTCGCACAACTGTCAGCATTGTTTTCCAGCTCTAAATAATTGGCATCATTACTGTCAGTAGTTCTTTCTTCCTTCATTATATTTCAACTTCATTTGTTGACCTTGGGGAAAATTAGGTTCTGTAGTCTCGTATGTCTCACAATGTCTGTGTTTTCGATTGGGAAAGGAAAAGGAAATTGAAAATGACACAGCTACATTACATTCTGTCTGATACTGAATCGCCGGCCATTTAATCTGGGCATTAAACTCTCTGTGTCATTTTTCCCGCTTTAAAATGTAGGTTCCTATTCAAGGACTTTCAGCAGTAAAGAAAAAAAAAAAGTAAAAACTGAGAGAAAAGTAAGAGAGCAATCACACATTTGAAGAAATACAGAAACTGAATCTCAGATAAGCTGCATGAGTTGTTGTGAGCCATGTTGTCAGCTAATGACGACATGGGGCTTGAAAGCCATTGCAAAGACGTACGAGCATCGCTCCTGATTGAGTGCCGTACCAACTCTGGTAACATACTATTTGAAATCTTATCTATCTACAGATCATGTTTGAAATCTTACAAATGCCTGTAACTACGCAAACTGTTATATCTTACTTCATCGATATGTATGTATGACTGCAGAGAATTTGAAGGGAATCTCATCTAGTTTTCTGCTTCCATTTACATTGTCATAAAGGACAATTTAACCTTTCGCTTGCAACTGAAGAATAACCTATATAATATGTATATTTTTGAAACTTTGAAACTTTCTATTGAGGAGAGAATTTTTTTGTGGGCTTCCTGCATTTCTGTACATTTTGCAGAGGTCCTGACTGTCTTTGTTCTAGGTAGACTGTGGTTTCCAGGATACCGGTACTGCAGGTGACTTTGGAAGACAGGGAAGCCAAAGGCAGGTTTGCTTCCTCTCCAGTACGATAAAGGCAATGGCTTCTTCTGGAGTCAAGTCCTCTTACTTTACTCCATGCTTACTGCCCAGTGTGAAGGATTCAAGTCCCCAAGCTCAAGATCCCTCTCTCTGTGGTATGACAGCCCTCAGAGCGTGCAGGCATCTACCTAGCCTGTGTGCATTACCTCTGTAAGAATAGGGAGCAAGGGAAATGGACACATATATGTCAATGCTAATGCTGCTTGCCCTGCTGTATATAATACAGTTCTTTGTCTCTGACTCAAGAGTCTCATATCTCCTAGCACCATTTATGAATCTGTAGCAGGCTAACTTGTTATCTTGTAAAAAGAATAAGATCTCAGCTCTTTCATAGCTCTTTACTTTCTAGGTGGAGAGACTTTGGATCCAGGAAATAATCTCATCATTGGCTAGGCATAAATGAAAACTGAAATGTGTATTTCATTCTCTTTACTACATTTTTACTTAGTTCAATTTCCACCATTTTAAATGAAACAGCTGAAGACCCAGGTGCGATGCTAGTATCCTAAGGCTAAACTGATTGGATTTGTAAAGTAGTTGGGTACTTAGCTGCTCTCATCAATTTCAATCTGTACAGCGTTGAATGTGTAGGGGTTGCTATATTCTAAATGTTTTTGTAAATTGATAGATAGGCAGAAGTTATTTTTTGGACACTTATACAGGATAAATTGGCAAGCAGATATCCTGTAGTAAT
>NW_003852524.1:3264381-3269516 GCF_000181295.1 Otolemur garnettii
TGGCAGTAAGCAAGTTAAATAATTAAAATAGGTATTTTCTGTTCTGGTTTACTGCTAAACAAGAAACATGAATGAGGCCTAAGTAGAACAGAATGCTACAAAGATTTGATGACAAAGGGAATCTATTAGACGTTTAGATTTCATGAAGGCCTAGAACAAATAATATCGAATATTTACATAAATTGGCCCTAAAGACTAGACTCTGCATGGTAGCTGCAAGTGGTTAACTCATCGGTAATTTATCATTTCTCTAACTCCTTTATGTGCTCAATCATTTTCCCCATAGAGAGGTTGAAGTTACCTATATATCTGTCTAACAAGGGTACAAGTGAACTTTTCTAGAACTAGAATATAAATGTTTTGACACAATGACTAAGCAAATGACATGAAATCTATGTTAACCAGCTTGATGAAAGTATTTCAAATTGTATATGAAAACAGTACAATGTACCCCATGTTTGCATTTAATGTATACAGCTATCATTTAATAAAAAAAAAAAAGAGAGAGGTTGAAGTTAACAGTGAATGTGTTTACACAGCAGGTCTCTTCTGAGACATAGTTCTGAGCTATGATAGACTTTTGTTTCCTTTTAAAGCTTTTTTTTATAATCTCATTTTTCTATACAGTAGAATTTAAGGCTGTTACATGATCATATGGATGTTATCTAGAAGGGGGAGGGACCAAGGAGAGTGCGAAGAGAGTAAAGAAAGTGCAAACGAGACTATACTTCACTTATGAATTTCTGAGACACAGTGACTCATCTTCAAAAAGTGTGGTAGGTGAAACTCATCTTTGGAAATCAGGGGAGATGTTGCTGTGAGAGGAAGTAGTAGAGTCTGACCCGATACTGCTCATTCATGCCAGAAATTAACATTGATAACCTTCTCTTCTTGTATTTATTTTTTAAAAAAGAATGCAGAATACTGTCATTTTAGTTAAGAGAGGCTGTTACTTTGGAAAAGACCTGTGTTACAGCGTGCCAAGTCAGCCCTTCTACTCACTCAATGTCCTTCTGTGGCAGAGGACATTTTCCAAGATAGTCCCCGTACCATATGCTTTTCCATAGTATGAGTTTTCCATCCCTGCCCCACCCATCAAGAGGTTGGATCTATTTTCTTTACCCTTGAATCTGAATCTTCCCTGTGACTGCTTTGATCAATAAAATAGGGCAGACCTTTTCACTGGCCTGGCACTTTCCACTTCTTGTCTCTTGGAAGCCAGCTGCCATGGAAGAATGCAACCACCTTGCAACTCTCATATGGAGAGAAACCCCAGCCATGTGGAGGGGCCCTGAAGCATGAAATGTCATGTGGAAAGAGAGAGAACAGAAAGCACCAAGGAACCAGATATGTGAGTAACAGTGCCCTTGTGGAAGTGGATGCCCCAGCGGCATGAGTCAGAATGAATCAGCCAGCTGTGACTTTCCCTAATCCTTGACCCACAAATATGTTAGCAAAATGTTTCAAGATAGCAAGTGTATAAGGTAGTAAGTATATGAGCAGTAGATAATTGGAATACCAGTAGTCCAGACTAGATGATAGTTAGAATTTAGGTAATACTTATAGGTAATAACCTCTTCATTTTGAAGAGGAGAAAGTCCTTTTTTCCTAAACGGAAGGACAATTCAGAGTCTCACTCTATCACTATCCTGGGTAGAGTGCCCCGGCATCATCATAGCTCACAGCAACCTCAAACTCTTGAGTTTAAGAGATCCTCCTGCCTTAGCCTCCTAAGTATCTGGGACTACAGGTGCCCACCACAAACCCTGGCTGTTTTTTTCTGTTTTTAGTAGCGATTGGGGTCTCACTCTTTCTCAGGCTGGTCTCAAACTCCTGAGCTCAAGCAATCTACCTGTCTTGGCCTCCAGACTGCTAGGATTACAGATGTGAGCCACTGTACCCAGCCTCCTGGGTTATTTCTGCGTTGGGTTCTTATCAACAGTCCCAGATTTTTTTTTTTTCACTATTGAAAGAAAATAAAAGCATTTTCCATCATTTGTTTTTAAGCTGGCTTAAGATTTGAAGTATTTACAGTACTAAAGTTAAATTTCACTGGAAAAATTGTGTCTGTCAAGGACACAGTGCCTGCCCCAATGTGCCATTCATTTGCAACCCAATTATAACATCTATTTTCAAGAACTAATATCACTAGAGACTGAATGTATAGTAGAACGAGCAGATGATATGGTGTCCTAAAAAACTGACCTAGCCAGGAACATGTGCATGGTGAGCTCACCCATATTTTATTATTCTTCTGTAAAATTTTTTGTTTGATCTAGAATATTGTTGATGTTATTATGCAAAATGAAACTTATGCTTAATCACTAAGCTGATTTTTATGCTTAAGTGCCTCAGGTGAAGTGAGGTGCTAATATTATATGTTGTGGTTTCCAAAAGCTCCCTTTTTAGGTTGCACAGAGTAAATTTTGCAACCAAATACCTCTTTGGTAAGCTTTAGGTCAGTCTGGCATAAAGCAAAAGAAAGTAGGCCACTAAACAATTGCTGCTGCTGCTTCTTTAAAATCCATCTCAATGAAACAATTACTGAGCTGACTCCAACCTGGGCAGGAAAACTCCATATTTACATCAGAAACATCTTTCTGCCTTTAACCATTCATTTACTGGGGGGAGTGAGTGTTCAGTGGACTCATTTTTCCCTCTGGTCTGTTAGACCTCATGCAAGAAATGATGGTGACTTAATTTCAACTAGCAATAGATAAGACTTGATACAGGCTTTTAAAGCTCATTCAGATGAAGATTACCATGGGGCAAAGTGAGGTGACACGGGTCCTGGTTCTGGATCCTCCCTGTACTCACTAGTCTTGGTACCTTGGATGTAGTCTCCTCTTCTGAGTCTTGTTTTCTCCTCTGTTAAATGAAATGGATTTCAAAACCTTTTCTTTGAGGGCTCTTCCCGATATGAGACGTTTGTGAAGATAAAGTCTCTGTCTCCTCCTTGTTTGGGCAGCCTGTCTTCTTGCTTCTCATGTCCTCCAAAGACTTGTGAATATAATGCCTTTAATGCGTGTGTCGGCTATGTCGCTGTCATCTCTCTCCCAGACTGCTGTTATAGCCTCCTAGGTACAACTCATCACATCCCTGCTCTGCTGAGCTCCCATTCAGCAACTCTATAGAGAAGGCTTTTTTAAAAAAAAAAGAAGCTCAAATTTTATCATCTCACTTTCTTCCTTAAACTATTAAATGCCTTTGCATGGCTATTTAACATACTCAATATTTAACATGGCCTACTAGACTCTTTACGCTTAGTCCCTTACCTATACCTCTGCACTCTGCTCACACCACCCTCTGTTTTTGTTTAAATTTGCTACAGTAAGCACAAAGCACATACTCTTACCAAAGGACACCTGGTGCTATCAGGCTTGAGGATATTCCTGGGCATGTCTTCCATGTCTCCCCGGTTGTTTATGGGAGATGTGCTATTTGGTGGTCATAGAATTCTTCTTTTGTAGTCTAGGGTTAGGACCAGCTTATGCTATTGCCAAATATATTTCCTGAAACTCCAGAGTAAGTATGTTAAATCTGCCTTTGTCTAGCTATATCACCTGTATTAACATCCCAGTTTGGGGAAAATATACTCCGTAAGAGACAGAGTCACTTGCTACATGGTTCTCAAGTTATATAATAATGATTAGATATGCCACATGGGTACTACTATATCAGTCAGTTCAGGCTACTACACATGTAACAAAATACCACGGATTGGATGGATGAAACAACAAGCACTTATTTCTCATAGTTTTGGGGGCTGGGAAGTCCAAAATGGAGGTGTTGGCAGATTCAGCATCTGGTGAGGACTCATTTCCTTGTTTCAGGATGATTGTCTTCTCATTGTATCTCACATGGCTGTGAAAGAAATCATCTCTCTGCTGTTTTTTTTTTTTTTTCATAAGGGCACTAATCTCATTTATGAGGGGTCCACCCTTACAACCTACTTATCTCCTGTGATTGTTTATTCTATATGTCAACTTGACTGGTTAAGGAATACCCAGAGAACTGATAAACCATTGTTTGTGGCCAGGCATGGTGTCTCATGCCTGTAATTCTAGCACTCTGAGAGGCTGAGTCTGGTGGATTGCTTGAGCATAGGAGTTTGTTTGAGAGCCATCTGAGCAAGAGTAAGACCAGTCTCTAAAAAATAACCAGGTGTTGTGGTGAGTGCCTGTAGTCCCAGCTACTTAGGACCTGAGGCAAAGAGGATGGCTTGAGCTCAGGAGTTTGAAGTTACTGTGAACTGTGATGCTACAGAACTCTACCCAGGGTGACCAAGTGAGACTCTGTCTCAAAAAATAAATAAATAAAAACAAAACATTATTTGTGAGTGTGTCTGTGGTGAGGGTGCTTCTTGGAACAGATTGGGATTTGAATCAATAGACTGAGTAAATAAGTCAGTCCTCACCAATGTAAGCCAGCATCATTTAATCCATTGAGTCCCCAAATAGGACAAGAGGGCAGATGGAGGGCAAATTTTCTCTTCTTGAGTTGGGCCATCCATCTCCTGCCTTCGGATACCAGAGCTCTTTGTTCTCAGGCCTTTAGTCCCCAGAGCTTATGCCAGCTCCTCCTCCCTCACCCCAGTTCTCAGAATTCTCAGGCTGTTGACTTCAGACTGAATTACAACACTGGCTTTCTTGATTCTTCAGGTTACAAGCATTATATTGTAGGACTTCTTGGCCTTAGTAATTTTGTGTGAGTTAATTCCCAAAATAAGTTTCTTCTTATTTATCTATGTATTTCATACTTGTTCCAGTTCTCTGGAGAACCTTGACTAATACACCTTCCAAATTTACCATCTCCTAATGCTATCACATTGGAGGGTAAGATTCCAACATGTGAATTTTGGGGGGGACACAAACATTCTGTTCATAACAAACCTACATGGGACAATGACAGTCTATGGGCAGGCATACTCATGACAGGCTAAGGCTTAGAATAGAGTCATCAGCCAGGCACAGTGTGGTTCACTGTAATCCCAGCACTCTGGGAGGCCAAGGTGTTTAGATCACTTGAGCTTAGGAGTTTAAGACCAGCCTGAGCAAGATCGAGACCCCATCTCTAAAAAAGAACTGGGCATTGTGGCAGGTGCCTGTAGTCCCAGCTACTCAGGAGTCTGAGGG
>NW_003852524.1:3269899-3308480 GCF_000181295.1 Otolemur garnettii
CATCAGAACCAACCTAGCTAGTGGCCATTGTACAGCTACAATGTGGGCAGTTTCACCACTGCCACCGTCTTGTCCACCATGAGCATTCTCCCATGCTCTTGTTTCTGCTTGGATCATTCTTCCCAACTCCTACTGGATAGCTTTCTTTTCATTTAGGTAATTCCTATTTTTAATCCAAATCTTCTCTATTTGCAAGTCACTTTCTCTTAGCAACTTGTCCTGCTCTTTCAGATGAGGTTAGGTGCTCTGGTTTATGTTTCCACTATCTATATCCCTTACAAATAGACTCAATGTACTATGCCCATCCCTACCTTTAGATTGTAAGCTCTTTAAAGAAAAAGATTATTTTGTTCATGCAAAGCCTAAGCACCTCACCTAGGACCCAGCATATAGTAGTCAGCTGCCCTAAAGATATCTGTTGAATGAATAAAGGAATGAATGACTGATAGAGGAGAAAGACACAGGTAACAGGAAGAGGGGGATGACAAGGAGGGAGGGAACAGTTTCCTGCTAATGCTGATGTAGAACGACAGGGAACTGGGGGGAGAAAATGAAAAAGGCCTCTTGCCTGGACCACAGCTTCCAAGGAGTATAAAACACAAAGTTTTACTAAGACGTGGCCAACATGCAGAAAATACTTTGTAAAATTTTATAATGAATATTTTGTAAATAACAGTACATTTAATTACAATTTCCCATTTTCCCTATGTATGGTGACTTGAGGGGTGACTTTGGGATGCCCTATAGTAGATGGAATCCTTTCAGATGTTCTGTGGAAAAGAAATGCTATAGAATGAGACGGGGCAGAGCACCTGCTGGTTCAGGAAAGGTGCCGGAGGAGGGTGGTCCTGAGGCCCAGGAGCAACGTTTCGGCAAACACCGGGGGCTTCTTTACCGTGAATTTTGAGACATTAATTTTCCCTTAGTTTGCTATCTTTATATGTCATACATTACCCCCACTAGTAACAAAGGTATATAAAAAAAGAATTCTCAGAGAACTTAAAAAGGCTATATGTTTGCTTATAAGACAGGCAAACAGTCATCCTCAGGGACTCAAGGAGGGAGATTTCCACGGTCAGAGCAGTGACTTCTGGACTCAGAAGGAAATGGAAGGATTTATTCGGGAAGAGAGGCACGAGGAAAAGAACGAGGACAAACTGCTCTGGAACTGTGCTCCCGCAGACCTGCAGGCATCCCTTTGTCCTACTTGCCCCTAACCAACAATATTCTTTTCCTCTTTTTCTTATCTGCTCCCTCCCCGATTCCTCATGGTTTCCTTTCTTATCCTTTAATACAGGACACAGGATCCATTTTTAATGGCTAAGAACGTCGATGCCCTGAGATTATCATGCATATAACAGACATCCTGAGACATCTATTTTTAACTGGAAATATGACTGTGTAGTCCCTTAAAAACATGAGGAGATGTGGTTCATTACCATAGGCTTTTATCACAAACAACACCACAATCTCAGTGACTAAACTCTCATGAGAAAAAGTTACTCATGTCCATGAGGGTCAATAGAAGAGGGGGATCAGAGGTATTCTGTTCCACACGGTGCTTTGTCCAGTCTTTGCACTTCCGCTGTCTTGGTTATGTCTGCCTCTGTATTCTGCCCGCAGATGAGTAAAGACAGATGATTACTCATGGGAGCGTTTTATTAGCTGGGCTTGGGAGTGGCTTATACCTCTACCTACGTTCTACTGGTAATCACTGAGTCTCAAGGCTGCAGTTAACTACAAAGGAGGATGGAAAACATAATTGTTTCCTCGAGTGGCCATAACAAAGTGCTACAAAAGGGTGGCTTGAAATAACAGCACTTTATTCTCACACACTCACGAAGGCTAACACTGTGAAGTCAAGGAGTCCGCAGAGCCATGTTCCTCTGAAGGATCTTCAGAAGGATCCTCCCTGGCCTCTTTGTAGCTTCTGGTGGTTGCTGGCAGTTCTTGGCCTCCATGGCTTTACGGCTACATCATCCCAACTCCTGCCTCTTTCTTCACATGGACATCTTTTCCCTGTGTGTCTCTATGTCTGACTTTCCCTATTCTTATAAGGACATGCAGTCATTGGGTTAGCACATCCTAATTGATCATTGCTTCATCCTAATGTGATTACATCTGCAAAGACCCTATTTCCAAATAAGGTCACCTTCACAGGTGCTAGAGGTTAGGAGGTGAACGTGTCTTTTAGAAGGACACAGTTCAACACACAACAGTGGTCTAGCTGTGTGCCCAAGAGGAAAGGAAAAATGGTTTGGTGAACTCCTGCGCAGTCGGGGTTAAGTTGTTAAGATTTTCCACCACAAGTAAAAGTGAGTGGGAAAGCCTTTTGAAGGCATTAGAGAAATGAGCTTTTATAACATTGTTTCTGGGTAAAAAAAAAATGCATTTGTAACACAAGACAACTCTGACTCACAAATGAACTTTTGAAAGATAATCTACCTCTAAGACATAATACTTCAGGGAACTTTATCCCATTGAAATAATGTTATGATTTTTCAAAAAAAAAGTAGTATATATTAGAGTTCATAATACTATTAACTCTAATGGTTTAGTAAAATAGAGTAGGCATATTAAAATTAGTACAATCACCTCTAAACTCAATTTCTATAAAATGTGCTTAACGTGAAACCAATAAAGACTTCTTCCTTTTTCTACTTGGGTCATTATCATTGTGACTGTGGTTTCTGCTCATGGCGTTTTCTATCTCAGTCTTTGCCCACCTTATACTTTATTAAGTGGCTGCGTTGCATTGAAGCCAGCCATTATTTAATAAAAGAACAATGGCCTTCAAATCAGAAGAACTTAAGGACGTAGTCTTATGAACTTTGTTACCTTGGGCAAGTCACCAAAACTACTTTTTATATCAGTTTTCTCACCTGTACTGTGACTGATATTAACCTCCTCCCTGTGTGGCTGTGAGAGTCTTCTGAAGTCACTGAATGTTTCCTGAGTATCTGTCACCTGCCAGCGTTGTTAAGAGTGATCAGGATATAGAAATGAGAACGACGAGAAGAACAAGGTCTCTGTTCTCATGGAGCTTCCATCTTAGGAGCCCAAAAGAAGGATTTCTAAATTATAAAGTGCTTTACAAAGGTATTATCGTCATTGCTAACTTTGTAGCAACTCCATTTCTTAAGTATGTTTCAAAATCTTATTCAAAATTGTGTATAGCTCCTACATATCAGAAAGTACACGAAATTAAAGAAAATCTAAGAAAGAAAAAATCTACTCCCTGGAAGTTTAACCGTAGTATAAACTCATGGTAAGTACTGAAAATGTTTCTTTGCTGCATTTAAAAATAGCTCCTAGATGCTGCCTTTGCGCCATGCACTGTATTAGGCAGTTACAAGTCTTGATAGACATTAATCCCACCCCCAAGGGGCTTAGTGTCCAGCCAGGGACATGCCCACCAGAATCTGTGCTATTAGAATAGAAAGTGAAGAGTTTCTGATGTTGTGATTGATGTCACACTACCAGCACCTGTTCACTTTATATACTGGCTGAGATTTTCATTGAATGTACATGTTTATATCCATGTGATTATGCTGGAATTTTTGCAACACTGTTCATTCTATAAAGAACATGCGTTGTGTAAAAGTTTAAATATATTAATATTCCAGAAGAATGCTGCTGTATTTTGAATGTTTGTGTCCCCTGGAAAATTCTTGTTGAAACTTAACCTAAATTGCGATTGCATTTGGGCTGGGGCCTTTAGGGGGTGATTAAGTCATGAGGGGGACTTCATGAACAGGATAAGTGACCTCATAAAAGGGCTGGAGGGAACCAGCCAGGTCCTCTTTTATCCCCTTCTGCTCCTCTGCTATGTGCAGTGTTCAGGGCCCCACCTTGGAAGAAAAGATTGGGCCTTACCAGACAATGAACTTGCTGGTGCCTCCATCTTAGACTTCCCAGTCTCTAGCACTGTGAAAAAAAAAATCTCTTTTATTTATAGTTCACACAGTTTCAGGTATTTTGCTATAGCAGAACAAAGACAAACACCAGGTGGCCAGAGGTTATGGCAGATGGTCAAAGTTAGAGGCCTACATCTGAGTATTTAGAGACAAATATTACATAGTTGAATGTTGGCAGAGAAGACACTGTTGTAAGAGGCCGTGTGAATGTAATCAGGAGTTACTAATTCATAAACTGGTGAAATAGGAAGTTTATTTGCTTTCAATTTAAATCGCAGAGGTGATGCAAAGTCAATGATTACATTATTAATTGGTTACCGAAGCCCTTGATTAAAAACACAATCTGACTGCAGCTGAGAATGAAGAATGTTAATAGCGTGTCTTCTCTATAAGTCCAATTGTTTCTCTTGGTGGCAGCATAGTTTCTTCAATATTTTTGCCCCCAATTCCTCATCTCAGGACCTTTAACTGCTGTTCTCTTTGCCTAGAATGGTCCTCTTTCAGATAATTGCTTGATTTGGTCTCTCACTTCATTCAGATTTCTAGAGAGCATTTCCAGGTGCCTTGTATAAAATAGCATCTCTCCCCGTCACTCCCTATTCTAATTTATTTCCCCATAGCGCTTACCACTATTATTATTATTTTTAACCACCTAGTTTCTCTGTTGGAATAGAAGCACCAAGAATGCAAAATTTTGCCTATTTGTTCACCACTTTATACCTGGTGCTTAGGAGAATGGGTCCTTAGTGCTTACCATGCCTCGAACTTCATAGGCATTCACTGAATATGCACGGAGTAAATGAATCCAGTGTCCAGATCGAGGCTGCTCTCAAGAAAGGTTGAGTAAGGGGTGCAGAATGGGGTGAAGGGAGGGAATGAATGAGGGGTTTGTGGGAGGAAAGTCCGAGTGTGGGGGAGATCACTGGGATTTGGGTGAGGCCTTGGAAAACAAGGGGAGTTGGGCTTCTGGAAGCTTTTGCAGACGTCCTTGCAGGATTTTGCTGCAGTGATCCCTTGGGGGGTATCACTGAGGCGTGGTAGGAGGACAGAATTAGTGGGGCATGTGTGCTGAAATGGAAGGAGGGTGGAGGGAGTGGAAAGCAGAAAGACAGGGCAGGCTCGAGAGGAGGACATGGCAAGGGTCTCGGGGTGGTAAGGCAGAGAGAGAGAGAGACCACGCTATCCTAATAGCCCTGGGCAAAGACAGTAGATTTTTGTTGCTATGTCTGGTAGAAAGGTAGTTCCCAGCAGGGCCAGTCATTTTCATGTGAGAAATACCATTAAGGCAGGCTTTTCTGAGTACAAACCGTCTACATTTTGTAATAATAACAAGATTAACAATAGCAACACATCTACATAGATGCTTTCACTTCTCAGAGTACATGGATTTACATTATTGCATTGGCTTAATCTTAACTCTATCGTTACTGAGTAATGCTTAATATTTCTAAGTATTTTTATACATTACAGTCATTCTCTAGGCAAGTAGATAAGGATTTCTAGGAAAAGCGATATGTGTATTGGTATAAACATATTGGGCTTGCATTCACCATTTCATATGTTTAAATATACAAACGTGGCCACCATGATCCAATACGTGAAACTGGGTTTCCGACTCTAAAAACAACCCATTTTTTTTTCTTACCAAAAAGTCCAGAACTTTATATTCTATGCTTCTTACAGCAGGGATTGTGTTTTATTTATCAGTCAATAGAGAATATTAGGTTAAGAACATTTTTAAGATCAGTTATCAAATGTTCCAATGCCACTGGTTCCTTATGTTTGTACTACCCCTTGTGTCTTACATATTTATCAAACCTTGAGTAGCTGCCTTTAATGGATCATGAATCATGCTTGGTTCTGAAAAATTCAATGATTTCTCCCCATGCAGACACACACACACCCGCAACACATACATACACTCACGGGCACACACACACTCTATTCCCGGACTGAAGTCACTCTCTGCCTATTAAGAAAAAACAGTTGAGTAGCTGTGCAGTTGTGCAATGTGGTGTTACAGGTGCCCCGTCAGACAGTGCAGAGAAGGCACGGAGGGAGGAGGGGTCTGTATGACCTGATGGAGGGAGAAGCTGTTCTCAAGGTTTTAGCACAGAAGTCTTTCTCAAGCAGGATTTTAAAGGATTATAATTTTCAATCAACTGAATAGCATCTCAAAAATGTAGCTTTCTCATATTCACTGTAGCCAATGCTTTTCCGTAAGTGGCTTCTTGAATGGCTGAAATGTACCTCTTCAGGTTCAGAGACACATTCAAGAACGTTGTAGTTTTCTCCTTATGCATGGTGTCTGTCCGTGTCGGAGTACCTGCGGGAAGAAAATTAAGCACAGGTTTTGTGTGTGGGTTGAGAGCTGATCGTATCAAGGGTGTGTCAGAAACCAACCAGCAGAGTCTCCAAATCATCTGAGTCCCTGGCATTCTGTTTTCAAGGCTTTCTTCATTGTAACTGGTCCCCGATGGTAATTGGTTGAATCAGATTTAACAATGCAGTCAGATAAACAGTTGTGGCAGCTGCTGCCATGGCAACGTCACCGTCCTTACCCTCCCAGTGCGCGCCCCTTCCCCACCCCTCCTCCTCCTGCCTTCCTCCAGTAAGTGCACACTTGCTAGTGGTCTGCACAGGCGGCAGGCTTTGATGGCAGAGCTATTTTCTTCCGAAACTGTTCAAAATGATAAACGAAGACGCAGCTCAGAAAAGCGACAGTGGAGAGAAGTTCAACGGCAGTAGTCAGAGAAGAAAAAGACCCAAAAAGGTAAATGGTCAGAATTAGGAATGCTTGTATATAAATACGTGTGTGCGAGCCTGTCACATCAGTGAGGCTATGGAAACCGGGGAGCATTTTGAGTAGCTATAGACTATAGCAGTGCCAAACCTTGCTTTTTAAAGAGGCAGGTGCAAACTGCTGCCTTCTGAGCATAGTAAAGGAAGCAGGGTTCATAATGGATACATTGACCAGAGCCTGGCGAAGTGGACAGAGATAAGGTGTGTTCAGCATGCGGATTATTGATGACTGGAGCCCCTGATGGATGCTCTGATGTTAACTGGGTCCAGAGAGAGTCCTCTTATTTTTACAGTGAGTGAGTTTGAAAAGAAGATTGTTAAGCAAGGTGCATTGTGAAGCAAAGGCAGGTTTGGGGCCAGATGTGTTTGCTTGGTGTTGATCTTGAGATGGCTGGACAGCAAATGCCTTTGCTTCCACGCTCAGTGTATTTTTCCTAAGGAGAAAAGGCTGTTTTGACAGGAGAATATCATACCCTGTATGATATTCCTTGGTTTACTTAGCTGCCTTGCAGTTTGCCCAGACATCAGTGTGGTAGTTCTTTTAATGATTAAAAATAAACAGCTAATGATATGATGGGGTGGGGGGGTGTTGGGCACACAAAGCAGTCTGTAGCATTTCTTACTCTGGCATAAATGTTCAGATTCTTGCTTTTCATGGAAATGATAGCAGCGAGAAACAGTGGGAAAAGATGCAAACTATTCAGCCCCACCCAGTGCTAGCACTTCTTTCTTTATGGCCTGACTCCTTCCGGTAAACTGTTGCAGCTTCAGGAGCTCTCTGAGCCCCACCTCTGAAAGAGGCGCTTGAAAAATAAATTCTCCTGAAATCCACTTATTTCCTGGCGCAAGAACATGGGTGGGATTTTGGAAATGATTCTTACATAAATGGCTTCCAGTGTTAGATGGCTTTGGATTTGAATGAGCAGAATACAAAAATAATAAACATGAACAAATGAATAGTTTTTATGTTGCTGATGAAGTTGCATTGTGTGTCAAAATTATAGATGTCTCATGTGCTAAACGTCTCATTGTCTAAAAAATTTTAAGTAATTTGAAACCTTCGATATTTAAAAGATCATGGTATCAACAAACAAGGGAGTAGTATGTTTACATGGTGTCATGCAATTTGATAAAAATAAGCATGCGACAATTTTTTAGTAATAGCCTGAAGATAGTGATGCAATGTAAGAAAAGGGAAAAGGATAACTCAGGGCAGGCAGGAGCATTGGTGGAATGTCCTTTGGATCCCCTAACCCTTAAGGACATTTTCATAGAGTGTTAGGTAACTGATCAACATTAATAAAAAAAAAAAAGCAAATAGAAAAGAGTGAGGGGGAGAGAATAAGAGAGAGGGGACAGTAAAGAAAAAGGAATTTTTGCTTTAATCCATGTTATCATTTCAAAATTCTCTTCATTTCTCTCTGAAGTCCTTGGATTGCTTTAGCGACAGTATACTCAAGACTCCTACGGGCGGGGTGGGGTGGGGGGGGAGAATGTGTCTCGAGGAGATTTTAAGCTCTGAGTGGTGATATTACATTCATACAGCCAAAGCCATTTAAAAATATTTGAGGGGGCAGAGACAACAAAACATCCTGTATCATAACTATCACATTTTTAAGCTCCATTTTCTCAAACAAATTTATTTTAGGACTAAGTCCTTTTCCAAACTTGCAGAATGATAAAAATCCACAGCAAGTTTTGACTGTGTGTGTGTTTGGGCATACAGAGACATGCATTAAACGAGCTATTACAACACCGTCAATAGTCAGTGTTAAACATAATTTTGCCTACAAGGAATTGCTCTTGAAAAAATATTAATTCCATGACAGAGTAGGGGACAGATACACATGTACACACACTCATCCCTCAACTTATCAGGTCGGACATAAGAATTTTTGAGTTTTCGTTCCACCCTTTAATATGTTTGCAGCCTGTCATTTACTTTCTGTCACACACATGCTCGTCTTTAAGACCTGAGTAATGATATATATATATATATATATTCTATACACCTTTTGTGTATTTTGTGAGGATCAGAAATAATGTGTTAAAATTTTTTTTGAATAGTATCTTTATTCAAATAGTATTTATAGTTGATGGCCATAGTTTTTAGGTGTTATTACTGTTTTCTTACATGGAAGTTTTTATTGGAATAAGCTTTTTAGGAGAAAAATCTGTGTCTATTTTTGAGAGAGACAGAAATGACAGCACGCAATGTGGGCGCTTTACGAAGACTAGTAGTAATTTTTCAAAATGGCAAAAGTTACGCGCTATAATTGGAAACTTTTAATCTCCTACAAATTATTGAGACTTACGTAAATGTACTCCACCTTTTACAGGACTGTTTCACATCGTTTTGCACAATAGGCAACTTAAGTTTTCATGTTTAAAAACCAGACCATGAAATGTGCCAAAGGAAGAAATAATAATCAAGAGAGAAACATCCCTAATAAAGGCAAGATCTGAGAAAAGAAAAGCTCAGAGCAAAGTCAATGGCACATGAATTCAGTTGTTTTTCTTCTGAGGTTCACCTCAACTCAGCTGTAGGTAAACATCTGGCACCAGGGACCACCAAGTTCACTGTGGCCAGAGTGTAGAGCTATTGTGCTGAATCACATTCCTTGAAAACATGCCTCTACCTCTAGTAAACAGATAACAGATGGGCCGCTTGTCTATTCTTCACAGAAGTAGTTCTTCTGAAGGACAGAACTAAAGGTTCTTTTGCCACAGACCTGCCCTGTGAGAAAATAAGCTCAAGGCAGAGTTTATTTATATCAGAATCTTAGCGAGCATGTTGAGGATAGAAATTCTTTCAGCTTTTTTAAAGACTGTCTATTTTGGCTTCTGAAACTGGCTTGTTAGTGCCCTTCACTCAAAAAAACACCAGGCATATACACTTGTGGCTGAATACACTGGGCTCTTTGCTGTACATCTTGGAGAACCCCAGAACACCTCAGAAAGGAGTTGCCAGAAAGAATTCACAAAACTCAGACTTTGCTCCTGTAATTTAGAAGAGGGTCCAAGAGGGTAGGGGCTGGCTCTGCCCGAGGTCCTGTCAGAAAGCAAGAACAATTCCATGATTGTGTATCCCAGGAAATCTTGTCCACAGGAGGGCAGGCTAGAGTGTTAACACGAAGCCGTAATTGGTAAAGAAGCAGCAATCTCATTTGGCAAAGAGAGGGGGATGTTTGGTGTTTTGGTATTTTATGGCTTGGACATTGTCCGTGTTTTGTCTGTGTTCAGACGTGATAAGGGAGCGGTGCCACTTCTGTTTTGCTCCATCATGGTCACAGAGTGACCTTGTCTGAGGCTGACACCCTGTGAAATTGTTTATGTTCAATTGAGGCCCAAGGCATCCGTGATGGTGCTAGGGCAGCTCTTGAATGTCAGCAGCTGCTGTTCTCTGTCTCAAGCTTGAACACAAGTGATACCTTTGGGGAGAGAACAACTCATTTGTTACTGGATGCTCTTTAGTGTCCAAGGACAACAAATTGTAGAGAGTGACATTGCTAACGTATTCATAGAAACCTTCTTCCTCTAATACTTCCACCAGGTTTCCTGTGGGCCCAGTTATCACATAGGAACAAATACTGCCCAAGGCGCAGCGCCAGGTTCACCTTCTTCTAGTGGTGTGGGAAGAGGACATGGGGGCTGCTCTAATTCTCAGCTAGAATCCTGAACTACAAAGAAGATTGGAATCTATGTGAAATAATGTCAGCGTAAGAGAGTTTTGAGCCTCTTCAAAATCCAGACAACGCTATAAAAACTTCTTATTCCACACAATATGTTGGCAGATTAGATTAAGATAATCCAGGACCATATGTAAGTGTGAAGCTCCACCTACCTTCCAGTTCTGTACCAACAACATGGCAAGATAGATGTGATAGAAGGGGCTACAGAAGCCTTTAAAAAAACATGCCCAAGCATCAATCGCAGGTGGTAGCCATCTGCAATCACTGGGCTTGTGAGTTTTTCTAAAACATTATGGAGCAAATAAATGGTTTAATTATTGGTTTTCTCATTTGATGGAACAACTATATAAAGATAAATATAAAATATAAACACTATTGTTTTCAACAAAGTAGTGGGATGAAATGGATTTGTAGGATACCTTGTATTCATTGAAGATGCTTGGGCAGCACCTCTACCTCAAAGGAGTAGTGCGCCAGCCCCATATGCCGGAGGTGGTGGGTTCAAACCCAGCCCCGGCCAAAAACTGCAAAAAAAAAAAAAAAAGAAGATGCTCTGATTTGGACCATTAAAATATTCATGATCATTTGCAGAATATATTTTGGTATGTAACCAAAATATAGTATGAAATTCATACAACCAGTACTTTGAAATGCTCATGAATATATATACATACACACACATACATATATATTTTCTGTTTACTTGCCACTGCCTAAATAGATGAAAGTGTTGCCAGATGTGTGGTTGAAATGTTGCACCATGGAAATGTGAATGAGAGATATATTAAAAGGTTTATTTTTACAGCAGCCAAAGAAAGCATGGCTTTTTTAGTGGAATCAAGTAGCAGATCCAACATTTGAATGTTCAAATAGTCTTGCAAATTAGTTTTGAATTTAATGTTGATATTTTATGTAGTTCAGTCAAATCTAGAAAGTTTTCCATGTGTAATTCATCCTGAATAGTATCCCTATTTCTTTAGTCTTCCAGATAACTTAGAATTTGCCCTTTTAATATCAATTTCTAACCCAAAATAGCATGTGTTGCCTGAAGACAGCAATTCCCCATCACTGAAGGTATTTACAATGGCCATCTGTCAGGGATGATGAAATTTTTTTTTTTTTGGATGGAAAAATCCCTTACAACCTGGTATTCTGTGACTTTCTTCCTGTCTCCGTCTCCCTGTTTCTATCTGACCACCTGTGTGCTACTGATTCTTTCACTGGTAATTTCGTGTGTTAATAATAGCTAAATTATCCTGGAATACCCTTATTAGAGTGGGGTTTTTCAAAATGCTGTCTGTTAACCTACTACCAGAATTACATAAGTTGCCTGCTAGGAGAATTCTATTCTTAAGACCCACTTCAGACCTACTGTATCAGAACCTTTGGAGAGCTTTAAGAAAATTCTTAATTTTTAGTTATTAAGGAACATAATGGTTGTATATGTTTGTAGGGTACAAGTGATGTTTTGAGACAGGCATACAATGTACATTAATCAAATCAGGGCAATCGAGGTATCCATTTGTCTCAACCATTTAACATTGCTCTGTGGTAGGAATATTCCAATTCCAACTTTTTAGTATTTTAAAGTATACTCTAACTTACTGTAGATTCTAGTCCCTTTGCTGTGCTATCAAATATTGTTGTTGTTTCTTACCACCTCCCATTAACCATCCCCACTTCATCCTCCCTTCCTCATACCCTTGCTAGTCTCTGATAACCATCACTCCACACTCTGTCTCCGTGAGATCGATTGTTTTTAATCTTAACTTTGGGAACTTTTATATGGTCCCAACTCTTTCGTAGACATGGTCAGCAAGCATGAAGCTGAGTTATCTTAGGAAAATCTGTAAATTCTATCAGATAGTGTTGGATTATGACTTGGTTCTCACATTGATTTTAAGTCTAGGTGATGGCAGCCATGACACAGGAAAATAGCATTTTTTTTTCTGTCTTACATTTACGTTTGGAATCTAGGATTGCTCTACAAATGCTATCTCATTAACCTTCAAAATCACGCTCATTTTATAGATGAGCAGTCAGAGACGCAGAGACTTTTTGTAGAGATGATGCTGAGGAGATGAAAGACATTTTTCCTGCTATTCAAGAGTTGACATGTTTGGAGCCATTTCTCCCGGGGAGATTGGGTTCTGAGCTCCTCGTCTGTGTTTCCTGCAAAGCTTCCTTGGTTGACTTCTGCTGAGATAGCCTCCTGCTTCCTTTTCCCAGTGTTGTGCCAACTTTTCATCAGTCGATCCCATTTTTCAGAATGCCCACTCGGATCTGTGGGAGTATCTTGTAAAAGTGCCTCCTGTCGTGTTATCTGTAGTGCTCTCCTGAGTGGCACCCGTCTTTTGTCTCCTTTGCTTCCGTCGTATTTTGTGATATGTTGGTATAGATGTTTCTCTCAATCTGTGTAGACGACATACTGGATTTTGAAAGTCCACAAAAAAATGGATGGAACAAAAAAGTAAGTAAATAGGTATTTCTGTTTGGTTTTGGCATGATAAATAAAGCCAAAGCACAAAGGTCACTCACTATGCTTTCACAACCCCAGCTCTAATTATTCCCTGAGGAATCTTTGTTAGGGTGATATTCATAGTACAGGCAGGCTCTGAGTTACAAACATCTGACTTACAACTCACGTTTATGAATGGCAGATATCACGGTAAGTCCCCAAGTTACAAATACCCAGATGTCATGTGATTCACACTAATGATTGGAACCTGTTACAGGCAATAGGTAAATGCACCTGTTCCAACTTACATACAAGTTCAGCTTAAACACAAACCGACAGAACCTATCTCATTTGTCACCTGCAAATGAGGGGGGGACATCTGCAATTATTCCACTAAAGGTTCTTTTTCAGAAATTTTTTTCTGAAGGGTTTGAGGTTTCTTTTTCCTTCTTGATAGTTACTAAAAAGACATTTGATTGCATATTAAAATGGACTTAAAATTTCAATCTGCATTTGGTTCTTTCTTGTCCTGATTATATGCTTACAGCTTTATTTCCTCCCTGTTTAAATTCTGTTCTAATTTCTGTTAGCAGCAGAAATAAAATCTCTGCCTATTTTTAACTTACTGGACGCTGGCAGGATTCATCACAACAAATAAAGTTACCATTTAAATTTCCTTTTGCTTGATAGGGCAGAATCAGGATTGCTATCAGATGAAACTATCTTTTGATAGAAAAAAATTACTTTTTACTGGGGACCAAGTATAATAAATATGATAGATTTTTTTTTTTTGAAATCTATGCATACTTGCCAACCCTGAGGAAGGGTCAATTTAAAAAGCTGAAAGGACATGGTATAATTTGTTCTAATTAATATTATATTTAAATTGAGAAGGCGAGCACCTTCTTAGTCATCAGACCTGGTTTTTATTCACGTTTTCTGTGAAATTGCAGACAGCGATCATCTTCTTCCACACACTAATTTATGTTTGTACTCATTAAGACAACGACCTTGATTTCTAACATTTGTTTAATGAGCTTCAGTTTGTAAAAATCAGCTTGTTTTACTCAGTTTAATTTAGATGTTTCTGCCAAATGCATAGGAAAGTTCCCTCAATTCAACAATTTTGGTATTGGTTTGCTGAGTGTCTAGGATGGTTAGGTATCATTGCCGGGCTAAGACTCAATGATTGTTACTTTTGTGGAACTTATAATCCAAACAGACATTTCTGTCCATGAGAAAAGTAATGAGCAATCCAGAGTAATGTTATGAGTATACTTACACATATTCTAGGTGATCATAATATTATCATTCTTAATAATAATCAACTCTGTAAAATGACCATCCCAGGAACTGTAACAAACTTGTCGATCTATGGAGGTGGTCAACATGAGGACTTCCATTGTATATGTGGTGCATGTCCAGTCTATGAACCTTGAGTCAACTCAAGGAGGGGGCCAATATGGGGAGGTTCTACTGTATTTTGTTGTGCATTGCCACAAATAAATTCTACAGAAGGACAAGAGATCAGTGTGATTTTGTGAAAACGGTAAGCCCCATGAGTGGCTGAGAAATAGTGCAGACCTCTGAATTATGGCTAAGGCTCGAGTCTGAATAAAGGGGATACGCAGACAATCTGGGAGGAGCAGCCTCAGCCATATAATTCCAAGTTACACTGAAGATTAGGGAAATGTTGAAAGATTTGCTGCAGTTCAGAGCCAGACATTTTGTGGGTGAACTCTGACCTAGTGGTCCTTATGTTCTGAGGCTTGGTTAGCTCCAGACTTACATTTTGGAATCTCTCTTGTTCTGGAGACTTATTCTGTGTCCTCCTATAGCACAGAGCTCTTTAATCGCTTATTTTGCCTATGAAGCCTTGACTCATATACATGGTGGCCATAAAGTGGGCAGTTTAAATAGTGATGATAGTAGTGAGTAAGCCAGAGAAATGTGAGAAGCATACTCACACATATTCCAGGTAATGATAATATGATTATTATTGGTGACCATAGTGATATTCAGCAATGAGGTATGTAGCACTTTTTCTAGGATGAGTTCACAAACTTGATTTTCAGACCTTGTACAATAGACAGTTCCAACGGCCATTCCAAGAAAAGAGTTCCAGAATTTCTTTGAAGGTTGGACTAGGTGCTGGCTTCAGCGCATAGCTTCCCAAGGGGAGAACCTTGAGGGGGACCGTAGTGATGATATTCAGCAATGAAGTATGTAATGCCTTTTCAAGGATGAGTTTGTGAACTTAATTGTCCAACCTTGTATTTGTGTTTATAAATTATTTCCATAGTCAATAGTAAATTTCAATAAATAAACCTCCAAATTAACAAGCTAGCTGTAGGGATAGGCACTTTTTGAAATTATTAAAATAAATCAGCCTTTCTTTACCCAAAGAGATGTTGGTAGGGATAACGCAGGATTGTAATTATTAGAACAGCGGTTCTCAACCTGTGGGTCGTGACCCCCCTTTTCCATTTGCAACAATGTGGCAGTTAGGAAGGTTGAGAACCACTGATGTAGAACATTTATACAGGAACTCGTAAGACTTTGCATGTTGGTTGAGAAATGGATTTTCTCTTTGGGTTACTGTATTTTGCCATCTATAATGTTCACTTCCGTTGCCAAATTTTGAAGGAAAAATAAGGATGTGCATTAGACACGGGTAGTACAAGTAGGGAGTGGGGAGCCCAGCAAGTCTCCTGCACCCTCCATTCCCCTCCAACATAGGCCCACTGGGCACATGAGGTTCTTCTAGTCTGGGACGATCTGGGTTCTGGTGGGAGCAGCCCCTCTGGACTCTGCTGAGCATGGTGATTAGGGGAGGGAATGGTGGAGGGCCTGGCAAGGCCGGCTGAAGCAGTGTAGGGGGAGAGGCTTGGCTGCACGAGAGGAAACCAAGAGCCTGACCCGCCTGGCTTCCTCCCTGCTGAGTGGCTCAGAAGCTCCCGTGACACCAGCTGCAGCATCCTCCCGTGTGGTGGGGAGAGAAGAGCTCTGGGGAGAGAGGGAAGGGGCAGCCTTCACAGGGTAGGTAGCTGGCGGAGAGCTGTGAGCTGCACGTTTCCTAGGGAAGCGTTAACCCTCCCCAGATGTCTCTCCTGGCTGAGCCAGCCACTTTCTCAAGGGGTGTTTTCCTGGATGTTTGGGCCAAAAACATCTGTGTGCTCAGAAAAACACGGCAAAGTGCAGCCTATCTGTTATAATGATGTTATATTACTATTACATTACATATACTAACAGTGTTGTTAGCCCACTTTGCTGGCAGAGTTTTGAGTTTTCTCTAGATCATCGGATGGATTTTCAGATCTGTGACTGAGAAATCCATGACTTTCCTCTCATTTTCATTTCCCAGTCTGGCCACAGGTTTCTGTGCACAGTCTTGTTTTTTTGTCCATTGCCACGGGCAGGCAGAGTGACCAGTAGCCAGTCATTTACTTATGACTGCATTTAGCTTTCTACCCACAGAATAAGAACAATTATAGCCACTGTCAATTTAAAGAGCACTCATAGTTAAAGAGAAAGAAGTAAGGGGGGTGTTTTAATGGTAAAACTGTAGAAACAAGAGCTAAGAATTAGGGTTTGTATTGATATTGAAAGTTTGAAAAGGGGCTGGCCGCAATGGTTCATGTCTGTATTCCTAGCACTTTGGGGGGCCAAGGAGGGTGGATTCCTTGAGCTCATGAGTTCAAGATCAGCCTGAGCAAGAGTGAGAAGCCTTCATCTCTAAAAAAGAAAGAAAGAAAGAAAGAAAGAAAGAAACACTAGCCAGGCTTGGTGGCGGGTGCCTGTAGTCCCAGCTACTCAGGAGGCAAGGCAAGAGGATTGCTTGAGCCTAAGAGTTTGGGGTTGCTGTGAGCTATGATGCCATAGCACTCTACCAAGGGTATCAAAGTGAGACTCTGTCTCTAAAAGACAAACAACAACAAAAAGCAAGTTTGAAGAAACTGAAGATAAATTGTGAACTATCCTAGGATGTTTTGCTCAGTGCTAGTAAGCAATACCTTTTTATAAGTATTTTAATGTAATAAAGTCATAATTTCCTATAATGTTGATCTTTAACAATTTTGTTAATGATAAATATTTCTATGTGTCAACTTGAGCCAGTTTAGATGGGGTGTTCTAATTTAAAAAATCATGGAAACTTAAGGTAAATTAAGGCATTATGAGAATTAGACATGAGAAAGTTGGTATTTTCTGTCAAGATCTCAGTTCTTGATTCGTTTAATGCTTATCCCCAAAGAATCCCATTCTCAAATGTTCTAAATGTTTGCCTGGATTCCAAGAGTGTGGTGGCAGGACGCTTCCCTCTCTTACTTTATAGCACTATCTGGTCATCATTGCACAGAGGGGTGCCAATACAGCCAATGGTCAATATTTTGAAATGAACATTAGAAAAAGAAAAAAATACTAGAATAAGTATAGACACTTTACACTATTTTAGTAGTTCAGAGATTTCATTAGAACCAGTAGAAATGTTCATCTTACTACGTTAGTGTGCCTGTGTCTTAATGCTCTGGGGCTGGTGTCGCAAAATGCTTTAGACTGGGTAGCTTGCACACAACAGAAATTTATCTCTCAAGGTTCTGAGGTAATGGCTTCTTGCTGTGTCCTCCTATGGTGGCAGAGGCAAGGCAGGTCTCTGGGGCCTCTCTTGTAATGCCGCTATTCCCATTCACAATGAATCTGCCCTCATGGCATCATCACTTCCCAAAGACCTCCTAACACTATGGCATTTGTGATTAGGTTTCAACATAGAAATGTTTTAAATTTCAAAATATTAAGGTGGTACACATGTTTTGTTACATGGATCACTTTTGTAATGGTTGAGTTGTGGCTATAGGTATGCCTGTGACTCAAATAATGTTCATCATACCCATTGGGTAGGTTTTTGCACCTCCCCTCCCCCACTTGATGTCTCAGGAATTTTACTTCCCTCTGTCCACACGTGGGCTCAGCAGTTGGTTCCAACTTTAATAATCAATGTGGAGATTTGAGCGGCCACAGAAATTCAGATGATAGCAGTCTGCTTTAACTTTTTTTACATTCCATCAAGTCTCTTTTAGATTGTGTGCAACCTGGCATAATTGTATATTATTTTCTATATAGTTGACACAATAAATTCAAGTACTCTCTTGAATCTGTCAAACTCAAAACACTAGATTTACGTGTGAATTTATGTGTATGAGGTTGCCATGGACTACAGTAAATGTATTTAATCACTGTCTATGTAATTCAAACTTAGCATGATCTAGTACATATTATCATTTGTGTCAAAAAGTTTTTCAAAAAAGACTGTGTAGTAGCCTATAAGAATCCATTTCATTCAGCATGAAGAAGAGAGAGTTATCATAATGGTGGATAAAGCATCCTACTCAGAGGTCATTCTTCTGTTCCAATACTCAGTCCTCAAAGTGCAGAGACCGTACTTTGGGAATTCAGAAATTGGCAGCACTTTCCACACTGCTTATGATTTATAGCAGTGAGAATGAAAAGACAATGAATTAACCATTTGTCTTTATAATTTTAAATTATTTTGAAAATGACATTTGAATAACATTAATAAAAGGTTCCTAAGAAACACATTGCTATACTCTGAGACCCAGAATAAGTCCATATATTGAGGTTTGCGGATGAGTAGTGACTGTGTTTCTTTCTTTCTCTCTCTTTCTTTCTTATAGAGCGTCGAGCTGTCACCCTGGGTAGAGTGCTGTGGCGTCATAGTTCACAGCAACCTCTAACTCTTGGGCTCAAGCAATCTCCTTGCCTCAGTTTTTTTTTCTTTCCTATTTTTTAGTAGAGATGGGGTCTCACTTTTGCTCAGGCTGGTCTCAAACTTGTAAGGTCAGGCAGTCCACCCGCATCGACCTCCCGGAGTGCTAGAATTATAGGCATGAGCCACCGGGCCCAGCTGTGATTGTGTTTTGGTTTGAATTGCTTAGCTATTTAGGGCATCGTGCTATCTAGCCACCATTATGCCAAACAAGCCAATTATCTTCATGGACTCTCAAAGGCATGGACTTCATTCTTAATTGCAGAAAATAACTGATCAAACTGGCCCAGCACAAGAATACTGCTAGATGTTTGCCAACCCAACTGCGTTACTGAAACTAACATGCTCTTAAAAAAAAGATATTCTATGGATACATATTTATGTGTTGAGATTATCCCCAAATAACTAATACTTATCTCCTAAATGTGAGAAGGAATTCTGGTCCTTTTTACTATAGATGGTCCATACAGGGAGTAGCAATACCAGTGTAATGAAAGTAAAACAGAGGTCTGTGGCTTTGTGTGAAATTTACCTCAATCAAACTTGTTCAAATAAACTGTTTTGTTCAATAAACTGAATGATTTAATTATAAAAAAATTCTTCTTTTGGAAAAATAATTCATCCCATTAGAATAGTATTTTTTACTAGTACTAATAAACAATAGTTAATATATATTGAGAGCTTAGTACATACACATACTAGTCATTGTGCTGAGTTCTGTATAGATTATCTAATTTTATCTTCTTAATAATCTGATGAGCAGGTAGCATATTATTCTATGGTTACGTTACCCAGATGGTTTAGTAGGGGTTATTAAATGTTTTACACAGTTAAAGGAGGATTGAGAATTAAAGAAATAAGGCTTTAGTTTAACTCCCAAACCCATTTTAGTAGTATGCTTTTGTGGATTGGTCAATGCATTTTAAAATGATTTTGATTGATTGTTTTTCAAATATAGTTCAAAACAGAAATATAAATCCAAACAGGGAAATATTTTCTATGTAGTTGTTGACTAAAATTATTCACTGCTTTCAGAATACTCAAGGCAGATGCGAGTTCTCAGCCTTGGCTGTGGAACACTGAAGAATGAAGCTTTATACGTTGGAATTTCCATCTGCACGTCCACTATTTTTCTCAGACGCTGACACCCTTTAGTGTAGCCTCTCCAGTATAAAGGGGAAACTTGTTAGTGAGTTCATGTTTCTTGTCCTCATTCAAAAGGTCATTAATCTATCATGTGCTCCATAATCTCATTACACAGCAGGGACTTCTTTCCAGTTGCTAAAGCATTGGTAGGTGTGATTGGCCTGTTACATGGGGCAATCGGGCATTTGTCTACTGGCCCATGTAGAACCTTGCATGTTAAACATTGTTTTTTTGAGCAGGGAGGAGGTCTGTTCCATCTGGATGACCCTACCCCCAGTGGCTTCCATGCCTAATTTGGGAAGGCAGTTCTTGAGCACCAGCAACAGGTTATGTGTGGGAGATTAATATATACATTTACTAGTCATTGCGTTGAGTTCTATGTGGATTATCTAATTTTATCTTCACAATAACCTGCTGAGTAGGTAATGTATTACTCAATATATCCCAGGTCAAACTGGCAGAGTACCTTGATCAGATAAAGAACTACTGTTGGAATAATTTTCCAAATCACTGGCCATCACCTAATGGAAAAGTGATGTTTTGCCCCTGATTGGTTCTTCCTAGCAATAATTTTAAGGGATGACTTTATCTTTATTTTTTTTTGAAATTTTATTTGGAACTCATCCACATTTGAAAACAGTGAGCTGAATGAAAGTATTTTTTCCTTTGCAGAAAAATTAATTTTTCTTTTTAAAAAAGGCTATTAGAAGTTAACTTTTCATGAGCTGCCTATAAAACAATAATTCTACACACACACATGGATTATTTTGAGTTTCAGAGATGATACTATTAGCAGAGGCCCATAAATGTTGGGCTTTAAAAAAAATAGACATAACCATAGTTCAGTTTATATTTGCCTGAATATTTAAAGTATCTTCATTATAGCTATTGCCATAGCAAATTTTTATAATGCATTATCCTCATTCTAAAAACCTAATGCCATGCCCTCTACAGCTTTTAGAGTCTGGTCTAAAGCAAAGTCACTAATTTAGAAGCCTTAAATTAAATTTTCAAATGCCCATACCCTCAGGCTTCTTTCCTCTAAGGTAGATTTGGATATTTTTACCCATGTATGTCAGGATGTATCATGGCAGTATCATGTTCCAACTCAGGAGTGAAGGGTCGGGCACAGACTATCATGACGGCCTAATCTACAATTCAAATGTTATGTAAATTTCAGTTCAGTATTTTAAAATTAAAGTAATGTGATGCGCTTTCTGGAATTTTTACTATTGGTGTCTCAAATTTATTTCAGGGTGATTAGTGGACCTATGAGTTTGGATCTCATTATATTCTTTGAATTTGCTTGAGTATTTTTGCATGAATATGTATTGCTCTTCCATAGTGTATTCATATCAGATATTTTCTGTACCTTTTTGTAACATTCTGAAAAGTTGCAGTTTAGCAGGGGTTATCAAATACTTCATGAACTGCAGAAGTGGACAATTGTGAATCAGCCAGTAAATTGAGAATGTGAGGTCCAACATGGACCTCCAAGGATATTTTTGATGCAAATAATACCATTACAGGAGTGATTCATACTTAGGCAGATATAGCTGGCAATATCGTTCAACGTTCTGATTCATGGGATATACACTTACACCTGTTCAATGCCAACTGTATAGTAAACCTTGATTGACTATTTGCCCGGTAAGTTTAGGGCTATATAGCTCTGATATTTAATGAAAGGATTAATATTTTGTTTTTCTTTCTACCCTACAGTACTAATCTGATTATTTTCCCTTGACCTATCATGATAACAAGTAATTATGTCTGTTGACCTAAAATGACCTTGAGAAAAAGAAGTGCTAATACCAATTCAGATGACAGATGACAAGTGTCTGTGTTACAGCTAACTAAAAGTTCAAGTTCTGCAATGTAATATCTATTTTGAATCTAAAATTCTAAAACTGAATATGAAATTATGTAAAAATAACATCCAGTAGAATGTATGTACATGTATATGTATACATGTGCTTATATATACTACATATATTTATGTGTTACAAATGTATGTATTCTCTGTGTGTGTACATATATAGCATGTATATATTTACTTATTCTGTGTGTGTGTGTTTTATGCTGCCAAAAAATGGAAAAAGAATTTACATAATTGACTACATGTCTTAAATTATAGCATTTGGTTATCATTTAGTAAAGACTCTTAAATCATATCAGCAGCCAACATTGCAGGTAAGATAAAGTTTGCTAATAGTCATTATTAAAATAAGAAATTCTTGGAAAGTGGATTTCAGCATTGCTTTCTCAGAAAACATGGGACGTCTTGGATTTGCTTTTTTCCCTGTGTCTAGTCAGGGTTCGTATTTCTTTAATGATATGCAATTGTGAAATGAATTGCTTTATGCCACAATCAGGAAACAGTATATTTTGTGTGGCTGTTTTATCAATTGAAAGAAGATGGAAGAGGAAATAAAGTGATCAATTATAATATACATCCATCATAATAATAACAACAGATTATTTTCCTCTGCTAGCAGTTATAGGCAGGCCTTTTAATAGTTAATTAAAAAAAAACTTTAAAATTTACAGTGAATGTGAAATTTGAAAAGCTGGATAATGGAAAAATGATATTTGATCTTATAGAAATACATTTTTAAATTCTGAAATAATAAAACAACTCTTAGGGTGAATATAGAAGCAAGTTGGCAAGTATTATCTCAGGATGATTTTTAGTAGATTTTGTGTTGATTCTTGCTAATTTTCAACTAAATACCTTTTCATGTGTTAGGTTGCAATGGGAAGAATACTTTTCTGCTTCATTTCATCTGGTGGCTCAAAGGCCACCTTAGGTATGGAAAGGTCACCATTCAGCTGGTTTTAATGTTGCTTCATTTTGGGATTGACCTAACTGAAATTTGATTTTTCCGCAAACACAAAAGAATACTTTTCTTTAGTTGATAAGTATAGACGGCCTTCCTCTCCTTGGAGGTCATTTCTGGACATTTTAGTGATACAGTTCAGTTTAATTGTTGGATTGCATATAGGTGCTAAGGAGCTGTATCGCTGATGACAGAGAAATTTGGCGTATGTTTTTAGGAATTTGAAGCCTTTTAAAGTTTTACATAGCATAAGAACATTCTGCTGCAAGTGTAATAGTAGAAAAAGTCTCTTCCACCTACCTCATCATCTCTCTGTGTAGAATAAGCTCCTCCAAGAATCCTCTGTGGGACTTACCATGATGATGGGTTTTTGTGTCTGTTATAATCGCATTTACCGATGCAGGTGCCAATTGTTCTGTGAGCATACACATAACAGCAGGCGGTGCCCGCCAGGATTCAGCCAGGATTAAGGAGGAGGAGCTCTGCATTCCATAGTGCACAGAGCCACCTTTTGTTTTTCCTGTGACAAAAATCCCCTCCCCCGCCCCCACCTGCCAACCCAGTTTATCTGCCTCACTCCTGGGCCTCAATTTGTGGTGGTGAGCTTTGCTTCAAAGTACTAACTTCCCTCACTGTGAAAAAATCCAAGCTATAGTGCAAATTATGGCTTTGTGTGGTTCTTTGAGGAGTAAATTTTAATTTTAATTTTAAGATCTTATGACATGGCAGTTAATGTTTTTGTCTATCTGTAAAACCTGTAACAGAAACGTAAGAGTTGCAACTTACACAAATATGGCGACTTTCAATATTTATAGGGACATACTGTTATCACCTAATTTATGTCTACAATAAAGGTCATATTTTTGTTATTGCAAAATCAGTATATTTGTGAGCTTTCTATCTTTCTTTTATATGTTTATGTGCATGAAGGTGACTTTAATGTGTGATTCCCATGAGTTTTCTTTGATAGCATAAACTTTAAAGCTGGATGTCTCTTGAGATTTTCAGATCCAACTATCTGAGGAAACTGAGACCCAGAGAAGTGAAACCCCTTGGCCAAAATCATGTATGTGGTTGGTGGCAGACATGGGCCTGGAACTCAGGTCATCTGACGGCTAGAACAGTGATTTTTCTATTGCTGAGAGGTCATCTTGAAGAGCACTCCAAGCCTAGTCATGAGCAAGAGGATTTAAAGGTTGATTTTGAAAGAGCTACCACTTTAGCGATGCTCTTGGTCTGCTGTATGGAGGGGACTCAGGGTCAGCTTGACAATGAGGAATGAGGACAAGGCACATTTCTAATACCAAATAACATATGAAGCTTTTATCTGCAAGGTAATACACAGAAGCTAATTTCTCAATATTTGTTTCATAAGAATTTGAAATACTGGTGCTCCAAGCCAGGGCTGTCACTCACCTCTGATTTGTAAAAAGGGGAATATTTTGCTATAATTATTCTCCTGGTGCTGGGTTCAGGTATATATTTTATAATACCTTAAGCTAAGGCTTTGTTTAGAATTATTAAACCAAACTAAACAGGTAGTTGAAATCAAAATACTATGAGAGAACTATATATGGGTTTGTTGAGCCATTAACACATGTGTCTTTGAAAGGCCTTTGGTTTTATTTAACAGTACCTGGGTAGAGCTTTATTTTTTAAATCCCTTTATAGTTCGATTCAGATTGGCCTCCATCACAAGACACATGCTCAGGCTTCTTCCTGGTTTTGCAAGCTTATTGCCAGGGCGACTGGACTCATTCTGTATGTATGTGAGGCCCAGTTACTGTGCTGCTCTTATTAAGAGGGGTTCCTGTTTACTGGTGGGCTCTCCTTTATTCATCCATGCTAATTCATCACTTAGCACTGCCTTTTAATGACCAGACTCTGTTCTGTACCAAAAACAAAATTCAAAAATAACAGAGACAAATTCCTTGGTCTCAAGAAATTCATAGTACAAAGGCAAGACAAAAACATAGCAAGGTGATTATTATATGAGATAATATCTTCAATGATGAAAACGTACACAGCCTATCAAAGGGGCATGGAGGGGCCACCCAAGAACTCTTATAATCTGTAAATACTAACCTCCTGCAAGCTATGATCACTGTGCTGAGCTTCAAAGGATAAGTCGGAATGAACCAGGCACAGGTGAGCTGGAAGCATTTTTGATGAAAGGTTGAATGTGAACCTTGTCATAGGGAGTGGAGCACAGGCCTGCACACCCAGGGAAGAAGGGTGAACTGAACAGAGCATGGACATCTGGAACTGAAGCACCTGCTCTCTCCTGTGCAAGGTGTGGACTTTGGACAAGTAAGTGAGCTTCTCTGTGCCTCTGTTTCCTCAACTATAGAAACTGAGATAATTATAGGACCCCCCAACAAAGTTTCTGCGAGTAAGATTACTCTCTCTCATGCTAATGAGTTTGGACTTTATGCCTTGTAGCCTAGAGAGAACTTTGAAAGACTTTAAAAAGTTGAGAAGCGTGGCCAGAATTTTTTTTTTTTTTCCATCACTCTGGAGACTAGAGAGAATGGGAAAGCCTGAAGACATATATTATTCAGGGAGTTGTAATGCTGAGGAGATACAACAGGAGAATGATCTTGGGTGTGATAGTATGTGAGAGGTGAGGACAAATTAAGGTGAATTAGTCTGAGTAGGCCACTGAGTGGACACGGGAATGACGTGGAGCTGAGGGGAGCAGAGACAGTCAAGGGCAACTCCTAGTTGGGCAGCCTTGGTGATTTGGTCACTGGGGTGCTTATCACTGATGCAGATAATAGTGAAGGAGGAGCAGGTGCAGAGGGGGGACTCAGGCTCCTGATGGGAAAGCCCAGCAAGCATGTGAAGGTGGCACCTGGTGAAAGGTCGGGGCAGACACAGTTTAAGGAACCATCAGCATGGTGTGGTTGAAATTGTGAGAAGTGATGAAACCCTCTGTAAAGTCTTGGCATGGCTCCCATAGTTGTAGGGAAGGCTAAGGAAAAAGTTCTCAGAATGGAGACAAGAGGAGGGAAGAGTTCCTCGGAGAATGGGAAAGAGAACATGCTTCATTTTTTTTTGCCCCCAGAAATGATTTCCCCACACATGAATTCTAGGCTTAGATTCTAACAAGTGTTCTTGTAGGCCGTACTTTATGTGGCCTCGAATGTTGGTCTGAGATTGCCTGTTCTTCCAAGACTACGCCCAGGCTGTGTGGCCCAGGTGAACATAACTTACCTGCTCACCTGTTTCTTTCTGGTTAGGTGAACCAAGTTTGCTCTCCCACTTACACTGGTCACACAGGCACTGCGTCTCGGGGGCCACACAGTACCGTCCTGTCTGTGCCACTCATCTGATTTTCCCTAAGCAAGCTGTTAGGAAAGTATTGATGCAGTTCCTGGGATCATTTGGGAAACTATTCCCAAAGAGAACCCAAACGTATCATCTTTTTCTGGGCATTTTTATTTCTTTCCCTTTCAATAGCTTTCCCCTGTGTGGCGGAAAGATGTGAGGTTGATAGGCACCATCTTTGCAATAAATCGCTATTGCTTTGAGAAGTAGATTAAAGTCTTTAAGCTTTCCCTGCCTTTCTATGGATTTCTCCTGCACAATGAAAGAACCGGGGAGGCCCACTAACAGTGTGACATGAGTTTCCTCTATATTGGAGATGTTGCATGTAAGTGATGAAGGAACGTATTATGAGAATACTGACTTTGTTTTTTTGTTTTAAATAATTTCCATACCAGAGGTCCCTGGATGACCTTTAATTGCATGTTACCCTTGATTATGTCTACCATTCATTATATTGAAAGTCATACAAACTCACACCCTGTGAAAACTTCAGAAAATTTCAGCTTTATAACATGATGGAAAACTAATAAAAACGTGTGACACCACTTTAGTAACTGATTAGAAAAGTGCCCAGTAGAGCACTTAAATGTGTTCTCTGATTCTAGATACAGGGTTTGATATCACCTGATAAAGCGAAGGATCAGGAATGACTCATGGGATTGCATATTTACATCACAGAGCGACTAGTGACATGGCGAACACTCAAAAATGGTAGGGAAAAAAGCTATAAAGTCAAGGAAGAGCTGTCAGACTCAACCCATTCATGAAGTCGGAAATAGGGATCAAAGTCGTGGAAGGGAAGAGTGTTGTGAGCAGGTCACAGAAGGGATTCTGTAAAACAAGAAGGAGCGGCAGGCTGCTGCTGGGCGCTAATCAGAGAGGAGAGGAGAGCAAGGTCAGGGAGAGATGAAGAAAAGAACATTTATGCCCTAATTAGCCAGCAATTTGTTATAAAACAGCCTTGCCACCTGGAGAGCAGAATTTAAAAATTTATTGGCACGAACCGTCAAATTAGGCAAATTAGAGCAGGCCATCTTCCAGGTCTCCGGCACGGGCTCCCGTGGACGTATAGCACAGCGGTACTTCTCGTGAAGGCTGAGGGCAGAGTGTGTCCCGGGAAAGTCAGGGAGCACACAGCTGAAGGTCAGCGTCAGGTCAGGAAGAGCTACCTATCACAATCAGAGTCCTAAAAGTGAAGAGATGCATTTTGCCTTTGGCACAGCTATATGATATTTTAATGTGACTATTTTGCCACCAAATGAAACTCAATAGGGCATGAAGGAGCGTCTCATCTCTTCATTGCATTTTTTATACTAAACTTTTTGCTTAAAAGGATGCGTTTCTTTAACCTTGGGGACACGTGTGAGTCGTTGCTGTTTCTGATCCTGCATTTCCAGTGGTGTCTGTGTTACCACAGTTCCTGGCCAGACCCCTCCTCTCTAGCCTCCCGCAAGGACCGCAGGACTCTGTTCAAGCTGCAGGGCGGTTGCCGGAGGCATCTCTTCCTAGTGCTTGACTCCTTTCCCTCAGCTTATTTTCTAGGCACAGGGATGTCACCGCACTGAGAATTGATGTCACCTCCCTCCGTATGAACCCTTGATCAGAGCACTCTAAGCCATCCCATTCCAAGCCCAAGCACGTCTCTTCACCCTGTCATTTTATCCCTGTGTAGAGGATCGTCTGCATTTCAGTCTTTGCACCATTTGCTTGTTTTGTTCCTGATCCCCGGTGGGCACTGCACAAAGCTGACCTGTGGTCTTTCTTCTCCTGCCTTTCAGCTCAAAGATACCACTTCTGAGATTCTTCAAGTTAAAATAGACCTTCTTTGGTGTCTCTTGTTTCTTGGTGTGCTTTCAAGCAGATCAACTTATCTTCGGACTCTAGTGAGATCTAGTTCTAGAATGCCAGCATTTTCACTTTATAATTTTAAAATCTCTGCATCACTAAATTGATGAACCTGTAAGTCTTAATTGGAAGGGTATTGCTAATTCTCTAAGTACATAATGAGTTGGCACAATTTACTCCGAGATTATACTCCATATAAATGCACTGTTCTACCTTCGAAATTTTATCCACTAATTCTGACTAAACATGACCACACTTGAATCCAAATAAAAATGTACTTCCTTTAATCTCCTGGTTTGGGTTCATCAGAAAAGCAATAAATTTGACAGAAAGATAGACTATCAGTTTGTCCTGTATGTCTTACCAATATAATTTTGGAACCAATCAATCAAACACTCTTTATATTGTCAGGTAGCCACCATTCCTGCTTGGCCAGACCACAGTACGTTTCCTTCCGAGAAGTTCCAGCAACACCATGGTCTAGTGTGACTTCCCTGAGTTCACTTGCCGTTGCCACTGAATTTACCGGGTCTTTTGAAAACCCTTAAGCACTAATTAAGTTAATTTATGGTATATGTCATTAACATCTTATCCTGACTTGATATTTTTTGCCTAAAACAATAAGCCCCTGAGGCAATTGAAATGCTTATGTTTGGTTGCCTAGTAATTCCTTAGTCTCCATCACAACATCACATTCTGATGACAGTAACGGTGATTGATGAAGGAGACTAACACACCCCAAAGAAGTTATGAGCCAGAAATGTCCAGTTAGATTTATTTAGAATGAAGTAATAGATAAGATAAAGCCTTAAGAATAAAACTTGGTTCATTTGAAGTTGAGATGACAACTGTCCCACAGTCCTTAAGTAATGTCTGTTTCTAGTATATACTAGACATGACTTCATTGCCTCATGTTGATTTAATGTATTGGGAGCTGACGGAAGCTTAGACTTGATGTGTTTATAAGGGAGGGACAAGAACTAGCAAGTATAACGGCATGGTTTCCAACCTGAGTCAGCTCACAGGATAGTGGGCTAAGCAATAGATAACCATTATAATTCACTGTGATAGAGCCCATGGAGCACGTTGGTAGAGACCCCCACAGAAATGCACAGTAGTGTTCCCCACTCATACCAAGAGCTCAGGCAAGGCTCCGTAAATGTCTCAGGCCTTGGGGGTTCCTGGTCTATAGCCCACTTTGGCTGCCTAGATAACTCTTGTTTCTCCTCTTAGACTCAACTCAAATCCATATTCTCCTTAAGCCAGACTTCCTCTTTTGTGATCAACTAACATATTGCTTCTTCCCTCTTCACTGCCCTCAACCCCAGCAGGAGTCATTGCTTCCTTTTAGTTGTCCTGTGGCATTATAGTCTGGTGCAGACTTAGATACTGGTACACCATGCCCCTTCCCCATTTGGAATAAATTCAGCACCGTAGGGACAGAGAAATCAGACAGAAAGGCAAGTACCTTGAATAGGCATTAAAAATCTAAACCCTGGGCTGGGCATGGTGGCTCTCACACCTGTAATCCAAGCACTCCTGTAGGCCAGAGTGGGTGGATCACCTGAACTGAGGATTTCCAGACCAGCCTGAGCAAGAGTGAGACCTCAGCTCTATTAAAATTAGAAAACAAAAAAGAAAAAAAAAAGCAAAAGAAACAAAAATCTAGCCTGGTGTCATGGCATCTATAGTCCCAGCTACTCAACAGGCTTAGATAGGAGGAGCTCTTGAGCTCAAGAGTTCGAGGTTGTTGTGAGCTATGACACTATGGCAGTCTACCCAGAGTAACAGAGTCAGAGTATGTCTCAAAAAAAAAAATAATAATAAATAAGAAAAATAAAAATAACTCCCCACTTCCCATGCTCCTCTTCCTGGCACTTTGTCATTATTCTTTTGACTAAGATTGGAGCTCTGACTTCATGATAACCCCAGGGTTACCTGGTATGGGGAAGAGACCCAATAACACAGGGCTTTCAGAAGAATCTTTACATGTTCAAGCTAGGTTCCCTTTCCAGAATATCTTTGGCAAAGATGGATAAAGCAGAGACTCAGACATGAGGACCACTGCAGCAGCATGTACAGGTGGAATTTGGCAGGGACGGGAACTGGTGTTTGAATGCTGCAGAGGTCAGATGTCCATCTTACCTATTCCTGCCAGGTTGGACTTTCTGATGTTCAAATAAAGTGAGCATTAGCTATTCTCGAAGTTGAACGGAGTCTGTGGCCCTTTTATTAGAGTTTTGCATGGGGAACAGGGTTTGAGAGCCTTGCAGATGAATCATGTAGTGAGGTTCTGGGAGTTGTGTCAGCAGTAGCAAAGCCTCCTGCAAAAATACTCAGCCAGAATGTGAGTCGTGGAAATGACCATGATGACTACCCAGATGATTTTCTTTCCCTTTAATAAGTTACTACAAAAAGAGTTATTTTGCTTTCTTGGCTTTCCAGCACCCAAACCATGTGTTTAAACTGTTTATTGGATGCTATAATTATAGGTATTAGAATATTAGAGTGTCCCTACTCAAACCGTTTCCATTACAAAATTCATGACAATTAGATCGTGCTGTTTGTAGACCTGCTGTCTTCTCAACTCTGTCACAGGGACCGTGTCTTTTACTTCCTGGAGTTTTGCACAATGCCTGGCACATAAAGTTCTTCTGTTAATTCATTTTTATTTTATTTTATTTTATTTTGAGACGGAGCCTCAAGCTATCCCCCTGGGTAGAGTGCCATGGCATCACACTCACAGCAACCTCCAACTCCTGGGCTCAAGCGAGTCTCCTGCCTCAGCCTCCCAAGTAGCTGGGACTACAGGCGCCCGCCACAATGCCTGGCCATTTTTTTGGTTGCAGCCATCATTGTTGTTTGGCGGGCCCGGGCTGGGGATTCGAACCTGCCACCTTGGGTGTATGTGGCTGGCGCCTTAGCCACTTGAGCCACAGGCGCCGAGCCTTTAATTCATTTTTAAATCAATGAAAAAAGAACTCATTGACTGAACATATACAATTTAGATGTCTGGTAAATAACACTAAAGAACACTAGAGTGGATGAATCTGAACGCGCTGATCTCTGGAGAAATCCGCATTACCTGGATCATCTGTGTAATTCAGGTGGCACTGGGACTCAGGCCTAAATCCCATAAATAATTCCCTGAATCGTCTGAGAAGACATAGGCTGGAAGTAGAACAAAGCAGAGAGAATAGTATTCTTCTCTACAGTTAGCTTTAAACACACCCCATTCTCCTGTTTCCATGGCAAGAAAATCTCCTGAGGGCGCTGCCCAGAGGTTCTCCCTTAGAAATGGAAAAGAGGAACGAAAAGAAGGGAAAGAAGCAACCCATAGCTGTGTTTTCTGAAAACAGCTTGACTCTCCTGCTGCTCCTCCGCTGCGGCCACGCCGTGGAAACCCCTCATCCCGTGGTGCCCAGGCTGCCTGCTCTCAGCATGCTGGAAGCTGGTGATTGATTCTGTTTGACAGCAGCAAAAAGTGTGCCCTGCCTTGGATGCCAGCTGATTATTTCCAGTATGTTTACTGCTGAAAATTCCATTAATAATTTGTAATATCTATTCAACTTGAAGAGAGTGGAGAAAAGTGCTTTTCTGAAAAAGGAAAAGAAAATTGGACCCATTCTTACGGAAAATCCTAATCTCCAAAGTGGACATTTGATGGCAGAGGAGCTGATGGAAAGTCTTAGCAACTTCAAATTTATTTTTTACACAAAGGGTTTTGGTCTGTTACTGACAATATGTCATTAGAGAATGTGTTGTGAAGAATTAAACATTTTTGTTGATGTACTTTCCTTTCTTCTCAGTGTACAAATATGGCATATTTTAAGGTTCAATGTAATGTGTGCTTATTAAGTGCCTACTGTGTTCAGGACACTCAGTACATATTTACTGCATTGAATTGAGTGGACTAGTATACTGGTAAATGTTTATCAATAAGACCTACTGCCAGCCCTGGGGCAGCGTTCCACCTAAAATAGAGATTCTCAGGTCTGGACACGGTGCCTCACGCCTGTAATCCTAGTACTCTGGGAGGCTGAGGCAGGTACATCACTTGAGCTCAGGTGATCCAGACCAGCCTAAGCAAGAGCAAAACCTTGTCTCTACTCAAAATAGAAAAACTAGCTGGGTGTTGTGTAGGGGGGCCTATAGTCCCAGCTACTCGGGAGGCTGAGGCAAGAGGATGGCTTGAGGCCAAAGAGTTTGAGGTTGCTGTAGCTGTGACTCCACGGCGCTCTACCCAGGGTGACAAAGTGAGACTCTATCTCAACCCCCCCCCAAAACAATAACAACAACAACAAAACCCAAAAATAAAATAGCAATTCTCGATTGTAGCTCCACATTAAAATCCCTGGGGAAATTTTTAAAAAACTGAGCCCCCAGAAATTCTGATTGAATTTATCTGGGATGAGGCCTGTGGCCTCAATATTTTTTCATGTGTCTTCTCCTATTCATTTTGTGCAACTGGATTTGAGATAAACAGCTGCTATGAAAAGAAGTGAAAAAGTAGTCCACGGTCGAGTCCCAGGAGAGGTACAAAGGACACTTTTTACATCATTTATCTATTTGAAAAGTATGAGGATTTAAAAAGGAGGGCAACTTACATTTTATTGAGGCTGTCAGAAAAAAACTTTATAAAAGAAAATAATATTTCAATAGGCTTTAAATGTGTAGCATTTTGATTGGCAGAGACAGGCGTCCAGGAAAGTGATGACAGGCCAGGATGAGAAGGGACGAGGCCAGTTCAGTGACCACTGTGAACACGGAGTAACTAAAGCATGATGGTGAGAAAAAGGAGTAGCTGGTTGATTGCTGTTGTTAAAGTATTACCATGAATTCATGGTTTCATCTAGCTATTAACTCAGATACATGTATGAAGTGACAGAATATCTTAGATATTTTTTCTCATGCTCCAAATTTATTACTCCTAAAACAACAGGGTTGGAAGTGATGTAGGAGGCATAGACTTTAAAATACACATTAGTTTTTGCTATTTAATTGTGTGGCCCTGGGATGAGTAGCATTTACGCCATCTGTAGCTTGATAGAAATGCAGCGAGTGCAGGATCTTGGCCTCCACCCCAGACCCAGCAAATCAGAATCTACATTTTAAGATAACCTCTGTATACATGTTAAAGTCTGAGAAACACTACTTTACTATCTAAATTACTATTACAAATGTCCTTATGCTAAAATGATTTTTTTTCCCTTTTGGGTGGATGCCTAGTAGTGAGATTGCAGGGGTCAAATGGGAGAGCTAATTTGAGATCTCTGAGGCGATTTACAATTGCCAGGATGTGGAAACAACCTAAATGCCCATCAACTCAGGAATGGAATAACAAGATTGTGGTACATGCACATCATGGAATACTATTCAGCCATAAAAAGGATGGTGACTTCACATGTTTTGTAATATCCTGGATGGATTTGAAACACATTCTTCTTAGTAAAATATCACAAGAATGGGAAAGTATTGGATAAAAATCTATCCAGTGTACTTAATACTAATATGAAGCCAGCAGACAAAAACTCATTTCATTTCAAGTTGGGGGAGGGGTAATGGGGAAGGGGTGGGGTGCTCTCACAGAATGGGCATGCAGTGGGGGTATTTGGCACAACTTCTGTGTGTGGGACATAACCACAAGAGGGGCTCTACCTCTTTATTTTGACCTGGTTATTTATGCCCTCACATTAACATGAAATAAATTTCCTTTAAAAAAATAGAATAAAATAAATTACTATTACATTATTAGCTCTAATCAGCTGGGGAAAGTAGAGAAATAGAGACTTTTTTTTAACTCTCTTGGAGACATGGTTCAATAAATTAAACTTCTACTTGACCATGAATATGAACAATAAATACTACTGATAGGCAATAATCTTCTCTTTTAACAGAATACCTTTTTGTATCTGTCACGCTAGAGATTTACATTTAATTTACAGACACCACAAGGGTGATTAATACATTTAAATTCATGTGAGTTGGGCGAGGTATTCTCTCCAGCTCCAATCCCCAGATCCAGAAAGATAACATTAGATCTTGGTAGGTTTCCTGTGCTTTTGAAACGAATGTCCTCAATAGCACCTCTGAAGACTCAGTCTGAGCCAGCACGCCGCGCTTCTGCCGTCCCACTGCACACAGGTTTGGGCAGCAGATGGCATGTGGGAAGAAAGATGTGGGGCTGGAAAACTCGTGGATGCCAGAGGAAACCTGAGGCGCACAGGAAGCGCGTGCAGCTTGGGTCCTTAAGGTATTATTTACCTCTTTATTCTGAATCAAAGACATAGCAGCAAATAATGATTCAGAGAGGTTTCACGGAGTGACAGAAGACTTGATGGATGGCTATTTTCTGACTCTGCTTCTCACCTAACTATAGGTGGTAAATTAACAAGTAACCATTAAAATATTTCTTTTCCCAAATAGCAGTGGATTTGATTATCTGACTAAATACCCATAGGATGATACTTAGCAAAAAGAGCGTATATGCTCTAGGAACAAAAAATCATCTGCCTTTTTTTAACTTTAATGTGCAAAGGAATATCTGTGGATGTCGCTCAAAATAGATCCTCCAGACCCCACTGAGATTCTGATTTAGTAACTTGGGGTAAGGCCCAGAAATTTTCACTGAAACAAGCATTCCAGAAGATTTTGTTGTCAGAGCTAAAATACTACATTTTGGGAGGGGGAGGAACATTGCTGTAAGGCATTATGTTCTTAGGAATTTCTAACTTTCTTCCGGTATCAATATTATCTAAAACCATTTGTCAGGTTTTTGAGCCATTGATTGATCCCCCTAATTGGTCAAGCATTTTGAAGAGGGTGACATTAGAAGATGATTTTGTTTTCCCTGTAGGAGTTCACAGTTTACACACCGAGATGTGCAATCCACTACATTGGATCATTGATTGTGTTGCATTTTTGTAGGAAATAATACTCCAACTCTACCTTTTTTTATGAGAATTCTATTATTAGTATCTGACTTCCTGGTGCTAGACTTTTTTCTTAGCTACTTACCATTAAAGAAAGGAAAGAGAAAGGAAAGAAGGAAGAAAGGGAGGGAAGGAGAAAAAGGGAAGTAAGTAAGGTTGTGAGATGAGTCAGGGGGCTGAGAAACATCAGGTAACTGTCCCGTGGGAAATCTGCTCCGTTGAGACCATGTCAGGAACTTTTTGTCTTGGAAAGTGGAAAGTTTGTGTCATTTCTCATGCTTAGTTTATCACTGAGATTTTGCAACTGTGACTAGTCAATGACTTCATCATATTCCCAGGTAAAATGGACCAAGGAAAATTTGTAATATATATATTATATATTACACATATTGGATATGTGTGTGTGTATACACACACATATACAATATGGATATATGGATACACAGGAGTTTAAATATTTAGGTTGACAAATTTGAAATATTTTTTGAGAAATAAGGGAGAGAAAAAACTTGCTTTATGTTACTTGATTCAAATGCCATAAAACCTGAGGATTTGCAATATGACCAAATGACAATTAAATTACTTTCATATTCCGTAGCACTTTATCTTTCATTCTTAATTCAAACATACACATTCACTGAATGTCTATAAAAATAAAATATATTTCAGAAATATTTAGATACTTTTGGATTATCAAATTAAAACAGATGCAAACCATAATATTTAAAGTCAGTGAGAGTAAAGGGTCCTCTCATCTGTTGCTGGCGCTCTCTTGAGAATGATTAGTATTATAATAGAAGTTACAAAACTTCATACTCTCTTATCCTCTAGGAATTGTTCCTAGGGAAATTCATGTAATATATGATCATGGCAGCATTATTTATCAATAGAAAAATAAGTCTAACTCTTGAACCATAGGAACATGGTTCCTATGAGTAAATATGAGTAAACATATTTTGGTATATCCATATGAGAGAAAAAGAGAGCCATTTAATGCTTTTCAAAGATATTTAAAACACAGGAAAATTTTCACCATATTACATTAAGAGAAGAAAATAAGACACAAAGTTACTTCTGATAATGAGTAAAACATACACATAAAAAACGGAATGGAAAATCACAAATGTAATAATGGTTATATCTGGACGTTGCATTGTATGTGATTTTAACCTTTTTATTTAAAAAAAAAATTTGTTTTTTGAGTAGTCCAAAATCTTTTCCATGAGCTTATGGTACTTTTGTAATTAGGTAAAACATTTAAAGGATTAAAAAACCTGGGTTGGCTTTAAGTGTAATTCTGCTTAAGAACAGGTGGATGGACTAAAGGAACCTTTAATGTCCCTCCAGTTCTAAGGACCATCTGCCCTGTCCTATTAACCAGTAACCACTGAAAGAAGTTAGATCCAATTAGTAAAGGCAGAAAGCAACAGTGCCTTTGTGGGTTCTAGCTGCATCCCTGTGCATATTCGCCACCTTAAACTAATGGAGCTATTTACTGAGTTCAAGCTGTCCCCAGGGAAGGCTGCTTTTTCCTTTGCTTCTGTGCAAGTGTTGTTCACTTTTCACGACCGGCTACTGAATCAAAGCCAGCAGCTGGCCATCCGGGCTGTTATGCAGGAAGAATAGTCTGACACAGCCTTCTCCAGAGTGGGCCGCTCTGGTATCTTGAATATGGCCTGCATAAAAAGCAGACACCATTCAGATTGTTCTATCTGCTTCTGCTGCGGTTTCTGTTCATGAGATAAATATGTAAAACATGAAGCCAAAACACGTGGAGGGTGCCCTCAGGAAACTCGATTGGACATCAGTTCATCTTTAAAATGAGGGATTATAATGGCTTTCTTTGATTATTAAGTAGAAGAAAGTGGTTTGTAAACTGCAGTTTTGAAATATTAGTTGTTAGATGAGCGTGCTCCGATTTTTCATATTATCCCTTTCTCAAGGACATAGTGATGCTAAAGACGGTGACTTGCAGCAGTCCTCCTGCCTGGCTCATGACTTCCTGCCCTCTGTAATGTGAGCTGGAGCTGGATGGCTCCATGCTATTCATTATCACCACTTAAAGTGAACCCATATGCCAGTGGCATATTGAGCGAACAAGCTGAGATGTCATTGGCAGGAGCAGCCCTTCCAGAAGGCAGAGTTGCTGAGGATTGTTGACGACATGATCCTGTCAACATCCTGGATGCTGCCGGTCAGGAGCAGCAGTAGTGTCTGGGGAAATAAGGTCAAATGAAGCAGCGCGTTACTGGTGACTTAAGGTGACAGCCTGTCCAAAGCATAGGCTGGGGCTACACAGGTTATGATTTCTTTTTTCAGAATTAAGTTTAAATCTCATATCTCGTCGAATTATCACTACTTATTATTTTGCTTTAATTTTTTTGGTAAGTAGATGTCTTTTCTTCATCAGAACAGAAAAATATTTGTGTGTGTACCCACCCACCATGTTTTCTTCAGCTATTTAATCAGTGGGTTATTTTTTGGCTAAATTTATAATCAGTGGTTTTTTTTTTTGAGATGGGAGAGGTATTATTTATGTATTTCATAACAGGCAGTGTACTGCTCTGATTCATTCTATGCTACTGATTAAACTTTCCCCGACCCTCTACATGAGTGCACTCCTATGACTTTTCTTTTCCTGGAGCCTGGTGAGCAGAGAGAAGTTGGTGGACACTATAGTTTTTGAGAGCCTGAAAAACCAAGCTGTCTAGTCCTAGAAGTAATGGAATGTTACTGCCCTATGAGTAGGATAACTTTGGTTAAGAGAAGGAATGGGGTAATTTTTGTATTATGGAAAAGTAACTTTGGAAATTTTGAACTGCGTTACTTTAGGCTAGAGTCAGGGAGACATGGGAGGAAGCTATTATACTCCAGGTGGTAGATGGAGGTTTCTTCAACCAGGGTGTTGATTGTAAAGGATGGGGGAGGGAACCAAGAAACATTTGGAAGGGGAAATCAACTGGGTGTAAAGATGACTGCCAGGTTTCTAGGTTGGGAGTGTACATGACACACCAAAGAAGCAGCTACCAATGCTGTCTGCATACGATCTGGCAGAGGAAAGAAACACAGAAGACGTAAGGGCAAGTTACCAAATAATTCCCTTCCGTCAGGCATTATGCTAAATATTCTACATGCCCTGTCCCACTCATTCCTTCATTAGTCCTATGAAGTACTATTCCTATGACCATTTTAAAGATGAAGAATCTGAGGCTTGGAATGATTAAGTAATGTGCTCAAGTTCACTCTCTTGGTTAAGTAGTGGACCTGCATTTGAAGCATCCAGGTAGGCTGATCACAAAGCCTCTGTTTCTCACTATTTTGAACAATGTTAAAAAATAAAACATTTAACTACTTAGGAGAACCAACTGACAGAGAGAATCTTAGGGTTAGCTAAGGGTTAGCTGTTTATATAAAAATAATGCAAACTAGATTTGCTTTCTTCTTATTCTTGTACTTTAATGTACAAATAAAATTTCTAATGCCCAAATTATGGAATCTTAGAGGATTGTTTTAAAGACAGGAAATTGAAAACTATTTCATATAATCCATTTATTTAAAAATAAAAAGATAAGGAAATTGAAACCCAGAAAAGTTGACTTACTCCCCAAATTCTCCTAGTCAACATGTGGAAACCGCACAAGAATTCAAGGGTCCTGCCTGCTATTTTGTGGTCTGGTGCTCTTCTCATTCCCTGGTCCACATATTTGAGAAGAGTTAGGAGATGAAAGCTTGTGTCTTTTCAGTACAGCTGACCGACTCTTGCTGGAATCTATGTATGACATCAGTGCTTTTATTACAGGATCAATTTTGTCCCTGTTCCCTCTTCAGTCTTTTTTT
>NW_003852524.1:3309126-3315653 GCF_000181295.1 Otolemur garnettii
AAGGAAATGGGTTATATGAATTTTTAGTCTAATTTTAACATCTTTAAATTGCACTCACTTGTTTTTATGTTTGGTTTTCTCAGCTAGATTTTAATTCAGTTGAGGCCATGGACCATGACTTCCTGATTGGTATGAGTTTTCAGCACACTACTTGACACGTTTCAATAATTATTTTTTTAAGTGAGCAACTTTGAAAAATAATTATAATTGAATTTCTTTTAAAAACCTCTTCAGGGCAAAGTATAGTGGTTCACATCTATAATCTTAGCACTTTGGAGGGCTGAGGGGGGAGGATTGCTTGGGGTTAGAAGATTGAGACTAGCCTGAGCGAGAGTAAGACCCCATCTCTACAGAAACATAAAAATTGGCTGGCACAGTGGCACACACCTCTAGTCCAAGCTATTTGGGAGACTGAAACAGGAAGATCACTTGAGCCCAAGAGTTTGAGGTTGCTGTGAGTGATGATGATGCCTCCGCACTCAAGACTCTGTCTCATAAAACCCAAGAAGACCTGTTTAGTTTCCATTAGCTTTCCTTCTCATTTATCAGAAGGTGTCCTTACTGAAAGCAATCTGGCCAGAGAAAATGAACATTTCAATTGCCTCTAGGTCCTTGCTATGCTTTCCCCTCAGCCACACATACCCTAAAGCAAAGATAATCAAACTTAATCAAAGCCAAATAGGTAAAGTAGTTTATCTAGCAATTTAAACAAGGAGAGCCAGTTGCCACCCTGACATTCTAAATATCTTGAATCTGACAGATACATTTCTCCCTAACTAGGTTGTGAGATTAGCATGCCACGTGGTTAGCTGGGCTCAGATGATCTCAATAGAAAAAAGTCTATCGTCTGAAGAAGAGATTTACCTGTGGTTTATTGGAGTGGAATTGGTTTTGTTTCTTAGAGCAGTTTATCATTTCTCAGTCAATCTCTGGTGATAGTATTGTTATTCTTTATCACTAGGAGATTAGAAAACTCAAAAATAATAAAATAGAATACAAAACCTCTGGGAAACCTTTTAAAATGATGGATGGGAAACAGCTTGTTTGTCAAGTACAGTCTGGCAGGCCTCCTTTCCCTTCAAGGAAATGGAATTGAATATGTGTAGAATAAGAGTATAAGAGTATAAGAATTGAATAAGAGTATATATTCAATATAATGCATATACAGACTTCACTATCTATTATGCTTGGATTCTAATCAAAGTGGAAAAAGACACCCTCTACATGGAGCTGTGTATACAATAGGGACTGGAGTGACGAAGGTCTGCTGGATCAACGGCTTCATGGTTTTATGCCCTTACACATTACAATGGTTAAACCTAGATTTACCATACACTGCATGTATCTGTGTTACAGGGCTGTTAGAACCCCTTCCATGAAGACAAAAAAATCCAGCTATTAAAAAAAAAATTAGTACGTCTGACCCTGAACTTGACGTCTTTACTAGTTTTCCCGACTCTCTGCCCAGCCACTGCTGCTTGGTGGATGAGCAGCCTGCCCATCAAATCTGCTGTTGGTCCTGGAAGATTGTGTTTAAAGTGAGGCTTCCTGGCAAAGAAGAGTTGTGAAAAGAGGTGAAACCAGGGCTGTGTTAGGGAGGACCTAGCAGAGATGGGGAGGAGGAGGATGGGCATAGGAAAAAGACACAAGCAAGTGTCCCTTGAGGGACAGTGTCGTAACCTCCACATTAATTCAGCAGTCACAGAGATATGGATAGTAGAAACAAAACTGTAAGGGGATATTTTTATCTATAAAGTACATAAACTATTTACAATTCTTCACAGGCACTACTTATAAAATATATATTATTTTTATCGGACTCCAGAAATCTATCATTTTGTACATGTGTATTTAAAAACTGTGAATTTATTTAAAAAGAAATATATTAGAGAATGTTCACTAATTCAGACTGTCTTTTAGTTAGTCCTGTTAATAACATTTTATTGCATATATGTAGTGCACTTACCACCTTACATTTTTAAACTCAGCATTAACTGGGGGTGAGGAAGCTTCTGTACACATCAATGGCCTTTAATTTTGAAAGGAACTCCTTTCTAAATGGACATTAGTTTATTCAAAGAGCATAATTTCATTCCAGGCTAACAGTCTTTGATGCCTAGCTAGAATGGCTGGGCATTTTCTTCCAATTAATAAAGCTGGCTTCTGTTTAAATGAATTAATCACTAATTCAACTGTCCTGATCCTAGCAGTATGACATTAGGGACCACTTCGTAAAAGAAATAATGAGAGGCTGAATATATAATAGAAAGAAAGATCCATTTTAAAATGTGAAAAATTCATTATCATTCCTGGGGAAAATTTTGCTGTCATGACTACTATTCTCAGCAGAATCTTGCCTTGTTTTCTTGCTTTGGAATTAAAGTGTTTGGATGATAAGACTGTAGATAGGAATCAACTTTCTCTGAAGAAATTGTTTATATCACATGTGAAGAATACATAATAGTTGCTGGTTTAGGCTTCAAATAGTTCTATATGATAAATGATAAGTGTCTTTAATGAGGAAAGATATATTTATCATCAGAAGCAAAACTGGCCTCTCATCTGTCAAGTCTCAGCTTAGATGGTTCTTTTTCCCGATATTAGGTAAACTCAGTCATTATATTCCATGTTATTTGAACTTGTTACTTGCAAAATGATTTATATTTTACTTAGCTTTACTCAACTATTTACATTTCCAGCAACTGATATAGAAGCAGTACCAAGTGTTAGACTCTAATAAATACTTACAGCACATGAAAACATGTGACATGTAAAAAGTGTAAATTTTGGTGTTATCTTGGATTTGCATGGTCTGTATTTTGCATCTAACTGTGCAGTAAATGTGGAAGTCAGCTTCATTTTTCCTAAGAATAATTTACTTCATATTTTGTATTTATCTTCAGATTTTGTTACAGCTATACATTTTTATTAATTTCTTTAAAATAGTTTTATATGACTAAAAAGGATGACGTGCATAATTATTAAAACTTAGTAAAACACGTGTTTAGGGGGTTGGGAGGATTTGGGGACTGGCTGTGATGCCCATGCTGGTCTCAAACTGCTGGCCTCAAGTGGTCCTCCTGCCTTGGCCTCCTAAACTGCTGGGATTATGAGTGTGAGCCATCGCACCTGCCAACATGCATTTTGTTTTAATATACAATTGTACCTTCCATTTTATCAGCTGGACTTTTGCAAAACCAATTCAGCTTCCATATTGGACACATACACAAGAGTCTCCTTCTGTGGTGGCTAATAGCTTCAGGTGAGAATGTTATACAGGGTGTCTATAAAGTCATATGTAATTTAAATCTAAGTTGTATACCAAATTGCACACAAACTTTACGGACATCCTATGTAAGAAAGAGAAAACACAGTTCAAATATTCTGACCAAATATGTTGCATCTTTGTTTCCACGTAAATTCTGCTATAAAATGGAGCCATCTTTGTGAAAGTGATCTGTTTAAAAGTACAAAATCTGGGCCAGACACGGTGGCTCATGTCTGTAATCCCAGCACTTGGATGGGACCAAGGCAGGTGGATTGCCTGAGCTCACAGGTTCAAGACCAGCCTAAGCTAAGGTGAGACCTTGTCTCTAAAAATAGCTGGGCATTGTGGTGGATGCCTATAATCTCAGCTACTTGGGAGGGCGAGGCAAGAGAATCACTTAAGCCCAGCAGTCTGAGGTTGCAGGAAGCTATGACACCATCGCATTCCACCAAGGGCAACAAAGTGAGACTCTGCCTCAAAAAAAAAAAGAAAAAGAAATTGCATTTAGAGAGACTCACATGTACCCTTATAGGATAAACCATAGGCATGATCCCACAATAACTAAGAAAACGACATGAAGGCTATGTTAACCAGTTGGATGAAGGTATTTCAAATTGTGTATGGAAACAGCACACTGTACCCTATGATAGTATTAATGTACACAGCTATGATGTAATAAACAAAAAGAAATTACAAAATCTGTTTGGGAGTTATTTACAAAAGTGTAAATATATCTGGCAGCTTGTCTTTGTGCTGTATAGCAACTGATGTATATACATTTGGCCCTACCTAGAGAGGACTGTGCATGTTTCTATAATTTCTTATTCTTTCTTCCCTGAGTTAGACAGAAGAATTGACTTGTGACTGGTCTTCAGTTCTATCCTCCTCCAGGTGCACAGACCAGGTCCCTGACTGATGGGTCTAAAGAGTGAGAAGAGAGGGTTACTATTTATTCTTCCTACTGTGTAATCTGCTAAGCTCTCTGGGCCAGTCAAAATCATGTGAGCATTGAAGTTCAAAATCACAACACAGATGGGTTGATTTACAGTGACATTGTTGCTTAGGCAACAAGAAATCTCAATCTCTTATTAAAGAAAGTAGCCAACAGCAAGTATTTAACATATTTATTTTATATATCTGGTATTTGGAATCAATTCCTTTGGGTTATTTGTTTACTTTTTTTCAGAGACTGTCTCTCTGATAAATGTTGAGTTTTTATATATAGTAGAACCTGTGTAAGTTGACCACTCAAGGAACTATAACAAGCTGGTCAACATAGAGAGGTGATGTATGGAACTAGACCTACTGTTCTGATATGAACATGTAGTGTATGTCTGGTCTATGAAGATTAGGTGAACATAAGGAGGTGGTCAATGTAGGGAGGTGGTCAACTACGGAGGTTCTACTGTATGTGAATTTAGGCTGTAAAAGAATCACAGCTGGTAGCTGCTGTAACACAGAAGCCTAAAACTTTGTGGCTTAGCACAAAACATGTTTAATTTTGTTCATGCAAAGGTCTAGTGCCATGATGGTGAGGGGAAGGGGAAGGCTCCTGTGTCTATGATACACCATTGTTCAGGGACTTAAGTTTACATAGATTTGTTTAGAGATTCAGGTTGACAGAGACTCTGCTTCTTCTAACATTCGGCTTCTGAGGTCTCCCTAGCAGTTCCCATCCGGCTGGCAACTGAAGAAGTGAGAATGTAGATAATAATAGCGCGAGAGATTTCCATAGGCCAGGCCTGAACGGAGGGCACATCTCTTCAGCTTACATTCTGTAACCTGAAAACAAGGTCTTCCCTGGGGTAGTCATTTTCCAAAAGCAGCCCTTTTTTATGAAATGGCAGCATGAAGTTCTGGTGGACAGTGCGCTTCCTCTGCTATGGTATGAGCGTGACTACGACTGCTGTATTCAAGCAATAACTGAACATTATCCCAGAGTAATGATGTAGAAAATAAGGCTATTTTAAAAAATGAAAGCTAAATACTATTAAATCTATTCTTGGGTCAATTTAAGACTATTTCTTTAGAACTAGCGGATATGTTATGGCATCAAGGAGAATCCTGTTTACATTAATAAGGAGATGTTCTTGGATTACTGAAATTCAAACAATTGCTCCCCCTTTCCCCTCTGGTGATGGTTTTTAAATGAAGGCCTAAAAATGCCTCTCTCTGTCCTTGCTCCACTGAAATTGCTAAACAAGATGATTGTCTCCGAACATGTATGCAACACACGATTTTGTATTATAATGATTATGGCATAAAACACTCTATGATGCCAAATTAAATTTCTGGAATTAATAATTATATCTTTAAAGTATTTTACAAAGTACTTCCAAGCCTTTATGCTACTTGAGCCTCTCAGTGGCCCTTTGATCAAGATAAAACAATAATATCAGCCCACTTTTTAGCCAAGGAATATGAGGCCGTCAGTGTTTAAATGACTAGCTTAAATTCCTTTGGATTATCAAGGTTATCATCCAAATAATCCAGGATTATAGTGGAAACTGTAATCCTGTAATGCTCCTTTCAGTTACCCACAATGACTCTATCTATCTGGATATAGAAAAAGACCGTTAGTTTAGATTCCGGTTGTACAGTTGTAAAAATGGCCACTGATGCAAGTGATGTGGGTGACCCGTCAAGGTGACTGAAATAACAGATCAGCACTGCTGATTTATTCATGCTGCTGGTGCAGACATATCTTGTGTATTGGCCTTTAAATATTTATAGAGTAGAATTCCAGGAGTGGACAGATATTAAGCCCTTTTCTTTTAATACCCAAAGCACAAGCCATGAAAACTGGCTCCAATGTACTTTTAAATGAACCCAGAGATTTTCCAATGTATTTCTCACTGAACTCAGTGCTTTTTCTACTAGTCTTCAAAGATGCTTTTATTTAGCATAGTTGACTTTTCACCTTTCTATTTGTTGCTTCTCTTTTGAGTTTTTATTGCTGAGAACTGTGTGGGATAGAAATAAAAGACAAAGTCCCTTTCCCCAAGAGAATCCTAGTCCTAAGGGGAGGAGGAGACAGCAAGTCAGCAGAGCTGTTGGAGGGTCTGAGAAAGGCAATGAGAGCAGGACAGGCAGGGAGCCCTGTGAGCCCTGGCAGTGGAGACTGGCTCAGCCTTGGGAGGGGAGAGAACATGGGGCTATGAAAGGTCTTCCAGAGGGTGAGGCTTGAATAGACCCTGAAAGAATGAGCAGGAGTTTCAGAAGACAGGCAGGACTTTTTAAAATATTACCAGTTTTGGCT
>NW_003852524.1:3315960-3328031 GCF_000181295.1 Otolemur garnettii
TCTTAAAATTCTCAAATTATACTAAAATATCATGCTCACACCTTGGTTTTAGAAAAGGAATTTAAAAGATAGATCAGGAGAGTTTTTTGGTTTTGCTTTCTTCTGTTTTAAATTTCAAAACATTAAGAGGGTACAAATGTTTGTATTATATGATTAGCATGTGTAATGCCTGAGTCAGGGCTACTAGCTTGCCCATCACCCAATTAGTGTTCATTGTACCTGTTAGCAAGGCTCCTGTCCCTCCTCTCCTCCTCATACCCCGTTTGATTTCAAATGACTTTAACTTCCTCTGTGTCCATCAGTTAGTTCCTGAAATGACAGAAATGGTGCAGACATTTACGAGAATACAGGTGGTATTTGTTTTTCTGTTCTTAATAGTTCACTGAGGATAATGGTTTCCACTTCCATAAAAATTGCTGGGAAAGGCATTAATTCATTTCTTTTATGGCCGAGTAGTGGTGTATATATATATGACATTTTGTTAATCTGTTCACGAATTGGACACTTGCGTTGATTCCACATCTTTGCTACTGTGAATTGTGCTGTCATACACATTTGAGTGCAGGTATCTTTTTCATGAAATGACTTCTTTTCCTTTGCTGGATCAAATGGTAGATCGTCTTTGAGTTCTTTTTGGAATCTTCATACTGTTTTCCATAGAGGTTCTAGTTTACAGCCCCACCAACAATGTATAAGAGTTCCTTTCTCTTTGCAGGCATACTGGCATCTACTGTTTTTTGACTGTTTAATAATACACATTCTGATGGTGTAAGATGATATCTCACTGTGGTCTTGATTTACATTTCTCCAGTGATTTGTGACGTTGAACATTTTTGCTCATGTTTGTTGGCCATTTATTTATCTTCTTTCCAATAATCTCTGTTCATGTCTTTTGCCCACTTTTGATAATCATTGGGGAAAAAGCTAAATTAAAAAAGCAGTTGCTAGAGTAGAGTAGAGTAGCTAGAAGTTGCTAGAGTAGAGTAGAGTAGTGTAAAGTTGCTAGAGTAGGCTGCCTGGATTAATAATTACCTTGAATTTGTTCTGCGCTCCTTCACCTATTGTGTTCTATATTTCCCAATTTGTAATGTGTCCCCTTCTTTACTCTGTCCCTCTTCCACCTTGGCTACACCATCAATTCAGTCCCCACAGCTGCTGTGATACACTTTTTATGTGTTTTTTAATCTTTGATAGTTACTTATGCCATTTCATTGAGTCAGTATTCATCTTTCATTGATTTCTGTAGATTTGGGGGGCATTTGCATTTCTACAGGTCTTATTTATTTTTTTGTTTTATTCCTAGAGATAATATTTATTGCCTATCTAGAAGTTACATATGGATGCTCTTTGAGAATTTGTATATTAAAACCCTTGGACTGGTCAAAATGTGTTCAGGATGGAGAACATATATCTAGGAGCTAGGTCTGTAAAGGCCCTGCTAGGAGAATGGCTGGTTGTGAGCCGTGTGGCCGGGAACACCCGCCAGCCCAGCCTTAACAGTAGCCTGAGAGATTTGGAGGGAGGACAAAATTAGTTTCAGTGGTATTGAGCCCTAGGGTTTTATAAAACTTTTATCTAATTTTCTTTTAAAAGAAATAGATTCTCATCTTCTGGAGCTGTTCATTGGAAGTTCTGCATGAATGTAGAAGGGAAATGAAAAGATGGAAAAAGTAGAGGACCTAGCAAGATCACTTTTTAGCTTCGAGTCCCTGTATGCTGTAAGTCAATTTACTAACACACTCTCAAATTTATTAAAGTTTTTTTCCTTTTATATGACCCAACAGCTTGTCCAATGTTATATATAATTGGTGATTCATTAGAAGAATGTAACAGAAACAATATAATATATTATATTTAATATAAATATAAAAACTGCCTCCAGACACATCTAAAAACCACTCTTATTCTATGAATGTAGATCCTGAATACACTTTGCGTGTTTTTTTTATGTGTAGCTGTCTCAGAAGTTGATAAAATGCACCTATAAGACTCTTCTTTTTATGTTCTTTGTTTTTTGCACAATAAAACTCTCTTTTTATTGTAAAATCAACACGACCAAAATTAAAAAAAATTTGAAAAGAGGTTTGATCCTCTATACTAATTTAACAAAATCACATTTTCTAATCTTTATATTAATAGATTTTTATAACTATTTTTATAACCATTTGACTCCAAACATTCATCATTCACTTACTCAATGATGATTAAGTGCCTAATTTCTGGCAGGCCCTGTTCTAGGTGCTGGGGACACTGTGATGAATCAAACCAAGTCCCAGCCTTTGTGGTGATTATATTCTGGTAGAGGTGTTCTGTGTGAAGGAGGCCAGACCATCAAAACATAAACCAACAGATAGGTAGTGTCTGAGGGCAAGAAATGCCATGAAAAAGGGAAGCACGGTAAGAGGATAGAGAGTGATGGGTGGCTGTTCCAACTAGGGTAGTTGGGGAAGGCTCCTCTGAGCAGGGGATTGGATTAGACCGCCTGAGTGAAGGGAGGGCATCTCCTCTGTAACTATCAGGGCAAGTCCGTTCATGGCAGAGGAACATTCAACTTAGGTGTGAGAAGGGAACTTGCTTGTCATGCTGGGCAAGGAGCGGGGAGGCCAGTAAGTCCTGAGTGTAGGAAACAGGAAGGGGCGTGGTCAGGGATAAGGCCAGAGGTCACCAGGGATCACCTTATAAGGACCACTGTGAGTGGCAGGCATTGTGCTGGATGAGAGGGACACAGATAAGAACACAGAGGTGACCAGGACAACCCTTAACTTCAAGAAGCTTATATTCAACAGGCACATAGATGGATAGCAAATAAATGACTGCAAATTGTGTTAAGTTACAAAGAAAGGAACAAAATGCCAGGGACGGTGTGTAACTCACTGTGCAGGGAAGCCATGATGCCAAAATGAGAGTTGAAGAATGAGGAGGAGTTTCCCAGGGAAAAAAGAAAGAAAAGAGTATTTTAAACCGAGAGCGCAGCATGTTACAAGGTCAAGGAGTTGTGAAACAACCTGGCCTGTCTGAAGTTTAGCAAAATGTTTAATGTGACCAAAAACCAAAACCACAAGGATGTGTGTTGGAGGCCCTGGGAGATGAGCATAGATAATGAGATGAGGAACAAACTGTGAAGTGCTCAAGTGGGAAATCTTTCAAACATTATGAAAAAGTAATCAAGGCTGTTTTTCCTTTTAAATTTGAGTTACGTTATTCCATAGATGTTTAAAATTCTTATTATTTGAAAATCATTGTCTTCCTCTATTATTTTTCTCCACTTTAAGTAGCAAAAATGAGCAGTTAATGTCAAAGGGAAATGGCTTGTCCACTTTCTTAGTGGAAGTAGACAAGGAGAATTTCCAAACCTACTTTAATCGTTAGTTTTTGAAGGAAAAAAACAAAACCTCAAAGTTACATCTTTATTATTCAAATATTTTTTTGAAATGAGAGCTTTACACGGGTACTAACTTGCCGTAAGTTTTAGAGCTATAAATACAGAACATTTTTAGTGACTGTTTTTTGTTCACATAATAGTACTTTTCAGGACACTTACCCATTTTTGAATGGCTGTTATTATGATTTATAATTTATTCACTTCATTGTATACTGGCTGGCAAGTTTTAGAAAAATATTAGAAATCCATTCTATGGTCTTAACATACATTTTCCCTATATATTGTTTTAGCCCCTGAACCCCAAAAGATTTCATTTCAAATTGATTTCATTGGTTCTCTTTTTGAAGCTTGAAGTTCTTCTAGAGTTCCTAGAGCAGCATTTGATGGTCTCTATAAGAAATCAGAACTGAGTCACGGATGTTACTCACTAGCGCGGTTTGAGGCTGATGAATTGCTATGTCAGCTATCCCTTGAGGCTTTTCATTAGAATTAGAATTAGACTATGTTGAAATAATGTCATGGGAACCTCGGGCTCCGGGGTTCCTCAGAGGAGCAGGTGGCTCTGTGAGAGGTACCCCTGGGCCGCTGGGAGTTTCCACAGGCACCTTTCTGGCTATGCTAGAGGCCCTTGTGTTAGTGGCTGGCAACAGTTACCGTATTTAGGAATGGGCAAGGGGACAAGGTTCGATTAGTGTTTAAAAATATACATGAACAAAATATTGGCATCCTCCATGGTTTTTGAACATAATTTTAAAGTGGATATGTTTACCTATATAAAGTGGAGATTTCCAGACTTTGTCATTACCAACTTGTGGCCTCACATGTCTAAAAGCTTAATTACAATCTTATTTTAATGGAGTTTATGTTAAAAAAAAAAAACCCTTATAAACCTCAGACTATTAACCTTATTACAAAATGTTATTTCAAAGAGAACATTTTATGTCTCCAGAGGCAGTGAAACAGAAGTCAGCTGGGAAGGGAAGTAACATTTATCCACCTATGTGTCATTCTGTGTTAGTTCACGTCACCATTACAACTGTTACACAGGCATAATCAGCCCCATAGTTTACAGATGAGTAAACTGAGGCTCAGAGAAGTTGGACGACTAGATTATGCGTTAGAATCCAGACCTTCCTGGCTCCAGTGCCTCTTTTCTCACCCATTCTCCCTATCATGAGTCCAGACTCTGCTCAGATACGTCATTCGTTGGCTCCGTCTGAGCTATAGTTCTGCTCCAGTTCCTCATCACAGCGTAACAAACCGCCCAGCACTTACTGGTTTAAAACAATAATTTAAATTCTCTCATTTTCCAGTGGGTTCCATTAGGTGTCTTACATAGTGGTCTCGGGGCTGTATTCCAAGGCAGTGAAAAGAAACTGCAAGGGGTCTGATGACCTGGACCCCAGAAGTGCCACCGTCCCATTTCACTGCATTCTGCTGGTCGAAGAACATTGCAAGGCCCGCCCTGATTCCATAGGTGCGAATGAATTCTACCTCTTAATGGGAAGAAGTGTAAATATTTTGTGACCAGGTGTCATCAGTCACTATTCTTTTCTATTTTTAGTAGGCTGCGTTGTATTGTCTTAATGAAGTGCTGAAGAATGTTAGAAAATGACATTTTAAATTCTTATTCCTAATTTTGTCCCATTATACCATTGTGAAGAAGGGATTTGAAAAGAATAAATGAGCATGAAAATGTTTTGAAACTCTCTATATACTCTACAATCGGAGGTGTTACAATTCATAGAAGGTTCTAGAATTTATAATAGAAAGAACCTTTTCATAGATTAAAAAAGTACATGACAAAGAGATACAAGATCTAATCTCTAGTTCATACCCTATTACTCATTCTTCTAGACTTACAGAAGCACTAATGTTTTCTGAACTACAATAGCATGACATTTTTTACTAAGTGTTTTGTTGTTTGTGTGTATAAAATCAAACAATCAGTAAAATTTGAATGAAGTCAAAATTTCCATCCTTTGGATGGTTAATAGTATTAGAACCACATGTCCTCATACAAAGAGGTCTGTGGAAACACAAAGAAATAGGATGATTTGACTAATGCAGAAATGCCTGCTAATTCAAAAGGAATTCCCTAACAAGGAGATTCCTCAGTTAAATATTCTCTTTCTAAGAATCATTCTAACTTTGAATATGGCTTTTATAAAAATTCCAGATCATCCATAAACTTGCTTTTAAGATAATAAATAACAGAGGGTGGGGGTGGTGGCTCAAGCCTGTAATCCCAGCACTCTGGGAAGCCAAGGCGGGTGAATTGCTTGAGCTCAAGAGTTTGAGACCAGCCTGAGCAAGAGCAAGACCCCATCTCTAAAAATAGCTGGGCACTGTGGCGGGCACCTGTAGCTCCAGGTACTTGGGAGGCTAAGGCAAAAGGATCACTTGAGCCCAAGAGTTTGAGGTTGCTGTGAGCTGTGATGTCATAGGACTCTACAGAGGGCAACAAAGTGAGACTCTGTTTATAAATAAATAAATAATCACTCTTCTTACTCTCCTAAAATCCACTATCTTTTGACATCTCAACATAGTATTGCAGTATGCTAAAATGAGTTCTAATATAGAAAACCTATATGATGCTACAAAACAAGTAGCCGCCTGATACTTCTTTCTTAAAGGAGCAGTGGATGAAGCCTTAGGACTTTAGGAAGAGGTTCTTGAAAATTAACTCTGAATGATCTGGGTTTTTTAAAAATTAAATTATAGCTGTGTACATTAATGCAATCATGGAGTACAATGTTCTAGTTTTACACACAATCTGAAATGCATTCATCAAACCGATCAACATAGCCTTCATGGACTTTTCTCAGTTATTGTGTTAAGACATTTATATTCTACACCTAGCAAATTTCACATGTAACCCATGTAAGATGCACCGTAGGTGTGGTCCCACCAATTACTCTCCCTCCACCCATCTTCCCCCTTCCCCTTCCTCTCCCCTTTTCCCTTCTTCTTGGGCTGTAATTGGGTTATAGCTTTCATAAGAAAGCTATAAATTGGTTTCATAGTAAGACTGAGGACATTGGATACTTTTTCTTAAGTGGCTCATGTAACTGACATTATAAGGATTTAAAAGCTTTTTTGTGTGTGTTTTTGTTTTTTTAAAAAAGTTGTTTTAATATACATGGACATTTAATATAAATGTTTTAATACATACATCTACTCAAATTGGAGCATGTACCATGAAATCTGGAGACTAGAAAATGCCTAAACCATGCGACAGGCATATTCTGTTTAACTCACGTGTTTTAAAAATTGGGTTAGTTAATATTTTAGTCAGAAGGCTCAGCGCCTATAGCTCAACCAGCTAAGGCACCAGCCATGTACACCTAAGGTGGCGGGTTTGAATCCCCAGCCCGGACCTGCCAAAAACAATGACGGCTGCAACCAAAAAATAGCCAGGCGTTGTGGCGGGCGCCTGTGGTCCCAGCTACTTGGGAGGCTGAGGCAGAAGACTCGCTTGAGCCCAGGAGTTGGAGGTTGCTGTGAGCTATAATGCCACGGCACTCTACCCAGGGGGACAACTTGAGGCTCTGTCTCAAATATATATATATATATATATATATATATATTTTAGTCAGAAGATTTTATATAGAACTTTGAATTCTAGCTTCTTTATATAAATCAGACTCTGTGATAAGATTGGGTGAGCATTCCTACCTGAGCGTAATGTTTTGAAATTGAATAGAAATTGCCTTCTTTAGATGGGGCATGCACAAGCTGGTGCCCCTCACCCACACTTCCCATATTTATGTAAGCTGCCTGGCTCTACTAGGCCAGGAAAGTGTTTGAGCCAATGACAGAATTTTGGCTAAAAGGACCCAAACACACCTTGCATGTTTGATAATAAAAGACCATTTGGGGGCTACTCCTGAGCATATTATCAGTGGTACACCAGCAACAAAGGGTGATGACTTTCACGTGGGTGGATGCAAGAGAAGCGATGAATTTAAGAGTTCCTTCTGTCTCCTGATCAAGCTCTGAAGGGTGGTAGGACAGATTCTGCCTGTCTTTGAGCCATATCATAAAACCCGATTTTGGCAGTAATACTTCAGGACAGATTGCACCTGCTGCTTTAAAAGTAATGATTATCAGTCATCTCTAGCATGGCATCGATATTGAGGCCAACATAGCCTAATTTTGACTTTGCTTGATGCTTTTGTAATGCTTCAAAGTAAGGGGAAAAATAATTATAATCTTGGAATACTTTGAGTTCTGAACTTAGGAATTTAGGCAAACTAACAAAATAGTAGTCAAATCCTTTGATCAAATTTTGGATTAGCAAAGTCTTTACATGATATCATATTTGATCTATATTTCTATGTAACATGTAAGTTCTGCAGTGTTTATCATTATCCAATTTTCCCCATAGTATATGTATAAATTTCATACCAATTGGCAATTTTCATGTTGATTAAAAATGGCTATAGTTCTACTTTTTAAAACTGAGAAATAAAATGGATCAACACTACAAAAAGTTGTCAAAATTAGTTTTAATTACAGAGGGTAACATTGAGTGTTTATTATGTGCCAACCCTGGGAGTTAGATATGCCTACTTTTAGATAAGAAAATTGAGGCATTCATAGAGAGGAATGACATTTGTATAAATTCACAGATAATAAGGATGTGTTTCCAGGGAATTGTTTCAAGAACATAAAATGCTCTACAATTCTTATAGTACTGTTTTATAGATTTAAGTATGCTTTTAATCCCTGGGCTCCAACATCTCTGAGTTTGTGCTAAGACTCATATCTTAGCAGCCACCAAATTTCACAAAGATCTGTTTTCAGACATTGTAAGGATGTGTTTTCAGACATTGTAAGGGTGTGTCCAAAGTTTACTGGGCTTTTGGAAATATTCTATATGAAATATTAAACATTTATAATTACAGACATTGTAATGACAGATGAAAACAAAATGTATCGACATTAAGATTGGTGATAACTGTAGATTTTCCTTATAAAATAAAATCATGCGTTCCCATTCTAAACATTTTTTCTTATGAGATTGTTTGAATAGACTCAGTGCATGTCCTTAGAGCCATTTTATTTTATTTTTCAGACAGAGTTTTACTCTGTCTGAGTTCAGTAGCATCTCATAGCTCACTGCAATCTCAAACTCCTGGACTTGAGCCATCCTCCTGCCTCAGCCTCCTGAGAAGCTAGGACTACAGGCACTGGTCCCAACATCCAGCTAATTTTTCTACTTTTAGTGAAGATGGAGCCTCTTGCTGAGGCTGGTCTTGAACTCCTGAGCTAAAGTGATCCTCCCGCCTCCATCTTTCAGAGTGCTAGGGTTGCAGACGTGGGTCACCACACGGGGCCTCAAAGTTATTTGAAAATTGTGGTAATGTACACCAGTGAAAATTAAGGTGAGAAAATTTGGATTTATTTAGAATGGCACCTGGCTACAGAGTTATAGTCTATACACTACACATAGTAGCAAACATACATAGCAGCACTTCATTTGGTGCTGAACCGGCTTTCCTTCTGACTCTGGACACTCGAGCATGATAAACATAAAGTGGGGTGAAATGGGGAGAGGAAAACGCCTGGTGGGGAACAGCAGTGTAAGCCTTTGCTAAGTCCAGGCCAGGCGGGGTGGTTCACACCTGTAATCCCCGCACATGGGTGGCTGAGCCGGGTGGATTGCCTGAGCTCACAGGTTTGAGACCAGCCTGAGCCAGAGCAAGACCTCGTCTCTAAAAAAATAGCCGGTGTTGTGGCGGGTGCCCGTACTCCTAGCTACTCAGGAGGCTGAGGCAAGAGAATTGCTTAAGCCCAGGAGTTTGAGGTTGGCGTGAGCTACGAAGCCACAGCACTCTACCAAGGGTGACAAGTGAGACTGTTTCAAAAACAAACAAAGGGCCCAGAGCCCAGCAGCATCGGCATTCACTGGCAGCCTGTAGGAACTGCAGAATTGCAGACACCCAGACTATGGAAGCAAAATGTGTGTTTACATCAACAGATATTATATGCATACTAATATCTGAGAAGCACTGGGCTCCACAGATTGAATTCTCCCAATGATTATCTGTGCTACCTTGGATAAGGGAGGCGCTATACTCTGTAATTAGTTTCCTCCTTTCCTTGTTACTTACTACAAGTTGATTCTGAGCTACTTAATTCTGTAATTTTCGTTTAGTTGCCTATAAAATAGAGATGATTATAATACTTGTTGGCTGTTATTGTGGGATTAAATAAGGTAGTAAATGTAAAGTATATAGAATATTGTCCACATGTAGTATATGTGCTTATGATGATTATGTTAATTATTTCTCTAGTGTACTATATTATTGATTACATATGACAAGTGGGATAAGAAATTTTCCCCAAAACTTCTTATACAGATCTATCTATAAATATGCTTTTATATATATAAAACATATAGAAGCAAAATTGCTTACATATAAAAGCATATTTATATAGAAAAGGATATTCTTATACAGATATATAAATTTTTTTATATATAAATATAAATATGCTTTATATATATATAAATATGCTTTCATATATAAGCATATTTTGCTTCTATAAGTTATATATATATATAAGCATATTTATATATCTATGTAAGAAGTTTTGAGAAAAATTTCTTACCCCACTTGTCATATGTAATCAATAAAATTATATAGTACACTAGAGAAATAATTCACATAATATATATATAAACATGCTTTTAGAAATTAGAAAGTTAAAGAAGGTGCACTTTTTTTTTTTTTTTTTTTTTGCAATTTTTGGCCAGGGCTGGGTTTGAACTCGCCACCTCCAGCATATGGGGCCGGCACCCTACTCCTTTGAGCCACACGCACCGCCCCTGCACTTTCTAATAGTTTAAGACTGAGTGGAAAAAAACACGGGAAGGGGAATTCGATTACACCCTAGTCCCAATTCTTTTGACCTTGGGCTTGACTTTGAGCTTTTTAGGATTTCATAGTTATTTTATGCCACCGCTACATGCTTTAAAATGCCTACAGTGATGCTTATGGTGCTGTTTTGTAGATTTATAGAATTGGCAATAGCCAATTACTATAAATACATTCTCTTAATCTGTGAGAGTCTGTGATAGGCTGTTCAGGTGTCCCTGCTATTTTGTGACTATAGTGGGTACTTTTAGAAGCTTCAAAAAATCCTTCAGATTACTAAATTGTTGTTTCACGAACATATGCCCCAATGTCCCATATCTAATCCCAAATCCATTATTTCTAAAATCTGTTCTTTCTGTAATAATGCCAACACATTTATTACATCTTCAATAGATGTCTGTTCTCTCTTCTGTATGTCACCTTTTTGTCTAGGTGATAAGCACATTGCCTGGGTCATTGTGAACACACAACAAATCTTCCCTGAATGAGACGGCAACATCCCCCCCCACCCCGTTTTCTGGTCTCCATGTAAAAACTTGCTGTAATTTGTTGCTTTTATATTTTGGTAGTAGAGTTCGTAGCAAAACAGCAATTCTATGATAACCAAGGACTTTGTGTTTGGAGCTCAGGGCAGATCCTCTTTGCCTGAAAATCTGCCCCAGAATCGTAATTAACCGAGACAGTGTTTGTGTTGGACCACAGGGGATTATGAAACTTATATAAATGAACACATTTTCTTGGACCTTCCTTAGTTTGCTGCTTTTGTTTCTCCTTCTCAATTAGTGATGATAAATTTTCCCCGTGAACATGCAGCCAACACTGAATAAATCTTTCCATTAAGTTGGATGTTGAAGTGAAGGCAAACTAAATTAGGCCATTTTTCTCTGCTTATTTTAATATATCTGCAAGTCATGTCCCACGGAGGTAGCTGGTGACTAAAAAAAAGAGAGTGAATTCTTATAAAGCAAGAAATGCTGTTAGGCTTAAGCATCAGATTCATAAATAAAGACATTTCTTATCAACATTATCTCTGAGATAAAGACTCTTAGTCCTTAGAAAGAGACCAACCATCTTAGAGGATTCTTGTTCCTATAATGAGGTTTAAAAATTTGGATACATATTTAAAGAGAAAGATTTGGCTATGGATTGAGCATGCAGTAGAACCTCTGTACATTCCAAGGAGCTGTAACACATTGATTAACAAGGGAGGTGGTCAACACAAGGGACTAGGTCTACTGTATTGGCATGGGGATGTGGTGCAGGTCTGGTCTGTGAAAATTAGGTCAGCGTAAGGAGGTGGTCATTGTAGGGAAGTGGTCAATTATGGATGTTCTACTGTAATTAATTCCAGCACTGAGCGGACCAGAGGAATTTGTATGATGGAGAGGGATGTATGTACAGCACTTATGTACATGTCGGTTAAAGCTGCAATCGTTTTCAGTTATCTTCTTTCTGTCAGCAGCTTTCATAAGGTCTAACTGACACAGATATTTAGGGTACATATTTAGTGTACTATTTGATAAGTTCTGATATATGTGTAAACCGTAAAGCCATCACCACAATGAAGATAAGAAACATATTTAGTTATTGGAAGGTCAGCACCCGATTTCGTCTCTTCCCCAGCAAAAGTTTTACTTTATATTGAAGAATTTAAAAAAGTAAAGTTTTATTCATGTACAGTCACAAAGTGTTGTTTTTGTGACCATGGTTAAGGGTTTTTTCTTTTTTTTAAAATCAGGGTGTGGCTGGAATGCATACTGTAGCATGACTGGCCTCCAGTGGTGTCTTGAAGAACAGCATCTCTA
>NW_003852524.1:3328509-3329771 GCF_000181295.1 Otolemur garnettii
ACTGCTAGGTTTTGGCATGGCTTTGCCCTTTATTTCTTTCAATTATTTTCCTGTTTTCCTCAAATAGAGGGAAAGAGGAATCATAAATTAAATGATGGAGATCAGGGAAAGAGTGTAAGTTAGACTAAGTAAAGTGGACATAGTTTTCTGTTTATAAGTATATTAATAATACATCTATAGAATAGCAAATTCTTCAGCATATACAGAAGAGAACTTCAGATACTTGGATTGGCTAGGACCAGTTGTAGCTAGACATGAAAATCCATATACTAAGTTATTTCTCAGACTTTTCTGTCTCCTCTACCCTCATACCTGTTTGTTCTTCTGTATTCCAGCCTGGGCCAGGAATTCTGGAATCTTTAGTCCTTCTCTTAGTTTCTTGGGTAAATACCATACATCTCGTTGTCTGCGCAAGCTCATGGTTATGCTCTCCTATAGTTTTTGTGCATGTGGGCTCATACAAGTTAACTATAATTTGGACAATGAAGGATGGAGACCATGGCTAGAAGTTCAAATTTTCTTAGCTTTGCTGGCCATGATACAAATTGAAGTCAGTTGGATAACCACATGCCTGTTTTATGACCCATACCCCACCTTGGTCTCCTGAAAAGCTGCTCTCCCTGCCCCTACTTCTCACCCTTGTATTTGGGAGATCCCCAGATGGACTCTCATAGGTGCTCATGGACAAGCCATTTCTTCTGCTGCCGTGTGCTGTGGGAGCACATCTTCCCTCTATTCTGGGGTCCACTGCTCTATCACCAGGCTCCACTGAAGTACAAAGACGCATGTCCTCTGATTGGAACTCATCTTCCTCATGCTGGGATGAGAGGATGCCAGAGTAGTGTAGTTTGTGCCCCAAGGTCTTATAACGTTCATTCCAGTTCTTTCTGTAGGGTTCTAACAGGAGAAGCACTCAGGAACTGAGTGGGAGTTAAGTGCCTGTGATGCCCCCTGGCCTTTCATGTTGTACAAAGAAAATCTCATCACAGCATGTGTCTTCCTATGACTTGCTCCTTCTTTCTATGACTTGCTCCTTCTTCCATTTGATAAAACTCTTTAAAAAAGGATTCCCAGTCTCCTCATCAATCAGGAATAATGGATTCATGAAATACTGATTAATCACAGGAACCAATGAAACCCCAAAGTAAGTGGTTTAAAGAGGATAAGAGTTCATTTCTCTCTCACATAAAACAAATCCAGATGTTGGTGATGGGGGCTGGTGAGGGAGGCAGGGTCTTTTTCTCTTGCTGCTCTGCCGTTCT
>NW_003852524.1:3330014-3332819 GCF_000181295.1 Otolemur garnettii
TTCCAATTTATGCCCAAAGCTGACCTTGTTTGAAGGAGTATTAATTTTAGATATAATCAAGAGAAATTATAGGGTTCAGGAAAATCAGAATCCTGCAGATATTTAAGGATTGTTAATTATTTTAGCTTTTACAAAGTTAAATTTGAAATTTGGGTTAGCAATTAGCTAACCAGAGGGGGGAAAAAGCCCTAATAGTGATAGATTACTTTCTTCTCCTCCCACATATACAAATACGTATAGACATACACATTTGAATAAAATAACACATCTTGGTATTCATTGTAAATGCTATTTATGTGATCTTGGGCAAGCCATGTTTCAGGAGTTTTCACTTTGTTTTTATATTTGCCTAGAGAAGGAAATTTATAGCATTGAATGAGTTTTTAGAAAAGAAGAAAGATTCGAAATCCAATAATCTGAGCTTTCATGTGACCTTTGCACCATCTGTGCCAGACAGTGTGAGTTGATGACAAGTGTTCACTCTCCTAAATTCTTTTGCTGGTGCTCTCTGCTGGAGTTAGTAGAATTCATGCAGATTGGTTAAGGTTGACTTCAGGACACTCAACAATGTAACTCTTTTTTCTGATAGAGCCTAACTTATGCTATGTGTCTGCTTTCTTTTTGCTCTGCTATAAAGAAATGCTGAGGCTGGGTAACTTATAAAGAAAAGAGGTTTATTGGCTCACGGTTCTGCAGGCTGTTAGTATCGCACTCGAGTCTGCTTCTGTGAGGGCTTTAGGGAGCTTCGAAACAAGATGGAAGGTGAAGGGGAGCAGGCGTGTCACTTGGCCAGAGGAAGAGAAAGAGAGGGAGGAGGTGATGTCAGCACCCCCCCCCCCATGAATAGGATTATACCTCTGTTTCGGAGTGAACAAAAAAAAAAGGGGAACAAAAGAATGGGATATTTATTTTACTTCCAGGCTTACAAGTATTGATGTTCTAAAAGAGAAAATGTTATTTTCATTTAAAAGAACCATGGGAACATCAGAAAATTTATGATAAATACTATGAGAAAAGTTCTTTCTAGCCTAGTAAAAAACAAAATAAAACAAAACCAACCAGCTCTCAAGGGAACTAACAAGCCAGAATTTACTCATTATTACTGGGCAGGCACTGAGCCATTCACCAGGGATCTGCCCCGTGACCCAAGCACCTCCCTCCAGGCCTCACATGCAACACTGGCCATCAACCTGATTTTGGAGCCCATGGTGGAATGATGTAGTTTGGACGTTTGGCCCCTCCACGTCCCATGGTGCAAAGTCTGGAGGTGTGCAGCATGAATGAGTGATGAGGGCATGACAGCTTCCATTGAGATTTCAGAGGATTGGGCTGTGCCTGTGGCTCAAAGAGTAGGGCGCTGGCCCCATATGCCGGAGGTGGCAGGTTCAAACCTGGCCCCGGCCAAAATAAAACTACAAAAAAAAAAAAAGAAAAAAAAGATTTCAGAGGATGTGTGGGGAAGCCCAGGCAGAAACCTCTCCTAGGGCAGTGCTGAGAGGAAATGTGGGGTTGGAGCCCCCACACAGAGTCCTCGCTGGTGGAACTGTGGGATAGGGCCACTGTCCTCCAGACCCCAGAATGGTAGAGCCATGGGCAGCATGCACCCTCAGCCTGGGAAAGCCACAGGTAGCAGATTCCTACCTGCAAGATCAGCCACGCGAGTTGTGCCGGGCAAAGACTCGGGAGTGGGGCTGCCTGAGGCACCAGGGCAGTGTCCTGCATAGCAGCAGGCCGCAGATGTGGGACATGGAGTCAAGGGAGATGATTTTGGAGCGTTAAGATTTAATATCTACTTTAATAGGTTTCAGATTTGCATAGGGCCTTTTGCTCCCTGTTTGGGCCAATTTTCCCCTTTTGGAATGGGAATGTTTACCCAATACTGTACTGTCATTGTATCTTGGAAGTAAAGAACTTGTTTTTGATATTATAGTCTCACAGGTGGCAGGAACTTGTCTTGAGTCTCTGATGAGACTTTGAACTTTTGAGTTAGTGATGAAAAGAGTTAAGACTTAAGGGGATGTTGGGAGGGGTGATTGTATTTTGCAGTGTGGGAAGGACATGGGATTTAGCTGGACAATGTGGAATGACATAATTTGGATATTTGGCCCCTCCAAATTTGAAAATTTGTTGCCCAGTGTTGAATGTAGGCGCTGGCAGAGGTGTTTGGGTCATGGGGCAGATCCCTCATGAATGATGTGGTGCCCTCTCCACAATGATTAGTGAGTTCTTGCCTTATTAATTCACCGGAGAGCTAGTTGTTAAAAAGAGCCCAGCACTGTCCCCTCCCTCACTTGCTCTAGTTCTTGCCTTGTGACATGCTTCCACCTTGATTGGAAGCTCCTCAAAGCCCTCACCAGAAGCAGACCCTGGTACAACACTTCTACAACCTGCAGAGCCATGAGCCAAATAAACCTCTTTTCTTTATAAGTTACCCAGCCTCAGCCTCAGACATTCCTTCATAGCAGCTCAAAACAGACTAATACACCCTGTATGGTAGATCTTAATTGCTTTGGGCAATTGTATAAGAGTAATAGATTCAAGTATGCAAATTGTGCCCAATTTATGTAGCTTAGAAGTATGTTTTCATATTAAAGTTTACTCTTTTTCTTAATGCAGAAGGAAATGAAATTTGGATTGACCATGATTAGATCAAAAGCAATTTGCTTTTGGTACATATTTATTTCAGGAAATACTGTATAGATAAAGAACTTTCCAATTTATGCCCAAAGCTGACCTTGTTTGAAGGAGTATTAATTTTAGATATAATCAAGAGAAATTATAGGGTTCAGGAAAATCAGAATCCTG
>NW_003852524.1:3333009-3360479 GCF_000181295.1 Otolemur garnettii
GCTATTTATGTGATCTTGGGCAAGCCATGTTTCAGGAGTTTTCACTTTGTTTTTATATTTGCCTAGAGAAGGAAATTTATAGCATTGAATGAGTTTTTAGAAAAGAAGAAAGCTTCGAAATCCAATAATCTGAGCTTTCATCTTAGGAAACTAGAGTAGCAGAATAGTAATATCAACCTAAGGCCAGAAAATAAATAACAGAAGTGGGAGCAGATATCAATGACAATGAAGATAATGAAACAATAGAGAAAGAGGAACGAATCCCAAAGCTGATTCTTCGAAAAAAATCAACAAACTTGATAAACCTCTTGGCAAACTAATCAAAAGAATAAGAGACAAAACACAAATTACGTATACCAGAAACGAAAGAGAAATTATCGCCACTGATTTCCAAAAAAGTAAAGGACAATAAATAAATATTATGCAACAATTTAGATTAAATTCTATTCTTTGAAAAATTCAGTCTGCCAAAATCTATACAAGGAGAAATAAATAATATGTAAATCTGCATTCTATGAAGGAAATTGAATAAAAAAATTAGTAACATTTCACTAAAGAAACCACTAGGCCCAGGTGATTTTACTGATGATGTCTAACACACATTTAAGAAAGAAATGACAGCAATCTCTACAATGTCTTCCAAAAAAAAAGGAAAAAGAGAGATACCACCTAACTTATTCCATGAGGCTGGAATTAACCTAATTTCAAAACTGGATAAAGACATGACAGGAGAGGAAAACTATAGATCAATACCTGTCATGAAAATAGATGCAAAATTCTTTAACCTGAGGATCTATATACCTTTATCAAATGAGATCTATTCTGGGTACATAAGGCTGGTTCCACACTCAAAAGTCACTTAAGGTAATCTATCCCATCAACAGACTAGAGGAGAAAAACCGTATGGTCATATAATTAGATGCAGAAAAAAGGATCTGGCAAAATCCAGTACCGATTGTTGATAAAAAGAAAAGAACCATAGCCAACTAAGAATAGAAGGGGAAGTTCTTGAAATTAATAAATAACTTCCACAAAATACCCATAGCAAATACCACACTAAATTGTGGGAAACTAGCTGCTTTTCCCCTAAGAAGGAGAAAAAGTCAGGAGTGTTTCCTCTCACCACTCATATTATATTTCATGCCAAAGCTTAGTTCATACAATAAGACAAAGTAAGGAAATAAAAATTGTACATATTTGTAAAAAAGAAATAAAACTCTTTGTTCATAGACAAAGAACTCTTTTGTTCAGAGACATCATTGTCTCTGCAGAAAATCCAAAATAATTAACAACAACAACAACAACACCCTTCTGGAACTAATATTGATTATAATAAGGTAAAAAGATACAAGGTGAATATGCAAAGGCCAATTTGCCATCTATGAACAATTAGAATGTGAATGTCTACTTCTGATGTGATTAAATCACAAATACAGCTTTCTTTGCAACATAATTTGCTGTAATCTACAGCATTAAGTGAAAGTAGACTTAATGTGGAATGCAAATATTATAATAGGGCTATATCATGATGACTTGAAACTTTTCATCCTCTTTCGCTAATTTTACTTTTTATAATATTCTTGTAAGAAAAGCCTTGGCATTAAATGCTAAGAAATAAATACTTATATGGCCAAGAATTGACTGAATTTGATAGTCTTCATGGCACAAACCTGTTTTAAAAAAATAGCTTTTCCTAAGACTAACGATTTCTTTTAATTGGCAAATGTATTTTGAAATAAAGGAATAGAATGTTTGTGATGTTTTAATGGCATTTTTAAAAAGTAGTCCAAAGTCACTCCAGTGTATATCATTATGAATTTATTTTAAATGACTAAAATAATGTAGAATCCTGCTTAGCAGTAATCAAAATCCACTTAAAATGTTGCGTTAGTACTTTGAAGCATGCGAATCTCTGGGAATGCATTACTGAATATTATTTGTGCCTTTAGAGCTTCCTCAGCATTTAGGCGTACACGCTTTAGTTGCCAGTGTTTTCAAAGTCAGCTCTACAAAGTTGAGAGAGTATACAAATTAGATATAGCCATTAGTCATTTTTTAGGAGATAGAATATGTGTGCACATCTGAACGTTTGCTTATATGTAAATAAGAGTAAGATGTTTATGCCTAGATTTATAATAAAATATTGGTATTTGGGTTTTAGCTAGTTAAAAAACCATTCATAGTAGTTTTGATCCCTTTTCTCCTCATGCCTCTCATTCTTTCCCTATAAAAATAAAAGGTAGTATTTTTTAAAGTATCAAGGGCCCCAGAAACCTGGGATTTGCTAATTATTAGATAAACGTTGTATCTAGTATTTGTTAAATATCAGAAATAAGTTGGATGCTAAAACTCCCTTTCCCCATGTTACCACCCCAACCTGTTCCTCTTTTCCACTGTATGGAAAGAGTGTAACTCGCACTTCATGTGCCTGCACCCTCCGCGAAATGTTCCAGTTCTCTGTTTAGAGGTTAGATACTGGTTTGTTGTTTTCTTTCTTTTTTCCTTTACATTTTGATGGAGATAGGGTGGGAATTCCAGCCTGGGAAAATGGGGAGGAAAAGAAATAAGTTATGTTGCTTTCATATTTTGAAAACTTTATTATAAGGAAGCTTTACACATCTAGACAGTTGTTTTGAAGAAAAGAAAGGAAATTGTGAAAAACACTATCACTGGGGAAAAACTGAAAGAGAAGGCTTAATTATTATAAAAGAGCAAGTGAAGTGAGTGGGATTTTAAATTCGTGGAATAAGAAATAGTGGGTCACAGTGAAGAACCTAGTTTTAGTAAACAAGGGTAGTGTCTTGAGACCCCTCCTGGCTGAATCTATCTATGGACAGTGAACAGCAGAAATAGGAAGGAGCTCAACCCAGCAGACACAGTGATAGGAATAACCCTAGAAAATGGCTCCAGAAAGTAGATCAGAATCCAGTCACCCTGGGAGGGACTAGTGTGCACACCAGGGGAGTGAGTCCCAGGAGGCAGGTGAGGCTTAGACATAGAAATTCAGGCAAAGAGGAATTCTGGATATTTGGTAGCAATCTGGATAGTCAGTCACAGCTAAATCTTACCAGTAGGTAATACTTCTGACATCTTAGGCATGTTATTGATGTAGGTTAGAATCAAAATTTGACATCAAAATATAGTTATCTGAACTGAGACACAAAAGTGACTTTGGTCTGATATTATGCATGAAGGGTCATTTGTAAAACAATTTCTGTTGTCTATAGTCTTGCTCTAGGACCTGACCGCTTCAGAAATTGTTCGTACATCCAAATTAGGTGTTGAATACTCTAGGGAAATTCTGCTGTCAGATTAGAAATTTTCTTACTCTAAATAAAAAAATCTGATCATATCTTATTACTCAAATGTGTGAGTAATTTGAGTTAATGTATACTTGATGTACAGTCTGTATAAACAACTGTTGTTAGACAATGGGTTATAAATGTCTTAATTTAACCTAGAATGACGTTAAGAGAAATCTTAGGTAGTGATTTGAAAACCTGTAAGTGTCTTGTTTATGCTCAGAGATTATTTGCTTTGTTCACTTTCTATTTTTACTCAGAAAAATACTATATAGTATTTTGATTTTATAATTTGTATTAGGTTCTTCTAGATTAATTTTGCCATATGAAATGCTTTGACGGAAAGTACTCTTCCTGGCTCTCTCCTGCACAACGGAAAATAATCCACTAAACAGACAAAAAGAAATATGTAGCAAGCTTTAAAGCAGTTCTCTAAGCCTTATGAAACATGTAGTTCCTCAAATAGTACCTCAGAGCAACTGGATTTAATATTCTCCATCCAGCAGAGGGCTACCAAACTCCATTAATTTCTGTGAATGCACATAGCAAAAAATACATAGTTTATTTAAGTGGTTTTCAGATTTTGTTTTTACCACCAGATCTTTTTTTTTTAAACAGAGTTTTCCAATATGTGAATGAGTTATACTCGGAGCTGCTTTATGTGGAGAAGCCCCCCCCCAACCCCCCCACCAGCTGCCTCTCCAAAGGCCTAGTGAGGTGTTGAGGATAATCGAAACTCTCTGCTCTGATTTATACAAAAATACTCTTCCAAATCCTCAGTCAGCTCTTTTGGGATCGAGCTGTAAATATTTTTTCCCTCTATAAAAATCCTTAATGCTGACACTGCGGGGGAAATGTATAAGCAGAATGATGCCCACGTTATCAAAGTCCTTCTTCCTGGAATTTGTTTTCAATTATAACTTTAGTTCCTACCGTGCGGTTTTATGTGTTTGTTTTTGCTTTGTTTTGGGAAAGGTGGCATTTTTACCTTCAATCTTATGGGTGAAAAAGACATTTATTTCTGTCACATTTTCTTCACCATATTTCATAAGTATGCCAAACTGACAGACTGGGTGACTATATACTCCTGTATTTGTTCCTGTAACTGGGCCAGTCTCCACCCTTTACTAAAACTGAATTTTAAAGATCAATTATGAGAATGAAAAGTGGTTCATTTCCTGCCTATATATTACTCTGCCTTGGTAATACATTTATTTGTAAAAAAAAAAGCCTGTTATAGAAACTTCCATTTGGAATTATGCCTACTTGATAGTCAAATGGAGACTGTTCTTTGTTTTGTTTTTCTTTTCAAAACAAAGTTTTAGTGAGGAGTCCCTTTATTCTGATTGAACCCTGTTATGAATATTTCATGCGAAGCCATTTAAGTAAATGACTATAAATAGTTACACTTTCATTGGAGTTAATAAATACTATCGCGGACACACGCTCAGTGATTTCAAGACTCATTCTGCAGTGTTACCAGTTTTGTTTTGCAATGCATCATTACTAACTAGTCTTAAGAAATGTGAGCTTAATAGATGTTGGCCATTCAAACTGACTTGTACCCTGCAAGTATCACCAAAATTGCCCCTAATGTCAACATACATAGGGAAATTGGGGAATTGGGGAATTGTGTGTGTAAATTGTACCTTTATTTATAAAATATACATTACAAAATTTTACAATCTATTTACAAAATATTTTCTACATGTTGGCCACCTCTCTGTAAAATTTTTAATGAATATTTGTATGGTGACTTTAGGGCAGGTGTCCTCAAACTACGGCCCTCAGGCTACATGCAGCCCACCTAGGACATTTATCCAGCCTGCCGGGTGTTTTTGCCACCGCTGCCTGTCCTGCTTAGCAGCCGACTCATTTCAGGGCCTGTAGTCCGGCCCTCCAACAGTCTGAGGGACAGTGAACTGGCCCCCTGTTTAAAAAGTTTGAGGACCCCTGCTTTAGGGTCTTCTTTGGGCAATTCATCCTTACTCTCAGTCTCCATTGTGTTTCTGTCTTATAAATCTACTTTTATTTCATGTTTTTATGTTTTGTCTTTTGAGAGAAGTAATCACAGTAGTTACTACTCTGGAGCATGGACTAGCTGTCTCACATGTGCTATTTCCCTGGGGTCTGTTAGGTAGATATTAGTGTCCCCTCTTATGTAATGGAAATCCATGACCACAAAGGGAAGGTAATGTACCCAGCATTGCAGAGGTCACATTGGCATGCAAACCCCCAATTTGAGACCTTCTACCACACAAAGAAGTTCTATTTCATAACAATATAAAAAGCTGTTATTTGGTCAATTCATAAAGAGGGCGAAGTAAGGAATCATAGAAAATCTGATCTTTGATAAACCAAATGAAGCACTGGGGAAAAGAGTCCCTATTTAATAAATGGTGCTGGGGCAACTGGTTAGCCACATGCAGAAGATAGAAACTCACCCACACCTCTCACCACTCTTGCTGGATAAAAGATTTGCATTTAAGGCATGAAATAATAAAAATTCTAGAAGAAGCTGTGGGAAAAACTCATAACAACACTGACGTGGGAAAAGTTTTTGCGAAGAAGACCCAAAATGAATGGGACGTGATCAAACTAAAAAACTTCTGCACAGTTAATACAAGAACTAAAGCATACAGACCACCTTCAGAACGGGAGAAGATAGTTGCATGCTACGAATCTCTGACAAAGAACTGATAACTAGAACTTACAGAGAACTCAAACTAATCAATATGAAGACAAAAGACAACGCCATTTATTTTGTTTGTTTGTTTGTTTTTCAGTGTCTGCAAGTAAAATTTTATTTGAACTCAGAAACATTCACTCCTTCCCAGATTGTCCGTACCTGCTTTTGTGCTACTGCTGCAAAGTTGAATGGCTGCAGCAGACGCTGTATGGGCCACAGAGCCTCAAATATCAATGGGTTTCTACTTTAGAAGCTTACATGTGGCACTGATCTTCACCATCTTGGCCAACCCTTGGGATATAATTGAAGGAGCTCAGGGAATTTTACCCCAAAATATAACTCCTTGGTATCAAGGGTATTTTGAATTAAAGGTCCTTAGAGAACAACAGGTGTTAGAAGAGGTTTCCTGTTTTGCATAAATCAGACAGACCCATCAAAAAGAACAGTCAACTTCCCTGTTATCTCAATATATTGCAGGAAAGAAGATCAAGAATGCAGCCAGTCTTAGCCCAACCCATTTGAAAGATAATATCCGCGTCTCGGTTTAATTTCCAAAGAAAATCAAGTCAGTCTACAAGTCAGTCTATTTCCCATCATCTATTCATTTGTCCAAATATCTATTCATCCTTTGTAGTAACTATTTATCACCCCTCAGCATAATTCCTACATTCAGACCCTATCAGGATATATAAACTTCTGGACCCTCTGGAATACTGGGGAATCACTCTGTGATTCTTCTCATGCACATGGAGAATAAATCTGTAAACTGTTTCTCTTATTAATCTGCCTTATTTAGAGCCGATCTTTCAGCAAAACTTCCAGGTACAAAGGGAAAGTTTTCCTTCTCCCCAACATGAGATTGCCTTTTTTTTTTTTTTAGTCTTATTTTATTGCCCTCGATAGAGTGCTGTGATGTCACAGCTCACAGCTACCTCAAATTCTTGGGCTTAAGCAATTCTCTTGCCTCAGCCTCCCAAGTGGCTGGGACTATAGGCACCTGACACAGTGCCCCACTATTTTTCAGAGATGGGGTCTCACTCTTGCTCAGGCTGGTCTTGAACCGGTGAGCTCAGGCAATCCACCACCCTTAGCTTCTCAAGTGGTGGGGTTACAGGCGTGAGCCACCACACCTGCTATCTGTCTTTCATTTTCTATCTTGATTTTGGAGCAGGAAGCTCCAAAAGCTTCAGAATCTTCATTTGGTTCTTTCCCACTGTGATGTCTTCACCCCACAGGCCCAGGGGCCACAGGGGGGAATGTGCTATTCCCAAGTATGGCACCAGCTAGGCATTCCCAACAAACAATCCCATTTATAAATGGGCAAGAGACATAAACAGAACCTTTGCTGACAAAGACAGATGAATTACCAACAAATGCATGAAAAAGTGTTCATCATCCCTAATCATCAGAGAAATGCAAATTAAAACCACTCTGAGATATCACCTAACCCTAGAGAAAATAGCCCAGACCACAAAGTCCCAAAGCTGCAGATGCTGGTGTGGATGTAGAGAGAAGGGAAAACGTTTATGCTGCTGGTGAGATTGCAAACTAATACAGCCTCCATGGAAAGAAGTATAGAGAATTCTCAAAGAGCTAAAAGTAAATCTTCTATTTGATCCTGTAATCCCGTTACTAGGCATCTACCCAGAAGAAAAAGAAATAATTTCTCCATAAGGACATTTATATTAGAATGTTTATTGAAGCTTAATTTATAATCGCCAAGATGTGGAATCAACCCAAGTGCCCATTAACTCATAAATGGGTTAATAAACTATGTTACATGTATACCGTGGAACACTATTCAGCCATAAAATGATGAACATTTTACATCTTTTGTATTTACCTGGACGGAGTTGAAGAACATTCTTCTTAGTAAAGTATCACAATAATGGAAAAGCAAGTATCCAATGTGCCCAATACTAATATGAAAACAATAGATAAACAACTATACCTCCATGTGAGAGAAAACCACAATTAAATTCAGGTGTGGGAGGGATGAGGAAGGAGGGGGAGTGGACACCTTCTGTGAAAGGCTAAACTACAACTTGAACTTCGCCTAAAAAATGCAAGCAATGTAACCTAATAATTTATACTCTCATATTAATCTGAAATTAAAAAATAATAATATATACTTTAAATATTTTATTTCAATTTGAAATGTATACATTAGACGTTCTACCAATGATTTGATATAGGTTCAAGACTTTTTATTTAAGTATATTTTCTTTAAGAATTTTCCACTTTTGCCTTTTTTGAATGCATAATTCTTGCTTGTAGGTGTGGTTTTGCCTATATTCTCCAGTTTGTTATCTATTAAAGTCAGCCAGAACTTAAAAACACTTGCAAAAAAATCTGACTGTAAAAATTTCCAAGTGTTTCTAAAGGCATTCCCCCAATTTTTCACCTTCATTTTAGCCATACCCATAATTTAATAGCCATATTTTTAAGGACCCATCTTTATCAAGTCCTTACAAAGTATTCATATTAATTTTCCTTTTAAAGCATTCATGTTAATTCATAAAGCAATGTTTTTTGCACTCATTTTCATTAGATAAAATTTATTTAAATTATGGAAGTACAATAACAAGTACAGCTGTGATAAAATGATTTGAGATAAACATAACCGGTGAATGTACCACTTTACCAGTGGGAGAAGAATGTACACACGGTGAGGGTAGTTAGTAAGCTGGAAGCTTTCAGTGTATAATGGGGATTGGTTAGTATTCAGAAAGGAAACAAAAATTTTGTTACATAAAGGTTTATTGAGAGAGCTTTTGCTCTGTTTTTCAAGAAAATAGGGGAGAAAGAGAACTAACTTATTTTTTGTGAAGATAGGAGATTGACAGCTAAATGTACACAAGACTTGAAACAAGAACTCTGCAGATGGTTTTCCTTTACAAAGTGAATTGGGTTAAATGTTGCCCAAAGTTTCTCCATAAATCATCGTTTGGTTTTTATGAAAAATTTTAATTTATGAAAAAGTATTCTTTTGTATTCTATCAATGACATCTTTTATCTATTTTATTTTGGTGACATTTTTGAATTCTAAAATATTTAAGGTTCAATTCTCTGTTAAGATTTATTGCATCATTACCCAATTCTGAAGTCCTATCGTGGATACTGTTTCTACTGTAGGATTCATCTGATGCTTATATTGTCATTTGTCTAAATATTGTAATCATCTGTTCTTATGCAAAGGAATATAGCTTGGTGGAAAGGTAGAAGAAAAAAGAACTGAAATAAATTTATGTTTAAAGAATTCAGATTGCTTAACTTCCCAACTAAGTGATACTACTTTGGGGAACAAGAAACATTTCTCTTACTTTGTCCCTTTTGTGTGACAGAACCTTGTTCGTTTTTCCAATATTTGAAGTCTTGGCAGATCTATTTCTCTGTCCTATCGTGTTTGCAATAGGCCTGGTTGTCTTTGTGTGCTGGTCACTGAATTTGGAAATTTATTTAAGCTGATAATTCCAGGCTAAGGATAAAAGTAACCCCTTCAGAGAAGATACAAATTTACTTCTGCCAGGCTTTGTACTTACAAATGATTTGGGGAACATGACAAACCAAGTTCAAGGCTTGAGTTTTGTTGAAAGGGAAGGCAATAAAACCCAGGGTGTAAATCTGCTGGAGAGCGGGCGGCTTATTCCTTATTTTGCTCTTAGCCTAAGAGTAGCTTTTTGAGATGTCACGTGATCACAGAGAGGCCTTCTTATTGGACTGGCATTGTGTGCAGACATCAGCCTTTGATTTCTGCCCTCTTGCCCATGAAGTTTTGAAAATGAAAGTTCTAATTTTCTGAGGAAATGCACTCAGGAAACAAAAGCAATTTCCATGCTTGCGTATCTCCACTAGTTCCATTCCCCTTCAGTTTTGCTTAGTAATTCCCTATTACCGTGTCAGCTGTTTATTGCTGTTAAAATGTCATTATGTTTCATCCAGTATTTCCAGCTTGTTTCTGTAGTGTTGGTCTGATGACCTGGCTCCTGGAAACACACCCTGTAGGTGAAGTGCTTAGTGTTTTGGTTACTGGTCTGATTTAGAAGTGGGGGAAAGACCACATCCCAGGCACAAAAACCTCTAACCTGCTTTACCTCTGAGATTGGGGTTTCCAATGAAGGTTTGATTTAGTTTTATTCTTTGGCTTCCAGATTTTTGGAATATGTATTTCCATGAAAAGGTATAAAATGAAAAGTGCTGAATGCCTAGCAACAGATTTTGTTTGTAGGTTAATTATACAACAGTTACAAGAATATTTTAACTGTTGGTAAAGAAATGAAAATGGAGCATGGAAGCTCTTTTTGTATCAGTTAAATGTGATGGCATCCAGAAGCAGTAATAATCCCAATATTTATGACTTCATAAAAATTACTAGGTACCCATGGACACAGCAGTCATTTTCACCAGGTAATAAATGACCAGATGGTAGCACTTCACTTATCTGGTGCCAACAATGTAGCCACAGGGGAATTGGTTTTTGAGCAGTTGTGTTATGGAAACAACATGTTTTATAAGTCTTTTATATTTATTGCAGTATCCACTGCAGAGACTCTACTGAACACAGAACTAGTTGCTGGAATTGCTGAATGAATGCCTTCGTGCTCCTCTTTTAATGATAAGGGCTCTGGACTGGAAAACTGCAGACCTGACACATCTATCATTGATTTAATGTTTGATCTTCAGCAGATTTGGATATTTTGCTGGCTTCCTATTGTTCATTTTGAAAAATAAACAAAATATTTTTTGCTAATTATTTACTGGCCAGAAATCCTGCCTTAGAAGACTACAATTCATGTTCCATCAAAAGTACAGCCTAATGGCTCAGTCACTTTAAACCATATTTACTGCTTTCAAGCATTCCTAATTTATATGCGAATGCAATCACTTCATGAACATTTAAGATACACATGGCTTAAATTTTCCACTCACATAAAAAATAACAATTAAAAATAGTTTTGTTGTCATCAAGGAAAACCAATCTTTTTCTTTTGCAAGTAGTTTTAATTAAAACATGGTTGGTCTGGATGCCCGGCTAGCCCAACCAGTAGAGCATGAGACTCTTAAAAAGTGGTCTATCAAAGTATTTATTCAAATAGCACTTTTAACGGACATCATGTAAATTTACAACTTTTAAGTGTTGATCAAATTTCTCTCCCCCTTACCATTAAAGGTTTTTCCTTTGAGGTGCTAAGGCTATTAACATTTAATTCCTCAGTAAAAATGGAAATTTTCTTTTAACCATACCATTGTTTTTATTTAACTATCTTTTAATTTTTTAATTAAATCATAGCTGTGTACATTAATGTAATCATGGGGTACAATGTGCAGGTTTTACATACAACTTGAAATGCTTTCATCACTGGTCAACATAGCCTTCGTGGCATTTTCTTAGTTATTATGTTAAGACATTTACATTCTACACCTAGTACATTTCACATGTACCCTTGTAAGATACACCGTAGGTGTGGTCTCACCAAGCACTCTCTCTTCACCCATCTTCCCCTCTCCCCAAGATGGAAATTTTTTTACGGACAAAGGCAAGGCATAAATATAAGCACACCTCTGTGATCTTTGGGACTAACAGCTTTGAGATTGACTTTTCACTTTTTAACCACAATTCAGTGCTTTTTATTTGACCAAAGTAAAAGGGCTTAGAAATATACTCAGAGCTTTTATAAAAAGCTGTTAAGGACCAAAAGGGGAAGTGATGTATGTTTTAAAACACCACAGTAAATCATCAGCAGGAGTTAGAAATGGACCTCAATGTTTCAATCCTTTAATAGACTTTAATAGGCTTTCTTTCTTTTTGTTTTGAGATAGAGTCTCAAACTATCCCCCTGGGTAGAGTGCCATGGTGTCATAGCTCACAGAAACCTCCAACTCTTGGGCTCAAGTGATCCTCTTGCCTCAGTTTTTCTATTTTTCAAGTAGAGACAGGGTCATGCTTTTGCTCAGGCTGGTCTTGAACTCAAGCAATCCACCCACCTCAGTCTCCCAGAGTGCTAGGATTATAGGTGTGAGTCACTGCGCCCAAGCCTATGGAGTTTTCTTATCCAAAATCAGTATTTATGAGAAGACAGCAGCCCTAAGAAGACATCTGAAGAAATAAGTAGTCTGAAATTTGAGATCAAGTATTTGAAGATTTTGAAGCAATTTTCTATTCAAAATCTGGATACAATAGTAGTAAAGTCATTGCTGATAGTAGGAAGTGGCTGAGATGTCCCAAGAAGTCTAAAAATAATTACTTACCTGGGTGGATTTCCATCTCCAAGAGACCAATGGCTTTGTCCTTTTCACTCTGGATCCCAAGCTCTTGATGACTGGCCCACAGGAGGGAGGCCTTTGGTAACTCTGTTTAGTAAATAGTACTGTAGATCAAAGCTGGGTAGTAATGAGATGAAGGCAGTGAGAAAGTTTAATTTTAAACAAAAAATACTTTAAAAGGCAAATTTTAAGATGAATCCCTAACTTCAGTCTAAGAGACTGTGTACTAAATTTAATGAATGATTTTAACATTGTGGGGCTTTTCTGATTCCTGAGTAAAGAAAGTATTCATAATCTTGAAGGAACTCAAATTTGGCCATCTGTTTGATTCCACAATCCTACTACTAGGCATCTACCCAGAAGAAAAAAATCCTTTTATCATAAGGATATTTGCACTGGATTGTTTATCATAGCTCAATTTACAATCCCCCCAATGTGGAAACACCCTAAATGCCCACCAACCCAGGAAGGGATTAATAAGCTGTGGTATATATATACCATGGAATACTATTTAGCCATCAAAAATGGAGACTTTACATCTTTTGTATTAACCTGGATGGAGCTGAAACATATTCTTCTTAGTAAAGATTCACAAGAATGGAGAAACAAGATTCCAGTGTACTCAATTCTGCTATAAAGCCAGTAGATGATCCAATACATGCCCACCATAAGAAAAAACTAAAATCAATCTAAGGTGTGGGGCAGAGGAATGAGGGATCAGGGAGAGGGGAAGAGGGAGGGGGATGGATGTGCTTCCACTTAACGGACACAATGTTAGGGTGTATGGCACACCTCTTGGGGGCAGATACATTTATAAGAGGGACTCTACCTAACAAATGCAAACATTATAACCTAATTCTTTGTACCCTCAAATTAACCTGAAACAATAATAATAATTAAAAGAACAGTACAGAAAATAAATTTGATTAAAAAATTGTGATGCAGGGGTTTTTCATCAGAAGAATTTTTTACAATGAGCAAACCCAGCCCAGTTACACAGGCAGACTCTGATTTGTGCGAGCTGGGTTCATCATTGTCCAGCTAGGTTTATACTTTGGGTTGAGGATGGGGTTGGGGGAATGCAGGAGGAGACGGACTATGTATAAAAATCTCGTTTCCTCCTGAACAAGTGGCTTTTTCAATTTTCTCTTCTCTGATGTGGCTGCTGCGTGTAATCCCCGATGGCCCCAGTGATTCTCACAGAGGGAGGTCAGTGGTGACAGAGTGGCAACTATTTATGACCTACACTTTGTGTGGCTTTATTGTCTTTATGTAAAAGGGTCTGCAGAGAAAGCTTTTCACTCTTTTTCTGCTTACCATTGCTACTAGCTAGAAAATTTCTGTGAAACTTCAAAAGCGTCATGAGCTTGTCTTAGAGGCACAGTCGTAGGAGTTTTTAGACTGCTTCTGTTTCTCCATCCCAACCTATGGAAACTGCTATCTTGAGAAGTCGCTGGAGAGTCCTTGCTTCCTTTCCTCAGAGAGACCTATAAGGAAGATGTGTTCTGGACATTCTTATTTTAAACAGATCATTTCTTTACAGAAACATACTTATCAAAGGAAAGGAAGATCTGTTAAAGGAATAGCAATCTCTCCTTTAGTACTTTTCATTATCACATTGACCTGTGAGGTTGGCTACAGGTAAACAAAGTGAGGGCAATGTAGCAGTGGAGCTCCTCATCCAGTCTGCATTCCCCGACCCTGACCATCGTTAGTCTCAGAAAGCACACACGGTCTCAGCTGTGGGTTAGAACGTGATTGGAATAAACTCTTGGCTCATAGTTCAAGTGAACACCTTCTGTTTTTTCTGCTTTCTTTTTTTATTTCGGAATATCCTGGAGGTATACATGTTTTAGTTATGAAAATCAAAGATAAAGTGTGTCCTTCACTCAGAAAGTGTGCATTGTACCCATTCGGTGTGAGTTACCCATCCCCTCTGCCCTCTTTTCACCTGCTTTCCGGTTTTCATGCCCATATGTGCACACAGGCATCGACCAAAGAATTCTAATTGGGTATCGAGGACACGTGGTGTTTGTTTTTCCGTTCCTGTGATACTTCACTCAGGAGAATGTTTCCCAGGTTCTTCTGGGTTATTGCAAAGATATGAGATCACTAATTTCTTTTTAATGGCTGAGTCGTATTTCATGGTGTACATATACCACATTTCACTGGTCCATTCCTCTAGTGGTGGGAACCTGGGTTGTTTCCACATCTTTGCAATAGCGACTTGTGCTGCAGTAAACTTTTGAGTAACACTGTTTACTGCAAGCCAGTGCAACCTCTATGGAAAAGGATATGGAGACATCTCAGAAAACTAAAAGTAGACCTAGCATTTGATCCAGCAATCCCACTCCTGGTTTACCCAAAGGAGGGGGGAAGACATTCTGTCATGAGCATATTCTTTTTTTTTCTTTCCCCTGATTAGGTGATGTTTTAACTGTCTTTGTAATGCATCTTTTTCCCACTTACCACCCACACTTCATTCCTGGTACAGTGACAGTATCTGCTGTTCATTTGCATAGCTGCTTCTCCTGGGTGGGACTGGGCCAGGGAAGAGAGATTAAGTTGCATATGGCTCACTCAGTTGTTATTGAATGCAGTCCTGACTGATGCCTGATGTCTGCAGAGGATTTTCTTTGGAATCTGATCAATGGAGTGCTGGACAGTGAGGACAACAAATGGCCATTTTATCTCCTGTCTTTAAAAATGAAGTATGCCCTCTCTGAAGGGCAATCTATCTATGCTGGCTCTGGAGTTTAAATGTAAACGGCAGTGTGTTCCTTGCCTTTGAAGGCAGACACAAGCCTGTCTCATTGATGGTCACGATGCTTTGTGGAAGGAATCAGCTTTTGTTACAAGTTCATACCTCAGTCAGTACTGCATCTCTGCTGGAGGCTTGACGGGAAGACCCCTGTAAGGTGGTGCATGCATCATTTAAATGGCTGTGAGCTCTTGGGACTGGAACCTGGTGCCCTGTCTGTGCAGGGATCAGCTGGTGAGTGTGTACTGCTCTCTTTCCTCAGATAACTGATACTGATGCAAATAGAAATCATAGGAAAGTTTGAGCAACACAAGAATACAAGAAGGAATGATTTTTTAAAGATCAGTTTCTCAGCAGCTCACTATTGAGTAAGTTAGTTGTCTAGAGACAAAGTTATCCCCATGTAGGAATGTCTAATCTGCCTAGCTTTCCTGAAAGGATGGCATGCTGCAAACCATCTTGTCATATGGGAGCAATCTGTTCCTTAACTGGGGGAAGTTACATGAAGATTGCACACTAAAAAAAAGACTTGTGATCAGTTTATTTCATCTAAAAATAAATTAGTTGTCTAAGATTTCCTGTTTTGTGATTTGAGTAGTAGAGTCCTCTAAGGAAGCTTATACAGTGGGTTCTGTTTCCCAACATGGGTTAATTTGACAGGACCTGAGCCTTGGTCCTCCTGCCCTTGCAAGCCATCCTGAGAAGACATACCTAGAACAAGTCATTTACCTCTAGTGACCTCACCTGTGAAACCACAATGACTTTGCTTCTCTGTGTCACATCCTAAGATATTACTTGAAAATGTGAGCAAAGTAGTGTAATTCTTATTCTTAAAGATGTGACACAATGTTTTGTGCAATATTTATGTTGGTCAAACTAAATTCTTCACGAGTCAAAGTGCTGAAAAAGAGCTCTCGTAATTGTTTGTAGAAAAGTGGAGGGAGTCTTGGAGACCAAAAATCTAATAACTACGTCCAAGAATTTTTTTTAGTTGTTAAATTGAATTTTAATATTCTTGGCATTAGAAAACAACATAATTAAGTTGATACTGTTTAATTTTAAAAGTGGGTCTATATTGAACTCTTTTTTGGGGGAGGGGCAGAGTCTTACTCTGTTGCCCCGGGTAGAGTGCCCTGGCATTATAGCTCACAGCAACCTCAGACTCTTGGGATCAAGCCATCCTCTTGCCTCAGCTTGCTGAGTAGCTGGGACCATGGGCAGAACACCCAGATAGTTTTTCTGTTTTTAGTGGGGATTGGTGGTCTTGTTCTTGCTCAGGCTGCTCTTGAACTCTCGAGTTCATGTGCTTCACTTGTCTCAGCCTCTCAGAGTAGGACTGAGCCACTGGGCCTGGCCCTATCTTGAGCTCATTAAAAGCTAATGAAATAAACAAATGTTCTTTGACAATGGGAACTCCTTACTTTCTACCTTCTTGTGTTTGTGATTTTTCACTTTCCTAATGAGAAATCTAGAAGGGGGAATGATACTGTGATATAGTTTAAAGAGACTTTAAAGGGGCAGAAGGGGGAGGGCTGGTCCCAGAAAATCCCCAAAGTGTTACCTTTATCATCAGGAAAACCACTGCAGGAATCTCAGCCACATTCCACTGGGATCCATGTTATTAAGCAAAAAAGACATCCACAAATCAGATAAGACTTGCTTGTTGTAAACATTTCTTTTTTTAAGTCTTTAGAAGAAAAGAAAATGCCAGATGGCATTAACAATGCCCAGTGCGCTAGTCCCGCTGTTTGCCTAAGCCCCCTTCATTCCTAATGCCTGCTTTGACACAGCAGCACCTTCTCTGGACGTCTGCTCTCTTCAGTGGCAGGCAGCAGCAGCTCTCCTGGCTAAGGACTAGAGGGTTCCTCAATCCACATGTTGACTTCCCAGAAAGCATGAATGGCTGTGTGTATTTCTGTGTAAATAGGTGAAGGATTTTCCCGGGGACAGAGTCTGGAGTACTTAGCTCATCAGGAAGCTGAGGTCACTCAGCTTTAGGTCACTGAGGGATAACGCTCCCCCACACAAGAGAATCTGCTTTCCTCTCCCACTGTAATTTGACTGATCTGAGAACCATCATGTCACAGCCAGATGCTGGTCCATGCTGTGGTGATTACTGTCTCCTTTGACGAGTTTGAGTCCAGTTAAGGGCCAGGTCTTCTATGCTACCCTGGAATGCCTTTTGGTTGCTTATGGGGTATTTTATGAATTGTATTGCTTTTAACTCAGCTTAGGTAAAAAGAAAGGTTGCGAATTATGTTGTATGCTAAAAAAATTAGTATTTTCCATCCTAGAAGATACTTATTCTCTTACTATGTTTACTTAGTCCAGGAAATGAAACTTTACAATCTTCATTTAACTAAGTAGGTATGTCACAGGGTTAGGATATGAAAACATATAATTTTCTAGGAGAATGCTTTTCATGTTATTGCATTTTCCCCTAATAATATGATATATGTAGAAGCAGATTATACTGTTTTACTGTCAATTATTATAGTTGTCAAAACCTTTTTCCTAAAATGCAACAGCTGTGTATGGGGGAGAGAGTCCATAACCAACTATGGACCACTCAGTGGTGCTTTCTCCTTCTGTCTCCGGCTCAGGGTAAGAAATTAAGCAGTAAAAAGTGCCATTCTCGACATCCTATTGGCCTTTGATAAACTGTGGCAAAATTCAGAATTTGGGGCAGTATTTGCAATTGGAATACTATGGAGAATTTCCTCTTCCTGAGTTAACAGGTTGTAACCTCTCTCCTCTTTCCTTGCGTGCCCTCTCTGAGTGTCCATGGAGGAGCCCCCAGGAATATCACTCGGGCTTTACTTCATCACCTTGCTTTTCAATTTAATGTGCATTTAACAAACACCTTTCATTCCTGCGTGCCCTCTTGGAGTTATGGGGAGGTTTTAGGTGGTGCCTGGCTTCCTCATTCCCTTTCTTCACCCCTGCCCTCTTCCCCCTCTGTGGAGGCCCCCTCCTTCTCCCAGGATAACCTCGCTGAGCCCAGATTATGCCGTGCGTTCACTGACAGCTCCTTTCCAGTCTCCGCTTCGTGCCGCTCTCTAATGCAGCCTCACGTGGGTCTGTAAATGGCACAGGGAGGACCCGGCTACTCCCTGCTCTTCCCAGACCTGCTCACTCTGTATCGCTGCGGCAGTGGCAAGAGACTCTAACTGTGCACATCTTTTCCAAAAAACGACAGCATTGATTCTTTTCTTTAAATGAACCCTGGAGAAGGGAAGGGCTGAGAGATTAAAAAGGCAGGAATTCATGTCATGTGCTACAGCAGAGCAGCCGTAGCAACGGCAGTAGCAGCAGTAGCTCCGCGGCGGCGGCGGGAGCAGCAGCAGCAGAGTCCCTTACTGAGACTGCACCATTTTCTTCTCACCCTGCATAGAGGTGTGGTTGGAAGCAGCAGCAAACTACCCACCCCCTAGCAATTTCACAGAGGTGGCCTCTTCCTGGCTCCAGTCAGAAGACACAGACTGTCTGGAGGAGTCCCCAAAGACTGTTCCAATTGGTGATGTGTGTCTAAGGATGGCTTTTTCAACTAGTAGGATGCTCGCCTGCACTTGCGGCCACCCAACTGCTGAAGAGCTGGAAGTCTAGTGCTCCGCCCTCCCTGGGACCATTTCCGAGTGTGGGTGCACACCTATGGCTGTGCGTGTGCAGGTGTGAGCTGCTGGGGGCTCGGCTTGGGACACTGGTATGCTGTAGTGAATTATGGGTGCTGCAGAGGCTGGAGCAAGATTATGACCTAGCTCGGGGGTGGAATGGATTATCTTGTGAGTGTTCTGGCTGCCAGCCATTGCCCTGGTGGGGAAAATCACATCTTCATATAGCTCTAACATTCACCTGCTTTGCTGGGAAGTGGAAACTGGTCCTCTGTAACTGCTTCTGCTGATTTCTTCTGCAAAATGGCTCATGCTGCTGCTTCTATTAAAAAAGTTCGAGAGGCTGAACTGGATGAAAAGGAAAAAAATCTGGAGAGAGAGAGAAAAAAACAACGGAAAATCCCCAGGGATCGTATGGAACGGAAAAGAAAGGTATGAGGAGTCTCCCTTTAACCCTTTCCCCCTCCACAGCTCTGCAGAGAACCAGCAGCCTCAGAACCGGCAACTTCATCCTTTCCCGGCACCATTTCCAAGCTCAGTTCGAGCCTAGAGCTCATGCCTAAATTTGCTGCATTGGGAGGAGATGCCTGGGCAGAGTGAATTTCCTTTGCTTTGGCAAAGAAGAAAAAAAAGGTGCTTCCACTTGTTTCTTCTCTTCTTTCTCCATTATCTTTATTTAATCTCAGGGCCAGGTGCTTTATTCCTCCAAGCTACTCTGAGCACTTGGTGGAGGAGAGGGCAGGGCTGATTTATAGTTGGAGGGCTGAAGTATTTTCCTCTTGTTTCTCCTCTCTACTCCTAGATCTTCAGCACTGCGCCTTCTCTCTGACTCTGTATATTTGATGTAGACCTCTGGTCACGACTCAACCACAGGTTCTCTGTACTCTTTTTTTCTCTTTCTGATGCTTGACACTGTTACTATGTGGAACTGCACCGAGAGTATTGCTGCAGTGAGCTGTGTCTCTGCATTTTAAAAAATTCTAATTAATTTTTGTTTTCTGTCATTAATCCCATAACTTTCTTTTCTGAATATGGCAATTAAATGAAAACAATGTACATTAATAAAAGGATGAAACGTTGATTCCTTTTCCATCGAACTATAGAAGTATTGCCTTTCCCTTAAAAATATTTTTTTTCCTTTAAAATAGAAATAATCTTACAACTGGGTGGACCTGAAGTACTTCTTCAGCCAGTGGTCTGAGCCTCTAAGGGAAGATCTCTGTAAATGCTTTAATTAATAAAATAGGTCACTGAAGAATTTCAGAAGATGATAAATGGCATGTCACATTAGCAGAGCATAAAAACAGTGGTTTGTCCCAGGCTGCTGTTAAACATCGCTCTGGGATTAGAGATGGGCCAGGGATCCACGTGCTCAGGGATCCATCTGTTCAATGGACTTTCTTGTTCTTTTTTTCTTCTATAATAGATGTGTTTACCCTTCCATTGGGGGGATGTTGTCTTCGCCTCATTTTTAGAAAGAAACTTCAGCACCTACCCTGAGTTGGGATCTTACTGCGTGAGGACTCCTCATATTTCGGTTTTACTACTTATTTTCATCATACAACTATCATTAGGCTACACAAATAAATTTAGCAGGATGTAATGATTTCCCTTCTGGGGAAAACTTTAATACACTGCTTGTCTGACCTTTACAAGGTCTGTTTCAAGGGTGCATTAATTCTTTTTTATGGTATTAAAAGTATTATTGGCCATTTTTGCGGAGGCTGGCTTCCTTCTTGACAGCTACTGCGGTTCTGTTTCTAATCCTCTAAATGGAACATTATTGCATACAGCAATTTCCTGTGATTATATCTTTTTTGTATTTTGTTCTCTGAAACATAGTATATTATTTCTTGGCCAGGAGTGCTTTTCAGAATCCAGTTGTGACCTAGCAACTTTGCTTAGCCTGAGTACCATGCATGAACCTGGAAAATCACTTGGTCTAATTCTGCTTTGTTTTTGTTTCTGATTCAGTGTTTTCCCTTTTTCTATACCTTGTTTGAGTTGAAAAACTATATGGTTAAAATGGGAAAGTGCCAGTCGTTGTTGAGAGTCTCGGTTGCTGGGATGCTACATTGCTTTTAGCTGAAACCCAGCACGGTGGACAAGATCATTGGTTGGTAATGTGGTCAGGTGACAGGATCATCCGGTCTTCACAGTCAGGCCATGTCACATCTCGGCTAGAACCAGAGTAAATTGGGGAAACAAAGGCATGGCTACTATTTGTCTGGTTCCTTTTCTTTTCTCATACAAACCTCTCACTCCTCCTCCCTTTTCTATTGCAGATGCAGAAGTGGTATTACACAGCACAACAAATCTGTATGTTTGTAATCTAGATAAAGTTTATTTTCTAGACATTTCCTCTCCCCACCCTTCCACCCCACACATATACCCACTGACCCAGTTATTAATTTTTTTTGATAGTAGAGAAATTTACCTCATTATTATACTTTATGGTGTACAGAATTATAGTTCATGAAGACATGAAAAAGGATGGTTGCCTAGTAGTGGCATTTGGGAACACCATCTCCAGAAATTAATTTAAAAATTATCATCCTTTATTTGCTGATGCCATTTTATGACCATAACGGAATACATTAATTGTAGAAATGATTGAGTAAATCATTTTCCTATCCTTTGTAAACCCTCCTGCCAATAAACTTATTTATCTGAAAAATTCAGAAGACACTCACCCAATGCAGATAAAAGCCAATTATGGGGCCTGAGAAAATAAATCATCTTATTTTGAAAGAATTTTTACCCAGGTAAAGATATTGAGTATCAAAAGAATTCAATTAAGCGACCTCATATTTGGTCTTCATTTTGATTTTTTTTTTTTTTTGGTAAACTTGCTATTAATCTCTGTATTATTATTTTTATTCCATAAAACATTTAAAATCAATTTTAAATTGGAAACATGTTGCATACTTGATTTAACCCCTTTATCAAGCTGTCAGTGTGGGGTTTTAAAAAAATAACTGTACAATAAAAGCTCTAGTTTCAACCTCATAATAAGCAGGATGTCTGTTGGAATATGTTAAGATTTCTTTGGACCATCCTCTGGATAGATAATATTTAAATTTAGAGCTGTAGATACCTAATATCTATTGTGTTTATGTCATACTATGTAGAGCTAGATTAAAACTAGTTTCTAAGCAATGGACCATGATTATGAATACCTGAAACAAACGAATTTATTACATGTTTACGCAAATACCTTGTTCTGGCTTTTTACAGGAACAAGAGAATATTACTATTCTAATTATTAGCTTCTATTATGTCATTTTTTGTAGTCTAGATTTCTCGCTTCTATACTAGAATTTCAGGATTTTAGACTTCAGAAGGATGCCAAAAAGAATGAGTAACTGACTTTTAGAGTTCTCAGAAACTTGTAAGATTTAGTTTTGCAAAGTGATTTCAAGTTTAATAGTCTTTCCACTGTCACATACTATTTTTCAACTGTATTTTTTTAATTTAAAAAATATATACATTTCAGAGAATGAGTAAAGAAATGCCTTCTTGAAAGTAAAGCATTCAAATGATCTTTCTCATTTAAACTTATGGGTACCATGAATTTTCAAATAAATTCTTCTGTTTTCCATTTCTCAGCATGCACAAATCAGTGTCCAGTTCCTTATTATGTCTATACCACTTATTGGAATCATATGAGATAAACGGCAATTTGTGTGACCAGTTCTTAGCAATCCTCATGCACTAGAAATTCTATTACTTTGATTTATACTATTAAAATGCCAGAGTTCGTATTTCCTGATAAAAATTCTATAATCATTTATTCAGTACCAATGTGACCCTGTATATGATATTTTACACACACTGTACAATTTAACTCCAATTACAATCCTACACATTAGACATTATTCTCTAGATTTTGCAAATAAGGAAAAATGAGATGCAGAAAATTATGGAACTTGCTTAATAATACCCAACTAATAGTACATGGCAGAGTTGGGATTTGGACCCAGGTCAGTCTAGCACCAAAGATCATTGTGGGAAAAAAGTAAAATGGTTTCTTGATCTTATACCCACACTGAACATAGGTTATAAATAAACATTTAATTTACCAATGCTTCAATTCCTTCATCTCCATAATATTCTCCTACAACTGAAATAAATTTAAATCCTGAGAGAAGAAATTCAATGATATACGTGAGGGGAAACTACATAAGTTTAAAGTTGAGATTCTATTGCAGTTTCACCAAAATATTTCATGAGCTCTTTTGGAAAATTAACAGTTGTTCCTTAAATTTATGTAAATTGTTGCTAATTATAGACTACGATGTGTCGTTACTCTTTGTTACGATTTTTATCAGGACTTTGAGATATAGTTGCATATTTATTTTTATTAAATTGAAAGTTGATTTTACATGGGGTTAAGAAAAATAAAAAAGCACATTTTCTTTTAAGTCTGCTTCACTGAACTTCACAGAAAGGTATTCTGATCATTTCATTGCTTTTAAAAACATATGTAGTTATTACCTTGTATAGAATGAGACTTACTATTAATACTTCTAGGATAACCTTCGGGAAACTCTCTCCACCACATTCTTCTTGTTCATTTGGTTATTTAATTGATGATAATGAGAATACTTACAGAGTATATATTAATATAACGATCTTTTCCCCCAGCTGCAAGGGGAAATGGGAAAATGAAGACTTTTAAAAGTTTTATTAGTATTTTTAAAATAGAAGAGTGTTTTATTTGTAAGTTGAAAGGCGAACATATTCTTTAACTTTTGGATTGTGTTATAAGAATGAGCTGTAAATAAACATAAAATATTACAACAAGGGTGGCGCCTGTGGCTCAAAAGGGTAGGGCGCTGGTCAAACCCAGCCCTGGCCAAAAACTGCACAGGGAAAACAAAAATAAAGCTTCCTTAAAAAAAAAAAAAAAAATTGCAGCAAGCTTTGCCTGCCTTCTCTTCTCTGCTGGTCTGTGGGTGAACCCTGCTGTGTAGGAGGACAGCGGACAACCTAGTCATCCCCCCTGTCCTTAAGCCTTCTGCTTGGGCACTCAGCAGCCTGATTCCAAAGGGAAGCCCAACTCTGGAGGCAGCAACATTTTGTTAAGAACCATATATGCACAAAGATTTCTGGGCACCAAATCAAATACACTGTGATTAAAAATACAAACCACAACAGAATAGCATGGCCCTGCGGAATGTATTACATTCCAGGATTCTCTAATTACGAGAAATTCCAATCAACATCTTGAGGAATTCCATGGAACTGTCATTATGTTATTTCCCAGAACCTCTTCGTCAGTATGTTAGTAATTCCAGAAACCACACTAACATGTAGTAGATAGCAGAGATTGTGAGGCTTATCTGGACAGATGCTCTTCTTACGTCCTAATGTCTACTTATAAGTAAAAATGTAAAACTTTGGTTGATTTGCTTTTCCCATTTGAGTCTAGATAAAAATGTTCAGGCTTACGTATTTAAATGTGGTGGCTTCCATAGAATCATGATTCTTCAAAAATAATGTTCTTCTTCTTTGTCACTCCTTCTATCTCCTTAGCTCAATTAGCATATCCTTTCTTAGCTAGAATAATTATCTTTAGGTAAATGACTTGCTCTATTCGTGGTAGTCTTCACTAGCACCATAATTTATTAGTTTTTAGTTATAAAGAGACTCTTTCACAACCTTTTGAGTGATGACTACCAGCTTCAGGTTACAGTTATCAAATTTGTGCAATTGTGGCAAAAATAGTTCTGATGATATGGCTTGAGATGAGTTTTTAAGAAGACTGTTGAAAGAAATTCTTTTTTTTTTTTTATTAAATCATAACTGTGTGCATTAATGCAATCATGGGGTACAATGTGCTAGTTTTACACACAATCTGAAATGCTTTCATCAAACTGGTCAACATAGCCTTCACGGCATTTTCTTAGTTATTGTGTTAAGACATTTATATTCTACACCTAGTTAATTTCACATGTACCCTTGTACGATGCACTGTAGGTGTGGTCCCACCAACTCCTCTCTCTCCACCCATCTTCCCTCCGTCCCTCCCTTCCCTCTCCCCTTTCCCCTTCTTCTAGGGCTATTATTGGATTATAGCTTTCATATGAAAGCTATAAATTGGTTTCATAGTAAGACTGAGTACATTGGATACTTTTTCTTCCATTCTTGAGATACTTTGCTAAGAAGAATATTTTCCAGCTCCATCCATGTAAACATGTAAGAGGTAAAGTCTCTAAAAAAGTTACCATGTGAGGGTGTTAATTTATTTTGGATCCTAAAATCTTACATACAACCTAGTGATTTCCCCCCTTTTTTGTTATATTAGTCCGTGTTCATATAAATGTTTTAATCTTAAAAAATATCAGAATTAATTCATTGGTGACCCTTATTACCAACCTTTTAATTTTTTGCCACCTTATTTATGAATTGATTAAAAACAATGACATATACAGCACATGTTCACATCATAAAGAATACTGAAAATATTTTGTAGAAATATTGTAGGAGCTGGTGAAAAGACAAGGTAGTTAAGAATTCTACTCACACCATACTTAATGATTTTTTTGTTTATATCTTTTCATTATGCAACCCTTTTAAATCTATACTTCTCAAAATAATTTATTCTTTCTAAAGAATACTTACTTTTATTCTCAGTCACAGAGATACCATCTATACACATTAAAATAGAAAATAGTAAAAAGAAGGTACTTCTAAAATTCTACAGTTCTGCATAAATTGCTGGTGACATTGTCAGCTGTTTTGGATGTGTCCCTTGTGTTCCAAAGGTGAATTGTGATTTTAAATGTTTATTGCACAAAGTCTCATCAGAATCGTCTGGCTCCATTTCGTTTATAGTAAGTTGGAAGCACGGGGCTGACTGGGAGGGAGAGGAGACTATGATCTATATATTTTTAACGTTCCCCTGGTGATTCTAGCCAGGATTGAAACAACTAGAACAAGTATTTCCATTACTTCATGAACCCCTATTCTACTCACTCTTAAAATTCGGTGCAATAACACATTTACTTCTAATAAACCCTATGATTCTAAATTGCCACTGAGAAAAATTTTCCGTGTATAGAGACACCCTGGCAACGTTTTGAAAGTTTAATAAGACTAATTGGTCTACATAATAACCAATTAATTCTGAGCATGAAGATGAGGGAACAAATGTTTAAGCCATAAGTTGTAAGGCTTCATTCTCTGCAGTTTGACTATTTTTGCGCTAATGGAATAATCTTCAGGAAATGAGGTTTGGGTGTTTCTGAGTTTTACATAACTAAGCTCAAAGAAGCGGAGGAGATATCTCAGCTAAGGTTTTCAAAGAAGGCCACGACATTGTGATTTAAAAGACAGCGTCTAATACAGACGGTGCTGTTTTGAAAGAACTCAAGTAGATGTTCCAGGGATTTAGTTGCTAATGTGGCAGCTTTGGGGCCTCAGACCTTCAGAGACGTCAACACTTCTAGAACTCTCAACACCAGTCAACAACCACTTTTCCTTTCTTGTACTTGACTTTGGTAGATCTTTTTCAACATTATATAAAATGACATGAATGTGGTGAGAAAGCGAGGATAAACGACTCATGGGTGATTTATCTTCCTTAGTTCTTCAGATATTCTCTTCTAGCTCAGTAACTTCTTACAGTGCCAGGCTCTTTTGTTTGCTGTTGGTTTTGTTTTCAACTTTTGTTTTTTGTTTTTGCATGAGCATTTTATCCACTGCTGTCTCACTCTCTTTTGCCTCACTACAGCTTCCAGGCAGCCAAAAAGGGATTCCCTACTTAGATTACAGAATTTCTGGAATGTGCTGGTTGCACATACAGTTGGAATTCCTCCTTCCATATCCCTCATCTCATTAGCAGCGCTGCTGGGGAAAACCCCTGTTTTCCTCTGTTAGAGCTTCATTTATATTCAACTTACCTTTTTTTCTAGACATTTTCTTTTATTACATATTATTATTATGTTGCTTATATCATGGGGACTTCCTTAGTAGAAAACTATATAGGTAGTATTACGGAGGAGAAATACCAGGGGCATAACAATTATTGTAAACATATCACTCTAATCAGTTTATTTGATTGGAAGTTGAGTAGTGGTATTATTTTATATTAATATACATTTCTTAGATTTATTTTTTTTTCACAAGAACCTATTAATTATCAATTTTCACTCGTCAATAGTTTGTAAAAGAAAAAGAAAGGCTGAAAGTGAAGAGGACAATGACTTTTCTTTACATATTTGTAGGTAATTAATAATGGTTTTTCCAAAAGTCTGTTTTTCAGGGGACCAATTAAATCTCTAGGTTAATTTAAAAAATGATCTTAACATTCCAAATATGAATTCTAAATATTTATTTTACTTTTATTATTAATATAAAGATCGAATATTACTTTTGGATTTGAAACCAAATTTAGCTAGTAACCCTTTTAAGAAATTCACCAGAGGTAGGAGGGGGTCTGAGACCTAAGATTATAGAAAACAGGCAACAAGCCAGAGAGCTGTTTACTAATTCAGTAAGTGATATTTACACAAAATTACAGATACTTCTAAAACTTCATGAAAGCAAATTAGGAGATGTGTGTTCAATTCTGTCTATTAACTATGACTTTGGGTACACAACTGACCTTCTCTTTTCACATCTATGAAATGATAAAGACTTGGGATGTACTAGAATTCATTTTTTTAAATTAATTGATAGCTATGTACATTAATGCAATCATGGGGTACAGTGTGATGTTTTCATATACAATTTGAAATATTTTCATCAAACTGGTTAACATAGCCTTTATGTCATTTTCTTAGTTATTGTGTTAAGACGTTTATATTCTACTTTTAGAAAGATTCGCTTGTACCCTT
>NW_003852524.1:3360868-3385958 GCF_000181295.1 Otolemur garnettii
AATCAAATCATAACTGTGTACATTAATGCATTTATGGGGTACAATGTGGAAAGCTTACATCAAACTGGTTAACATAACCAGCACCTCACTTATTTGTTGTGGTAAGACATTTATACTCTATTCTTAATAGTTTTAAAATGTACGATTGCATTATACACAATAGATGACTTTTAATCATGTCTCTGCTTCCCTTCATTATTATAGATGATTGCGATAGTTTGGTAGAATTTCCAAGTTTGTCTTCCTTTATTATGAATTGTTTTGAGCTCTCACTATGTCCCAGACACAGTACCTTTATCGGAGGCTCTCCCAGACCACCTGGGGTTACAGAAACTTACACAGATAATAAGTATAAAATGTTATTTGGACCATTAAGTTAGATTTGAGATTGTCAATTTTTGTATATATGATGCAAGTTTTCTTTAGTGGATCTCACTTGGCAGATGAAATAATGGAAAAAATTGGTTCCTATTCTGGAGCTTGAAATTTTCTGGAAGTTATTAAGGCAGGACATACAGAAAATGAAGTAATTATATGAAGCTGTGCAGTTATTGTTTGATACTGATTTGAGTCATTTCGAAAAAAAGTTTATTGTGGTTCCCTTGTTTTCTATTAGATACTCCTTGCACTGGTAACATAAAGACTTAGACACAGAAATATCATCATGATTTTATTAACCATTTTACAAAGATCCAGTGGTGCTCATGGCCACTGCCACTGAACTGCAAGGCGCTGTGATGAACAGGTGGCTACAGTAAACATTTAAAGACACCCCAGCAATTTACAAACCAATAAAAAAAAAAAGGAACTATTGAGTTCTTCTGAAGTAATAGTACAAACGTCTTCCTTATTTATGGCTCCTACCTCAAACTGGGCCGGAATGCTTAATTAAACCATGTCATATCCTAAAATGCCTGAAATCAATAAAATGTAAGTGGAACAGGTTACCTGGAAACAGTAACTCCTTTGACGATAGAGGTCACGTAGGAAATGAGGACCTTTTGCTCAGGATGGTCACCTACAAAACATGAGGCTTCTGCGTGGGCGCTGAGGGACAGAAATCAAAGCCTGGATGTGGGCGGGAGAGAAAAAAAGCCATCTGTGAAATATGTTGCCATTAATGGGGAGAAGGCAGATGACAAAGAACAAAAGAGATGCCAGTTGTCTGACTACAAACACTTCGTTGAATCCTATGAGGGTCCTTTGGTATAATGTAAAGCACTCATACTCAAATCATCTAACGCAAGAGGCACTATTTCAAAACTTTCAGCTTTCATACCAGAAAACAGCACTGAAATATAGAATAATTTGTAGAATAAGAGACATGTTTTACTATTGAAGAGCTTGATGATAAGGTCGCATGCCTCTTTAATCGCTGTGACTGGGCTGTGTATTCTTCAGCAGGTTGTAGAGGAGCTTATGACACAAGTTAGTCATGCCAATGATCTTTACCATTCTATGAAATTTGATTATTAATCAGGAAACTCAGATAATTATTCTTTTTAATATTAGTCATATTTTTACTTGTCAACCAGAATCTCTTCTAAATTGTACTTGTTTTATTTCTCTTCATCCTCATATCAGAGAAAAATTTGCCATGCTTCAGTTCCATCAAGTTTCTCTCCTATTTCCAAGTTCATACATGAGAATATAAGACTCAGAATATTTCTGTCATTTGGATCTAAGAAATATTAATTGAATAAGTGCTATGAGCTAAATTTTAAATTGAGGGTGGCAAAGATTGTTGACTGAGTAAAAAAAATCAAGTAATTTCTATTTATTCTATTAATTTTATTTTATTTATGAGACAGGGTCTTACTCTGCCATTTGGACTAGAGTACAGTGGTATCATCATAGCTCACAGCAATGTTCTTGGCTTGGTCTTCCAAATTATTAAATCACCAGATAGATTTCCTCCCCCTTTTTATGTGAAGGAAGGAGAAAAGAAAATGTACTTAATTGTACTTACTACTCAAAGAATTAAAGATGTCCATGAAGGTACCAGCATGAACTCATCGTTTTTAATATATACACAGATAAAGAAAAGCATAGAGAAGTATGTTGTGTGTATACATACATACAATTCCTACCTCTCTTCACTGAGTGAGCCGAGAAGCAGTGACACTTCAGTAGGGATCAGCATACCTAACCCAAATTTGGCTCCTAACTATCATTTTCAAGTAGAACTTCTTGGGAAAATGGCTGATTCGAGTAATTAGTACTCAGAAAATGATGGGTCATGTCAACCTGCGGGAGCTCCTAATGACCCAATAGAGAGAAATTTGAGTAACAAAATATTAGTGGAAGTAACAAATTACAACTTGTAGAATAAAACAAATATCTATGAGTCTTTCCTCATTAAAATAGATTATTTTAAGGGAGAAAGGACAATTTTCTTACAGTAGAATTCCAATGAACAAATTTAATAGAAATATGTAAATTAAAACTCGCACAAAGCTAGAGCGGTGACCAGCAATCTAAGTGTGTTCAAAACTAATAAAGGTTTTATTAATGGATTATTTTTGACTATAGAATTCAGCAAAAATTAACTGATTGTGTCTAAGTCATCATCATGCAGGTTTAATTTAAAACGTCTTTTGAACTCCCAGACATACTCAGAAAAAAAAGATTGTGTTATTAAATTGCCATTTTTAGAAGTTTATTTCAAAGGTAAAGTAGAATTATAAATACAAAATAGAATATTTTGTGTTATGTATATGTTTGCAAGTCTTACATAAATTAATATTTGAGGAAATGGCATATACAAAGAACATCTGTATAGTATATCAATGATAGAACTAAAATTATCCTGATAGTATTTTGTTCATAACAGTACTATTTTCCAAATATCTGAAGTTTGTCTTTATTAATCATAGTCTGTATGATGCTAAACATTGTACTCATGAGATAAAGGATATTGGCACTGATTCAAACCATTTCTTACATTTGTCATTTTATTCCTAACTCCTTTTTCAGTAAGATAGTAATTTGAAAGATCTCTTTTGGGGGGCTAATGGGTGGAATTAGAAATTTCTTATTTTCTAGTGATGTTAAGTATATGATATTTAAAATAATAATTGCAACTAATGTTCATGTTGCATTTTCCATCTCCCTACTGGTTTGCAAAATTATAATTTTATTTAGTTTGAATTACTTGCAAGACTGCCTAGTCTTCTACGTCCTTTTGTAACTAAGGCACGCCATGAATTCAGTAGGTGCCTGTATTATATGCTGTTTCCATATCAGTGATAGTAATGTACAACTGGGATCTACTTTTTCCCTTTGAACTTGGGCCCAGGAGGATGAAAACCAACTGTGTCTTTTATTTAACCATTCTTGGTTTTCTAATAATTTCCATAAGCAAGAGGCCACTCTGCTTTGCCTTCCAAGTAATGACTCACTCCCTTTGCCCCACCTAAAACTCCACTCCATCATTTTTCATTTTAATTAGCTTTACTACAGCATGGTCCAACTCAGCAAAAAATATTCTAATGTTTTCTTTAATATTGTTTTAAATATTTAATTTGTTTATCTAAATTTACCTTGGCAAAATGTTTAGATATGTAATGTCCATTCACTTTTGAAACTAAATTCTTGGTTATAATCAAATGCATACTGATATTAAAAGTTGAGCCTACACTTTTCAATAACCTTAAGAGCATTACAACATCATCAGAGACCTTGACAGTACATGCATTAAGTTATAGGCATGTTTTTTACATAACTGACTAAGTGGTATAGTCACAGCTAAATTGTTTATCTTGGAGGACTTTAGGAATTTTCCTTAAGCCTGTGTACTTTGAAGTTTTAAAGCACAAGATGAGAATAGCAACCTGCCTGGAACAGCCTGATGACCAGATATCATGGGATTTGAGAAGCTTGCCACGCACATAGTGACCATGGATTTTCCTCCTACAGCACATCCCTAGTGCCTAAGACAGTGGATAACTTACCAGTGCTGAACACCTAACTATTGTTTTTGCATCCTAAACTCAAATTTGTTACAGGCTAGTCTTCTGAATCAAAACTATATAAAGTAGTTTTCTTAGGCATCCTATAGATCAGGGGTCCTCAAACTTTTTAAACAGGGGGCCAGTTCACTGTCCCTCAGATTGTTGGAGGGATGGACTGTGGGCCCTGGGACAAGTCGGCTGCTAAGCAGGACAGGCAGCTGCAGCAAAAACACCTGGTGGGCTGGATAAATGTCCTAGGCGGGCTGCATGTGGCCCATGGACTGTAGTTTGAGGATGCCTGCTATAGATTGTACAAAGCAAAAACAATTGTTTCAGAATAAAATAGAAGCAAAATTTTTAATAGTTTATGAACAGCTGTTTTTGATTCTATAATTTAATTAGGAAATTAAAGATATTATGAAGAATGGGCCAAAAAGTTTCTAGGAAATGTTTTTTGTCTTCCTTTGTACTGTTAATAGTTAAATGTTCATGCACTGTGTTTGCATCAGAAAGTTAAAGTTATAATCCTATAATTATCCACCTATAATCCTAGCACTATGGGAGACCAAGGCAGGTGGATTGCTTAAGCTCTCGAGTTCAAGACCAGCCTGAGCAAGAGTGAGACCCCACCTCTAAAAAATATCTGGGCCTGTGGTGGGTACCTGTAGTCCCAACTACTTGGGTGGCTGAGGCAAAAAAGAATTGCTCAAGCCCAGGAGTTTGAAGTTGCTATGAGATGTGATGCCATGGCACTCTACCCAGGGGACAAAATGATACTCTGTCTCAAAAAAGAAAAAAAGAAAGAAATAAAGAAAGTTAAACTAATGTTTAAAAACTAAAAACTTTTAATTAATAGTTGTATAAACTATCACTCACTCAGCCTCAAACTTCTGGGCTAAAGTGATCTTCCCATCTCAGCCTCCCCAGGAGCTTGGACTATAGGCACAACATCCAGCCTCCCAGAGTTCTGGTATTATAGGCACAAGCCACTGTGTCTGGTCTTTACTGGTTTTAATTCAAATTTCCTAGTCTCTGTAGAACTCGAAACTTATCTCTGGGATACAGGAAGTCCACGATGTAGGCTGGGAACCCTCTCTCATAGCTCCCATTTGCACTGTTTCCTTTCCCCTAACCATGAGCCTAGTTGACACTCAATGCCTATTTGTGGCATGTTTAACCATAGCCAACCTCTACAACTTTCCCTTTTCTCTTTCTGTTCTACTTTGAGGAGCATCACTCAAGTCCCTGTATCTGTATACTCCAGTGTCACAGCATCTCGGTGGCCTGGGCCTAGGCTGCATCACTGAAATCTAGGGACCATTCCTTGTTAGATGTATCAATGTTTCAATGACTTATAAAACTTTTAGCCCTCTGGTATCTCTAAATTTCTCTCAATTTAAAGCTGCTAAGAAGCATGCACATTATGGGAATGCAAACGTAACAAAAAATAAAAGCATGAAGCTCATTTAGACTTTAAAGCCTGGTCTAAGTGACTGTGGTGTGTCAGGGTATTTTAAAGACTGCCAAGTGCAGATAGACCTGTGGAACAGAATACCAAAGGCACAATTCTGTGGCAACAAGCAGTATATTGTAACTGATTTTAACCCCCCCTAACATTCCTGCATGCATAAAGCACAGTAGATTTAAATAGGATCTTTGTGATTCTACATACATACCCCAAAGAAGCAGTTTCTCTCTGTGTGAAACCACTTGCATTTTCATAGAAGTTTCAGGAATAAAAACTCATCTGGGCGAGATATAAGTGAAGTATATATACAAAAGCCTGACGGTTCAAAGGCTTTTTTCTTCTTCTCTTTCCTCTTAGATCTCGATTATCATTTAATGCCATAGAGTGGATGGGTCAAGAGTTTGACCAAAAGAGGAGTAACATTGACAGGAAAAATTTCTTTATTATGTAAGAGGAAAAAATAGAATACTATTCTGAGACATCACAATTATCAGACCATAAACGCTAATGAAATTTGATTAAAGGTTTAATTTTTTTCATTTAATTATTTTTATTTGTTTATTGATTGATTGATTGATTGATTTTTGACAGAGTTTTACTCTGTCACCCTGGGTAGAGTGCTGTGGCATCATCACAGCTTACAGCCACCTCAGTCTCTTGGGCTCAAGTGATCCTCTTGCTTCAGCCTCCCAAGCTGCTGAATCTGCACCCACCGGGGCAGTATGATTGTGGTCATATAGGCCAAATCTAGAAGTAAGAGTTAATCCTCTCTGGTGACAACATGAAGAGGAAAATGGAGTTACACTTTGGGAGCTAGTTGATTACTGGTTTTCCCTAGATATAAGCGAAGGTACGAGATCTTGTTCCTAAATGATTGGTAAGATGGGGATCAGGAGTGGCACCTGTGGCTCAAAGGAGTAGGGCGCCGGCCCCCTATGCTGAAGGTGGTGGGTTCAAACCCAGTCCTGGCCAAAAACTGCAAAAAAAAGAGATGGGATCAGGAGGAGTTTCACTGTGAGTCACCACTAGACCCTTTTATTCTGAAGTTAGGGATGAATGGAGATGGCAGGTGGAATGTATCTGGGGAGTCAGGTAAGAGAAACGAATGCAGAGGGAAGTAAGAGCAGGTCGATTCTCTAGTTGGCTTTTTGAAATTATTCATTGAATCATTTAATAGTGAGGTAGATTTTTTAAACTTCATTTTTCAGGTAAAGAAAATGATACTTGGAAAACTTAATTCACTTTCCCTAAAATTTTACATTAAATAAATACCTTAGGTGACAGAGCCCCAAAGCCCCTGGCTTTTCTCTAACTGTGCTGGTCTATACCAGTATCTGATTTTGCAGTATTTTAAAATTAAGTTGTAGAACAGGTAATAAATAAAATTTGGAGCAATCTGATTCAAAAACCAAGGAAGAATCAGTGAAGGAAGAATAATTAAAGCTTTAAAGCTAACTTCCTGAGCAGTGCTGTCACTAGGCACTGTCTTCAGTACTTAGATGCAGCAATGTGTTTATTTAATCTTCTCAGAAACACCATGAGGCAGAAACAATTATAGCTCCATTTTTGTCAAAAAGAAAATGTTGAGGTTTAAGAAGGAAGAAAACGAGATGACTCCAGGTAACTTGTGTCTGTCCTTCTCCAATGGGACTTACATTACTATAAAGAAAAGGAGCTGTGATGGAATATATGTGCCATTAAGACACACAAAAATGTTTCTACCTGTTTAAGAACAGAGCAAATGGAATGGGGGTGTCTCCTAAGAACTGTAATGTGGTGTACACTACAGCAAGATTTGAGTGGCAAGATCAGAGGAAGAAGATGGACGGAATGGTTAGAATTAGCGCTCACACCATCCATACTACCAGCATCCCCCACAGTCAAAATAGCACCAAAACAGATGTCTAAGGCCTGGATATCATCAAAAGAAATCTCTTATTAGATGGGAAGAGAGGTGCAGTGGGACACCCAGGCCCAAAGCGGCACAGGGTTGCGTAGTTTGGAGTCAGTTTATGAAACCACAAGTGGAAGTTGCTCTAAAATATCCTGAAAGTTATTTGTTTGTTCTCACTGCAAACACAGACAGAAGCCAAGAACATAAATACAAAAATAAGGAAAAAAGAAGGTTACTAAGGTATTGTTGACAACAAATACAAAACGGTGGGCAGCACAGAAAGGTCTCTGAATGTCACTTTGGCTCTGCTGAACTATCAGGTCCAGGATCCGCATGATGCCTTTATACCACAAAAAGATCAATGTTCCCTTGTTGGGATGTGGGCTAATAATAAACTGAAGCATATCAGGTTCTTGAACAAAGAGAAGAAAACCTTATAAGACATGGTTTTTAACATTTGATCTTTAGATCAGCCAAAATCGAAGGTTGTTAAAATAGAAACGGTGTATTTTTGTAAAATTGACTTTTGAAAATGTCAGTGGTTAATGAAAACTATATTCACTCTTATTGATTATTCTTTTTTTAGGAAGAATTTAGGATAAAATTAAATTTTTATGACATACTTCTTTGTCAATGAAATAGAACATGACCTTTGTGTTTAGTAAAACTGGACAAAATCAGATTCGAACTTTGACATTATAGTCTGAGTTATCAAAATAGGAAGCCAGAAATAATTTTATAGCTGTAGAAATTTACAAATTGGAAATTTTAATTTCAAACATTAGACTTATCATAAAAAAGACAAGACTGAATTTTTTTGGTGCTCATTTCGTCAGAATGCACAGTTATCACAGTTAGTAAATATCTAAATTACTGATGGATGTCAAATAGTGGCAGAGAATGGAGAGTTCCACTTGGTGTTGGTCATGAACTCTAGTTGGAAATGCACATTTTCCTATGAATACTTATTGTAGGATAATTGTGAGACATTTTTGCAATTATGAGTTGCTATATTATTGGTGATTTTTGTCCATAGAAGATTAGCAATTGGTTTGAAGGTAAGACGTGTTAGAAGTAGAGATACTCGGGAATAAAAGAAAAATAGAGAGGAGGCGAAAGGACGTGAGTTCATAGACCAGAGGCAAAGTCAGTAAAGGGGGTGGCCGCACAGAGGTGAAGCCTATGAGGAGGGTTAGGGGGAAAAGCAAGGGGCAGGAATCTGTTGAGAGTCTGTTAAGGGGAAAAAGGGTACTGATGATAAAAGAACACAGAATAGTTCTATAGGTGGAAAGAATGGAATAAAAAGAAGTTTCCACTACACAGAACACTTTAAAGGTCCATTATGGCCAAACCACAGAGCTGTGTGGCATGTGTGCCTACGTAGACATTTACTGTAAAAGGAATCCTTTTGTACCTTTAGAGAAAAATTGTATTTCTCTGGCAGTAGCCATGCCATATGTTTTATAACCGCATTTATGTATGTCCTGAAATATCCATGGTGTGATCAATAGTCTTATCTTCACCTAAAAAACCATTTCATGGTTTATGGCTACTACTGCTTTTGTGACCGTTCTCATTTTTGTTCTTTTTGTTCTTCCTGGTACATGGGTGATTACCCATGTGATTCAGGGCCTGGACCATTTCATCTGACAAAATCAAACAGATGAAGAAACCATCATACAAGAACTGACAGAACAGTAATGTGAACAAAATACAGAAGCATTAACCGTAATTGGATAAATTACTGCAGATTGCCATTCTCAGAGATTCACTGAAGCATTTCTATCTGTATATCAGTAATATTACACGCTCCCTCCTCTTTATTTAAATGCTGTGATCAGGCCTGCTTGCAGTGCTGAATAAATATTTATGGGGTGAATGAAATGAATGGTTTTAGAAATCAGTCATATTTTAAATGTGTGAAGAAAGATGTTTATTGTCCATTTATCCAGTAATCAATTATGAGTGTCCTCCATATAAAGGCACCATCAGGGGTGCTAGAAACAGACAGACAAATAAAATGTCTGTCCCTTCTGAATTCATCGTCTGGTGAAGGAGCCAAGCACAGAGGAGGGCTATGGAAGTGCAGAAGAAAGAAAGGTCACCAGGGTGGCTCTGTGTCCACAGCAGGTCCTCAATCCCACTGGACTTGCAAGGCAGAGCTTGCAAGAGGAGTCTTGGAAATACTGAGAGAAGGAGGAAAGTGATCCGAGTGGAGGATTAGATATATAAAGTCTCAAAGAAATTCTGGAAGAAAAAAGGCAAAGATGATATCACAAAGACCCGGGGAAGGAGGATCAGATCCCACAGGAGCATAAGCCACCTTGTGCAGATTGTACATGGTACCATCACACAAGTCTGAGCTATGGGAAGATCTCTCTGCCTACTGTGTGGAGAATGGATTGAACAGCAAAGCTAGAAAGCTAGAACCTGGAAATTGTTTAGGAGATGATTGCAGTAATTCAGCCAAGAAGTGAATTACTGACCTAAAATAATAGGAAAGGGACAGGAAAAGGTAGGCTCTGCAGGACAGGGTGGGAGGTAAAGGGAATGTGAAACACTTCAAGATTTCCAGTTTGGGTAGTAAGCGTATAGGGCCGAGCCAAAGAAGACAGGGCCAGGATCAGGTGTGATGAGGACACTGGCTTAGGGGAGAGAGTCTTTATTAATGCAGAAAAACACTAAGAATGTTTCAATACAGTAGAGCTTCTGTAGATGGACCACCCAAGGGAGTGTAACACACTAGTCAATGCATGGAGGTGGTCACCATAAGGAACTACCCTTGAATATATGGAGCACATGTCTGGTCTATAAAATTAGGTTAACAAGGTGGTCAATGATGGAGGGTCTACTGTACTAGTTTTAAACAACTAATAGAAAGGAAAACTATTTTTGTTAAAAACATTCTTTAGTCTGGGCACAGTGGCTCATGCCTGTAATCACAGCACTTTAGGAGGCTAAGATGGAAGGTAGGAGGATTGCTGGAGGTCAGGAGTTCAAGACCAACTTGGGCAGCACAGGAAGACCCTCTCTCTTAAAAAAAAAAAAGGACATGATGGTGCATTTCTGTAGTCCCAGCTACTCAGGATGCTGAGGCAGAAGGATTGCTTGAGCCCTAAAGTTTGAGACTGCAAATAAGCTGTAATTTTGTCACCGAACTCTAACCTGGGCAACAGAGTGAGATCCTGCCTGCAAAGAGGGGAGGGAATTCTTTAGTAACTGCTTTTTAAAGAAATCATCCTTAGTATTTAGGGATAGATGTGCATTTTCCTAACATATTTACGTTCCTTCCCTCCTTCCTTCTTTTCTCCTTGCTCCCCTACCTCCCTCTTCTCCTTCCTTTCTTATCTTTCAGTAGAAAAGATGTATCATACATTGACTTTGTAGCATGATTTATAAACTTATAACTCCAAAGATTAAACACATACAAACATTAGCATAAGACTGTACTTCTAAAGCTCATTACTCTACAGGCAAAAGCCCTAAATTACAAAATGCAGTGGACAGTGCGTTGTCCAGTGCTCATCCCGTAACAGCACATAGCTCACAGCTTTGGTGCCAGAGGACTTTGATAGAATTTTAGAAGAATGAATGAACAAGATTGATTTTAGAATATTTTATGGTTGTATTCCCAGAGTTTTTGCTGCTTATAAAGTGATTCTGTTTCCGAAAGAAACGAAGGAAATGATTGAAAACTTAAAAATAATTCTTCCATTTTCCAGGGAGGAGAAAGATATAAAGAACAATATCTGGATTATAAGCAATTCATTGTATTTTAAGCTACATAGAGTAAATTTGCACTAGAGAGCCCTTGGAATAGAGCCCGAGTGAATTATCAGTTAGACAATGAAATTCAGATTCTTAGTGGAGCTCTATGGTTTCATGAAAACTTAAATTTATAAATTCATAAATAAAATGCAATCATCCATTGCACGATCATCCTACAATTATAGTGTAATTTTTCTTTATTAAATGTATACTCAGCATACCATTTTTTAAAAAACCAGTATCATTTTACAATCACTCCCTAAAGTAGGTGCCATATAACCAGAAGAGCCTACTTGATTCTTAACACTGTATAAGAAAGTCAGTTACCATCCTCGTGGTCAATTAAGTTCAATACTAATTTTAAAATAAACACTCATATCACTCCAGTTTAAGCTGGCATTAGATATTTAGTTTGAGCTTACTTTGTTCTTCATTTACCAATAACGCCTGGCTGGGACTTGGCAGTGCATTTCAAATGTCTTTTGCTTGATTTTAAGTGATGGGTGCGGGCATTTCGGAGGGGAATTTGTGATTTTAAAGTATTATAGATTAAAATATTTGGGTATATGATTACATAAAACTGGGCTCTGTCTTATAGTTGAAGACCTCTTTAAGTAATGACAAATCTGTCAAAACATTTCAACCCCCATATTTTGTGTGGTAGCTCCAAAAGGTTTTGAGAAGTTGTTATTTCTCTAGAATCTCTAGTGTGAATGTACAAACAGAGCAGGTGGATCTACGTAGCTTAGTGCTTGTGAACTTTCAGAGGAATGCGGAGACCAAATACAAAGTGAATTGAGAAATGAGAGGTCTGGCAACGACAAATGGATATTTATTTGCTAGTCTTAATCATGCATAATTCATTTGAGCTTAGTAGTGGAGTTTGCTTAATAGTAAGACATTAATTGGGGAAGGTCGATTATAAATTCTCATTAATATTATACTCCTGTTTATCTTGTGTAGATGCTCAAGAACTGTGTCTAACTACTGTGGCATGTGAGTCTCCTTGATAAGCCATAGCATGCAACATATAGATGACAACTGTTTATCTTGCTCCCCAGCCTCCCACAAACAGTCACCACTCCTAAGAATGTTGTTACTTTGGGTGCCAGCCTTTCCCCCCAAACTGACCAATAGTTATGCGAGGCACTGTTCGTTTTAAAATCATCTGAACTTGAAGACTTTTCCGATGATCTCCGTCAGCTCTCTTTCTAGTTCACAGGTGGCAATTTACCAGAGATGTTAGTAAACTAACACATTGACTTAGGTTTCAACAAATAACTAAGGAGCCAGATTGTAAAGTGGACCCTCTTCTTGCTTTTTTAATTTCAATCACTTGACTCTCTCTTCAAATAAAGCTTGTGGGGAGCCCCCGCTTTAATAGTTAACCATTTTCTGGGAATTGTGTCTACATGCATTTTTCTTCAGAAAAAGTAGGAGTGCACAATGGCTAAATTGTTTTGCTCATGTTGCATTACAAAATCCGGTTCAGTGTGGCAGGACACAGAATGAGTCAAACGGCCCTTGGGCTTGCTCTGGGCACCCGGCACTTCTTGCCTCATAGGCCCCTTACTGTCAGTCAGCGACATTTATCCAGTGCCCACTCCATCTCGGGCATTGTGTCGAGCAGGCTTTAGCAAACTTCACAATTTGTTAGCACTGCTTATTACAGAATGTTGTCCTTTATGTACCAGAAGTCAAGGGACAGCCTGGAATGAAAATAATAGCTGGGAGGAATGTAAAATTAAACTGGTTAATTGATGGTGGTGGGCCCATAAATAGCCTGGCAATATTCACTTGGATAACTTTGTGTAAAGCGTATACCGTAGAAGTCATTTATGGTGACCTCAATTAGAAAAGTGGTGTCATATGTTAATACAGGGAATCTAGTGGAGATCCATTAATTATGCAACCGTTTTCCTGATAGACCAATTACATAACAGACGCGACTGGTAAAAATCATTAGGTGTTTAACTTTTAGTCAAATAAATTGTATTGAATGTATCCAAACATAGAAATAAACAGCATGCTGCCTGTCTGATTGCACAGAATGTTCTAGTTTGATTTCCACAGGTCAGTAATTCCCAAAGTCAGAAGAACTTGTCCTTGGCGTCATGTGATTAAGTGGGCAACAAGAATTTCGCATGCATAGGAATAACTAAACATCAGTTTAATTCGATAAATACATTTGACTGAAATAGTCTTGAATCGTAACTACCAAGGTTAAAAAAGGGGGGACGTAGAAGGGCAGATACTGATCTGAGCAGATTTATAAATTCAGCAGAGATAATGTAAACCTCAGATCCTAGTGATCAGAAAAATGCAAAGAGTTAGCCAAGTACCATGTTAGGAAAGTTTCTTGGCACGTGGTAGTTTGCAGTAAAAGAGACTCTATATCACTTTTTTATTGGTGTGTTAAGATATTGTCAAATAACCCTTACAAGTTGGAGGAGAAAAAACAATTAAATTCCATGATTCTGAACGGAACATTCTGATTTGCCACTTCCAATATTTTTTCTGTATTTTTAATATGATAGGACTTGCCCTGTAAGAACAAATTAATCAAAACATTTGAGGAAAAATAAGACTAGCTATGTAGTTGATTTGGGAAGACTTATCTTACTAGTCTATCCTACAAGTCCTACAAAGCTCGTCTGCAAAGTGGCTTTGGGACAGTGGAAGTTATTTTGCTATTGTAAGATATGGAAAGCTGTGTCAGGGTAGGGTCTCCAGAATGTGCCAAGGGTTTCAATTCCGGAAAGGTGAAGTTAGAGTGGTCCTCCCCTTGGAAAGGAGCTCTTGGATAATAAAGTGCTTGTCATATGGCAAAACGGTTCTTTCATCGTTCTTGTGAATTTACTAGGGAATACTCCTGAACAAAGCCAGTCCACACAGCCAGGCACCAGGCTACCAGACACCAAGTCATTTTTATCTGTTTTTTGCCATAAGAGTGGACTAAATAGAAAGTTGTTAACTACCACCTCATGTTAGATGTGTTCAAATGTTATAAATTCTGTGTCGTAGAAGCAAAAAACTTCAGAGCTGAAAGGGTGCTAGCAATACAACTCCTTTAATTTAAAAAAAGAAAAAATGGAAGCCCCCAGACTTGGTAAAGGTTGCACAAGTCCACACAGGTCAATCAGTGCTAGAAGAACACCTTCTTCTGAGATTAGCAACTCCTAGCTAAGAGGTCTCGTTACAACTTTACTTCAGCAGCTATGTCCCAACTCTTTAGGTTAAATTATACCACGAAGATGATTATTTATTCTCTGAGGTCTTAGTTTCCTGATGGAAACTTAGTTTCCCTTAGTTTCCTTAGTTTCCTATAATCATTACTTCTCACTTAAAAGGGGAAATTTAAATCTGCAGTGCATGGTTTTCAGATTTGCTGTCACCGAGGCTCCAGCAGAGACTCTCAGAAGATCACAGCTGAGAAGCCAGCTTTTGTTCTCAGTCCTTAATCACTTCTCTCTTACAATGGATTCAAAGCACAGCAATGCAGATGAAATAATAGCGGTAAAAGTGCTTGGGAACTTACGAAGATACTGCATTTATGTCACTTCATGATGAGGGCTTTGGATTTCATGTTCTAAGGCCTGTATCAAATTCAAGCATCCTGCTCTAAGTGTGGTCAAACATGCAAATATTTGCTTTCTGAGTAATTTGCCCTAATGACTTTGAAGAATTTTTGAGGAACAGTGTGACATTGTTCTGACCTGGCAGAAAGCATATTCCTTGTCAGATATCCACAGAGATCACAACTGTCCACCAGAATATTATTGAGGCACAACGCTGCACAGTATCTGCTAACCTTGCCTTCCTGCTTAACAAAACGTTAAATATGTAAGTTAAAACATCACCTAAGCTTTGGGGACCAAACTGTGACGTAGCGACTCCTGGTAACCACTAGGAGATAGGATTTGAAATGTTTTAGCTTCTGCAAACCTGTCATGCCTTTATTTTTGATCAGAAAGCATAAAATCACTGGCAAAGTTTAGAGTGATCACATATAGGAAGCTGTTCATTGGAAATTCTGTTTTCATAGCTCTAATATCTTCCAAGTTAATGAAATCTGTTCAGTCAGAGAATGGGAAATTTCAGTCCTCACAGGAGCACCAGGGTTTGCATTTGTGCTTTCTTGGTCTATTCTTGTTTAGACATTATTACGCTTCAGCAGTGGGCATTAGGGATCATTACCTGGTGCATTTTGGGCAGCCCCAGGGCAGGAATATGGATATTCTATTCAACAAACAGAAAGTTTCTTTATTGGAGAGAGAATGAGAAGATGTCCCTGAGATGAAGAAAGGAGATAGAAGAGAACTAATGGCTGGTCATCTAGAAAGTCTCTTCTCAGAGCTGTCCGCAAGTTACTTTTTGGTTCATACTCTCTGCATTGTTCTCTTTCTTAAAAAAGCACTATAGTCTCTTTTCTAGGAAAATTCACCTCCAATGGAGTTAATCTTTTTTTCAAAGATGAAAATTGCAAATCGGGAAATGAAACTAAAGATTTATCCCACTTAAAGATCGTTAAAAATTATTAAATCTGTGACTGTTAATCTGTAAAAAAAAGTAGTTGAGGTCAGCGTAATTTAGTTAAATGTTGATATTGTGAATTGTGCTTCTATCCATGGCTGCCTTTTATTCATTTGCTTTACAAACATTTAATGCCAACGTGCACATTTAGGTCTGTGAGGTGGTCAGTGACAGAGAGCAAGCTAATCATGTAAAAGAATGAGAGCTGACAGCAGTCTCACCCTCATTCAAGAAGATGTTAGAACACAGTAAGGGACTAACAAAGGTGTGGTGAAGACTTGAAAGGGAAAATACATTTTTAAAATGAGCTTTGAAGGAGATAATGAGGGTGGAGTGGTAGAGGAGGAGGATGCATGCTTGGCTGAAGGAGAAGCACCATCAAAGGCTTGGTGGTGGAATGGGTGATGTATTAATGAGACGGAAAGATGCCAGGAAGCAATTCATGCTGGGAAAGCCCAGCAGAATTATTCATCCAGCCTTGGGGACATCTCCCCAGTCTGGAGTGGTTAAATATTTCTTTTCCATGTGTAAGGACAGAGTTTCAGATCTCACTTCCAGAATGAAGTGGGAGGCTAAAGATCATTTTCTGAATTTGTTTCCAGTGTTTACATTGTGTAAGTCTCTATCAAAGATTCCTCTGAGCGTTGACTTTTCATGTTTTAAAAATAGTGAACAAATTCTAGAAGCGAGGGCAAAGTGCACCTCCTCCATCAACTGGCAAAAATCTTAGTTTATATTCTTATTTTGGTTTATATTCTGAATGAAATAGTTCATATATATTCAAGAAGAAGCACCCATTGGAAGACTTTGTGGATGGATTCTAGGCCTTCTACAGGCTCTACGAACCTTAGAGAAAAAAAGAGAAAGTTAAAATGTCATCCTTCTAGAAGAGTTTGTAAACACGTCATTAAACATCATAGATAATTCCTACAATATGGTTCAAGGGTGTGGAACGTCTGAGGAGAAATTATCATCTTATGATGAATTAGCTTAGGCTACATGAAAATTTTCAGGCCACGTGAAAGTCTTTGCTTGTTGTGTTTTGGCAAACAGTCTAATTTTGTTGCTGATGCTGAAGTCTTGTCTTTCTGGATACTTCCACTTAAAGCTTTAATATTTAAACTGTTTAGGTCACGCTGCTCTTCCACATGAATGGAGAGCTTATTTGTTCCCCTCCCATTATTGACATAACATTGGTGGTTCAGTCAGTAATTAAAAAAAAAGTGGTTTTAAAAGATGCCTTTATCTAGATCTGAGAAGTCAAAATAATTTCACTGAATCGTAGTGAAGCCCCTCAGAGCCTGGAGTGTGGGGATAGGGTCTGTATAGTACGTAGCGAGCTTGAGGCTCGTAAACTCTAGAATGAAGACTGACTCAGAACCGAATTTCAGCATGGGGCCCTGTGAAAAGCAGCAATTCCAAAGCACCACTCTCAGATCTTAGTGTCTAGGGCTTTGTGAACCCAAATCTAAGAATGATAATTCAGGAATGCTGTTTTTAATTTAAAAAAAAAACAACATTATTTTTATTTTTTAAATAAATAATGACAAATTGAAAAGTTGAATGATAGTCTATCACATGTTCATTTCAAAATACCTTCCACATCCAGTTTTCCTCAAATGCTTGCTATTAATTCAATACACATTCTAAAACACTTAATATTTAACATATAATATGTGGACCGATGACACAAATCTCTAAGTCAAGACACTGCATTGAGTAGTTTAAAACTATTTGGAAGAAAAATATACACACACATAACAAATAACAAATGAGGAAGGTTAGGGCTAATACTCAAATAATTATGTACATAGTTGTAGAGGAAACTCTACTGGGAGGAATAAAGTTTAATCCATAAAAGTCTATACTAAAGCCTTTATTTTTATTATAATTGGCTTTATAAATCTACTGTATATTTGCCATCCTTACCTTAATGGGCAACAATTTCTTTCAAACAGTTGTAGTTTGATTCCAAAGATCGCATGGCATTGAAAGCCACCTTGATTATTTTTCATAAAGTTGTGGAAAACGTTTTCAAAATATTAAAAGTTAAAAAGAATGTTAAAGGCATCCAAATGTTTGCCCTTACATGGCACAATAATGAATAATGGCAAACTATATAATTTATAAAAATCAAAACTTCCCTACCAGTATCCAAAGAACCATTCTGATTGATGTGTTTTCAATGAGTGTTCAATACTAAAAGGATGGCTAATTGTTTTCTGTAAATAAGAATTAAAAAGATAGTACGGGCAACTCAAGTGGATGCCCCTTGGTTTAAGCAATTACAGAAACAATTTTTATCTGTTGTGCAGATAAACAGGGTCTTTAACAGATTTACTATTCTGTGAGAACACAGAGACAGAGAGGGGAGGAAATCAAAGGCAAATTCATAAGGCATTCACGGAGTCATACAAAAATTCTCTTATGCAGAGACATTTTACACAGCAGGAATTTAAGTCCATGTGTAAGGCAGGCTGCTTGCACGGTGAAAAACAAAACACCACCACCCCCAGCCCTGCTCTCTGTCTCCTCACCCCCTCCCTCCATTGACATGCATAGCTGGCCTGGTAGGTGTAAAAATAGACTGGCAGCGCCTGAACTGGAAATGGTCACTGAAGGCAGCCTGCAGTTGCCGGGTTTTGAGTTCTCTCTGACACCAGCAAGCCAGCCAGCAGATGGGGAGACCTGGTGAGGGGCGTGTGGGGGAACTGAGCAGAGGAGCCAGGGAGCCTCTTGATGAATTGCCCACGGTAGTGGACCCTTGGGAGCCCTGGACTGAGTGAAGAGGGCAAGGGCGGGCCACTGCCAGCAGGAACTGTAGAGCCGAGATGGGGAATGCAGCCCTCTGCTCGTCTTGCCATGCCGAGAAGAGCATCAGAGCACAAGGCAACATGCAGGAACTGGACAAAACTCCAGACTACTATGGCTGTACCAGTGAGGACGCCAAAGAACCTGGGGTGCAGGTAAGTTCTAGGCCAGGAACTAGGAGGAAGGGAAGATGCTGGGGTGAGAACCAACAGTGGACCTCATTGGCCAGACCTCTAAACTTCCTGGAAGGAAGTTGACAGACGGAGCAGGTGGGATCAAACCACCTGGCCAACTCCGGGTCAGTGGCTGCTGTTGCTTCCTCTTCGTGCCACGCAATGCCACAGGCTTCTTTCTTGTTAGTTGTCTTCACTACGAACTGACATTTGGAAATGAGCAGTGACACAGTCCTTGTAATTTGAAATTTCGTCCAAAGGTGAACATACATATTATTACAGAGTGGCTTATTATAGAGATTCACTTACATTCAGGCGATTGAATTATCTTATCTTTTTATATATTCATGTGTAGTTCATTTGTCTCCAGGTCACAGAGCATATTTTTTAAGCACATACTCACTTAGAAACCCAGCTTCACCCCCAAAAGGCATTTTACTTCTAATATTTGTCTAACTTCAGGGCAAAGACCTTTAAATACTGTTCTGATTGTGATGATAATAGTTTGTAAAAAGGCTTAAACGTTGAACGTCAAATATTTAAGTTGAGTTTTAGATTTTAATAATTCATAGGCATGATGTGTTCCTTAAAATGGGTACAAAGGCTTATTGTAATTTTCTTTCTTTTTTTTTTTTTTGGCCAGGAATCTCTTTCTGAAATATTTTGATTTTCATATGGCTGGAGAATAAAGTTATCTTTGATCTGTCAGATTCAGGAATTTGACCTTATTCTAAGTTATTTATTCGAGACTAAAACCATGAAACTAAGATGTAGGACTTCTGAGTGAGAGAGGCAGAGGCCATTGTACTTGTTACGTACTGGCCTGGCATTTCCCGAGTGAGAACAGGATCTGAGGCATAGAGGGGGGGGCCCTACTCTCTCTGGCTTTTTTACTCTGACTAGGAGGAATTTCATCATTTTTTAGCATTGAGATTCGGTCAGACCACAGTGAAACTGAAACCAAAGCTAAGAATTTGTCAATAAAAACAATCTGTGGGGCAAATGTTTGCAGTTAACAGAAAGTATGTTAAGTGCAAAGAGGCTGGTGCTTCCCAAATGGAAGTCATTACAGTCCAGAGAAGAAACAGAAAGGTGGGGGAAGGCAGTTCCCCAGAGGGGGTTACCTGCCTTAATAAACGCGTAGACACGGTTGTAACCAGGAGCGGTCGCATTTCTTTGGGTTATGGTTTAAATTACCCACACCCACCAGCAGAGCTGCTCTGAATTTCTTAGAGCTGTCACTTCTAATGCAGCTTTCTGAACTGAGGGCACCAAACAGGTGAACTAGTGACTCTGCATACTTGCACTGTTGTAGTTAAATATATTTTCTAAGAATTAATTACCTTGCTTAAAAGGTAGTTTCTATGTTCATGATTTTTTTTTTTGCATTAATGTAGAATTTAGACCATTCTTTAAAATTTTTAGTTAATAATTCCCTTAATATTTTTAGGTTACACAAGTGTACTACTTTTTTTTTTAACTTTTTAAAAATTATTAAGAAAAGTGTAACACGAGAAAAGAAATGAGAGGTGCTTTAAGAATTGACTATAAAAGTATATTTTTGAGTTGTACAGCACAGACGTATTGACATCTTGATGAGCTGAGAGGTCCTTTTTGGTAAAGAAGAGCAAGGATTGATATGATTTTGAGGCCCAAGGGCTGCAATGAGAAATTCATTCAAAACTATAGAGTAATGAAAACATTTTAAAAGAAATATTCAGTGGCAACATCATTGCCTTGTTAAAACTCTCCTATTTCTATTGATGTAGATATTGGCCCTGAGAAAAAGGATGGATTGATTTTTTAAAAATATGCAATCTGATTTTTCTGAATTTATTAACATATATATAACTCGTTAGTCATTGGATAAAATCTCCGCCAAAATTTGTATCGACTAGAGCATATAATTGTTGTGACATAGAAAAGTTGTGGCAGGAGTGGAAATGGATCTGTTTTCTACTTTCTGAAGTGACATTCTGCCCAGAATTTTTCTACTTTTGGCCATGGACTCCTCCCTCCCTTTACCCCCCACCCCCAGTTAATATTTAACATAGTACCAAGGATGGCTTAAAATCTGTGGTTTTAGATAGCTTAAGTTTCCCAAACTTAAGAAATCTACCATCTTTCTTGACTTTTAAATGGGTACTTACCCCTTAACTCATCTATACGTTGCTTAATCACTTTCCAGCCTTCCTCCTTGTCTCGCCTAAGGATAAATAATTCTTAAGGGCTTCAGAACCTTTAAGGATAACATTCTTTGTTTGAAGGGAAAAATAGAAACATTTTTTTGCTTCTTTATTTTCTTTTAGAAATAAGATTAGAAACAGTTTGTAGAGTTCATAGTGTTGTCAGAGTAAAAGTTTCAAATAAATCAATTTTCCAATTTCATTCATTGTCAGACTAAACTAATGAAATGCATAAACTTAGGATACTAAAACTATTGGACTTCATGTAAATTAATACTTCATTCTTTTTGATAAGCTTTATTTAAAGTTTTGCATATTCTGACTTTATTTGTTTAGATAAGTATGGCAGTAAGGGAGAAATCAATCAAGGTTATATTGAACACAAGTAAACAAACAAAAATAATTTCCCTTTGAGCAATATTATTTTATATCCACATTTCACACACAGGCTTATCAGTTCAGAATAATGTCCAAAGATGCTGTATAGCTAAGCACAGAAATTATACAAAAATAATTATCGAAAACAAAACTAAGTATTATTTCGACAGTATTATAAATTTTAAGTTTTAAAGCAAAATTTTAAAATTACAGCATAAAAGATGAACAACTGATATACCATAAACATTTTACAATCCTGAAACTGGAAAAAGAGTTTATTTTTGCATATACAAGCTGATGTTTAAATTTCAGTGTATTTAAGTTTGTGTAATGCAAATGCAAACTAAAGTTTAAATTTAAGTGCAGAGTTGAGGGCTAGAGAGTATCACAAACTTTGTGGGCCACTTGGCTTCTTCATAGCTGTTCATCTCTGCTAATTGAGGCATATAAGTGGCCCCAGATGACAGTGATGACAGCTAAACCACTGGGCCTGGCTGTATTCCAACAATTACTAAATTTTCAATTGCTAAATTTTTCCCTAAATTAGCAAATAGTAGCATCCATTACTATTTTTTCTAGTTTGCAAAGGTATAAACTAAAACAAGTCACCATGTTATCCAAGGTAATAAAGATATAAAATATAAGATTAGCCTATTTCACACATAGGCTTTAAGAAAGGTAAAGCATGTCAGTTCAGAATAATGTACAGATATTCTCTACATCTACACACAGAAATTATACAAAAATAATTATTGAAGATGAAACTAAGTCTTAGAAAAATGTAGCAATTGAAAATTCCATAAATATCCTTCCAACACAATCTTGGAAGATTGTGTTGAGACTGATAAATGTTCCTGGGAATGTTGTCAGTTGTTCTAAGTATTTGAAAAGCAATTTAAAATATTGCTTCAAATTCGGTTACAATTTCTTGTTCTTCACTTTGCCCGGTGCAATGAAGACTCGAGTAGTAAGGAGGTGAGATATCTACAGGGGAAAAAAGATGAAGCTAGTGTTCTGAGCACCCCTGTTCCAGATAACTGGGCTGGTCTGGACTCTGATCCATCCACCATAGATACCCGTCAAACCAAACCTTCCTTCCTTCACTCACATCCTCAAGGGCAGTAGAACACTCCTACAGCAGATAACGCTTTGCAACTCCACTGAGAAAATGTCTGCCTTCCTAAAGAGAATGTCACTCACAAGCAGGTCGGGGTTTTCCTCTGACATGCAGTTTCCTCTTACTTCAATCCTTAAGAGACTCAAAGATCTGCTATTCTCACAATTGACCTGACAGTTCCAAAAAAGAGGAAGAATGTGAGGCAAGAGAGGGTCGAGAATAAAAGTCAGCTTCCTTTAATTTTTTATGTAGTCCTAGGAAGGCTTCTAAATGTTTAATCACAAAAGAGGAAAATGCATCATCTCTCAATACTTTTCCATCTTATTTACACAGATGACCAGTATGTATATTCTAAATTCACTTGTAAAGGAAATAGCTCTTAGAGATGTCTTATAGAGTTTGTTTTGTATCCTTGGGTAGCTCCAGGATGTGAGTCAGCAGGACCCTCCAGGGTCCAGCCAGGTTCCAGAGAGATGGATTCTTTTTTTTTTTTTTTTCAGTTTTTGGTCTGAGCTGGATTTGAGCTGCCAAATCTTGTATATCAGGCTGGCACCCTACTCCTTTGAGCCACAGGTGCTGCTCGAGAGATGGATTCTCAACTATGTTTTGGCAAAGTGCAAAACAGCACTTTAAAACAGCATCTGAAATGTATCTGTATGTTCTTCCTTTGGCTTGTATTTTTGTTATGGCATCATGTATAAATTTGCATATTGCTCTAAGCATATTCTGTATTTTTCTTGCCTTGAGATTATCTATTTTTATTGTAGTTTCTTTATCGTGACAAATTAATTTGCTTGGTCCCAAGAACCAAACCTTCCATGTGATGCTTCACCACAGACATTACTTAGGTTCTCTACCAAATTATCATTCCCGTCTCTTTTTACCTGTTTGGTCTCAGAGACTTTTGTGTTTCATTTATTTTAACACTTTTTCCCAATCGTAGTAGAGAATTTTTCATTATTCATGTCAGCTTTGTCATTATTCTGTAACCTTTCTTGTAACTTTAGACCCTGAGCCGTGAATCCTGGTATTATCATTGTGATAACAGCTCATTGCTTTTCTGCTAGCTGACTCAAAAGATGGTCAATCAGCAAATATTTATTGAGGTGGGTATAGTTCTAAATGCTAGCCATATGATGATAAGGCAGAGTCCAGTTCCTGTAGTAGGAGACGCAGACTTTAAATATTTATGGGTAGATGAGGAAGTATGCTGACTGGCTAAGATAGGAACATATTGGGCATGTTTAGGGATAGAAGGGGTTGGTCCATCCATGACTAAAGCGTAGTGAACTGTGAAAATGATAGCCATGAGATACAACAAGGAAGTACGTGTCTATCTTGGTGGAAGTTTGAGTTCTTTCTAAATTGTAGTGGGTCTTGCTAAAGGATTTTGGATTTCATTCAAAGCATAGTGAGAAGTCTTTGGAGGGGTCTAGTCCTGAAACGATGGGAATTCATTGATGCTTGAAAAAGATCTCTCGATCTCCCTTTCTTCCTCCTTTTCCCCTCCATCCCTGCCCCTGCTCTCATTCCTTCCCTCTCTTGGCTGAAGGATGGATTGTAAGTTCAGCAACAGAAGAAGAAGGAATACCAACTTAACTGGTCTCAGAGTTTAAACCCCTGAGGTGAACAATGATGGAGGATTGGGTTAGGGTGTGTATAAGGGAAGTGAGATGTGATCAGATTTAGGAGATATATATATATATTTCTTTTTCAATCAAAGGGTTTTTTGGGAGGTTATACAAGAAAAAAGAACTGGTTTTGGCTTATGCAGCTATGTGCAAGAGTGCTTTTTATTTAGAGGAGGGGAATTAAGATGGGGGGTACATGTATAAGAGAGAGAGTGCAATGATTTCTTGCCTGTGAAGCATATCAGTATTTCAAGAGAGTAAAACTTTTCTTCCCTTTTTAACTCTAAGAGGATGGAAATAGAGTCTTTAAATGGCATAGTGGATACTTTCTGGAGCAGTTTTATAAAAGATAAAGAAAATTTCTTCATACACTGTGGCCATAAAGTTGGTGTGCAATTTGAAATTGCACGCTATTTTAAATTGTGCATGAACTTTATGGCTATCCTCTATACTTACCATATAGTTATTTTATTTCATTTATGTTTATTTCAGATTAAAATAAGGGTACATATGGTTAGGTCACACTGTTTACATTTGTTAGGTAAAGTCCTAGTTGTAGTTGACCCTTCACCCAGGAGGTGTGCCCTATACCCCTACATTGCGCCCATTAGGTGGGGGCTTACCAAACCCCCTCCCTCCTCCCTCCTCCTCCCCCCTCCTCCCTTCCTTCCTCCCCTCCTCCTTCTTCCCCTCCTTCTCCCCCCTCTGCCTTCTTGGATTTAACTGTGTTTTTTTCTCATGTGGGCATGTAGTTGGTCATCTACTAGTTTCACATTTGTATTGAGTACATTGGATGCTTGCTTTTCCATTCTCCTGGGATTCTTTACTTATGAGCATGTTCTCCAAGTTCATTCAGGTATATACCAAAGATTTGAAGTCTCCATCTTTCTTTGTGGCTGAATAGTATTTTATGGTATATGTATACCATAGTTTATCCATTAATTAGTTGGTGGATACTTGGGTTGTTTCCACATCTTGGAATATAGTTTTGATATTAACCCCACTAAGAGCCAAAAATATAATGAAAATCATTCCAGTACAACATGTCAAAAATATGAAATAGATTTTTGGATGATTTATTTAGAAATGAAGATTGAAAAGGGAGAAGGCAACTTTTCTTTAAAGACTCACAATCTAAGGAAAGCTATAACCCAATTTTAGCCTAGGAACAGGGGGAG
>NW_003852524.1:3386311-3398789 GCF_000181295.1 Otolemur garnettii
GGCAATGGTTGCATTTTAAAGAAATTTGGTGAAGGATTCCATTGCATTAAGAGGAATAACTGTAATACCAATACCTAATGTATTTCTATGATATTTTTCTCCAGTGAGGTGTATCTAAATCAAATATATCTATTTGAACCATGTAATAACTTGTAAGTAATATTTCTTCTTTTATATTTAATCAGATTAGTTCATCTGTACATAGAGTGACCTTTTCAAGGTCACGTGCATCAGAATGGAGCTGAGAATACTCTGTGGAGAGAGTTCTCTTTTCAACCATATTTTGCTTCCTTCCCACACAGACATCTGCCGTCCTCTTACTCATTTTGAGTTGCTGTTTTAGAGGATTTTATGCCCCTTTAATAAAAACTTATTATACCACCAGAAATACCCAGTTTCTTTTCCCCCAAGTCCTTCATTTTCTTTTTGAAATTTTGGCATATGACATCACATTTGATTGCCAACATTTTAGGTGTTTGACTTTTTAAAGTTTACCCTCATAGCAAATGTGTGTGTGTGAAAGAACTTTTATGTGACTGTAGTAAAACATTTTTTGTGCCTTTCTTTGTATCTGCTTATAAAAAGTAAAAATATTGCCATAATTATTTGAAGTATAATCATTGCAGTAGTTACTTTGAGCTAATGAAATATATTCAAAAGTGATGTAAAAGCCAGATGTTTAGTAGAGATTGTGAGTTGAAACTGTTTTTGGTGAGTTATGAATATTGTTGGTAGTTAGTCTGTTTTAAATTTTGAGTTTCTTTCTATACCCTTTACCTACCTCGGTCATCAATGGGTTCCAAAAGGGGGCTCTGTGGTAAATCTTAGATTCTACTGGAGCAATTCTACCTTCAAATTAGTATAACATCTCTACTAATTAAACACATTGTGTACTCACATCTGGAAGACTAACAAATTGAGAAAGAAATCTCACTTCATCAAGGAAAAGTACAAGCAATTAGATTTCTTTTTTCGTTTTTTTGCAAGGGGTATTTATTATTAATTAGTAATCAATCTGACTTTCTTTTAAGACAGAGTCTCACTATGTCACCCTCAGTAGAGTGCCATGGCGTCACAGCTCACAGAAACCTCAAACTCTTAGGCTTAAGTGATTCTCTTGCCTTAGCCTCCCAAGTAGCTGGGACCACAGGCGCCTACCATAACGCCCGACTATTTTTTGGTTGCAGTTGTCATTGTTGTTTAGCAGCCCCTGGCAGGGCTCGAACCCGCCAGCTTTGGTATATGCAGCTGGCACCCTAGTCACTGAGCTATGAGCACTGAGTCTTTTTTTATTTTTTTTGACAGAGTCTCCCTTTGTTGCCCCGAGTTGAGTGCTGTAACATCATAGCTCACAGCAACCTCAGACTCTTGGGCTCAAGAGATTTTCTTGCCTCAGCCTCCCAAGTAGCTGGGACTACAGGCACCCGCCACAATGCCCAGCTACTTTTAGAGATGGGGGAAGCAATTAGATTTCTCATGAGGCAGAAACAATGTGTTAAAACTAGAGCTGAAGTCTCTTTATATTTTCCACTTTCAGATCAAATCTTTCTAGAGTTTCGGCCTCCTGCAGGAAATTATGAGGCATCCAACACAGAAGTACATGGGAAAATTTGAAAAATCCTTTCCTTTTGAGAACCTCTAGTGGTTATGTGTAGCTTTCCCCCCCACAGTTACAAAAGGAAAGGGACATTTTTCAGGAATGAAAAACAAAACTGTTTTCTGTTAATAAGGTATATATCACAACTTTATTCCTACCTCCATGATGCACAATTCTTTCTTTTAAAAATGATGTACAATATTCAGCTTATTTGGCGTGCTTACGTCATACTTCTTGATGGACGAGATGATGGATGGTCACATAGGGATCAAGTGTGTTTGGGACTGGGTAGAGGACAAAAAATCTAGTTCATCCTTTACAGCCCCACCTCCTAAAGCGTATTCTTTGAACCACTGCATGAGAAGAATCACCTAGGGTGTTTGAAAATGATGTAGATTGTCAGCCCCTCTTCCAGACTTTCTGAATTAGAATCTCAGGAGTGAAAGCCAAGAAAATTTATTTAAAAGATTAAGCATCATCTCTAACTAACTCTTAAGTGCTCCACCAAAGTGTGCTAACCACTGCTTGACGTTATAAGAGATTGACTTTGCTGAAGAGTCAGGGCTGAGTATGTCACATCAGCACTGATGGGCCGAAGAGAGAAAGAAATGCTTCACACTTTAGTAACCTTCTTCTTATCAGGTTAATTCAACTTATTGCCCAAACTCTATTTTGTGGTAATTAAAGAAACCAAGGCGACACGGGACACCTCCTGCAGTTCTTACGCATCACCTTAGAAGTGAGGAAGTGTCTGTGCTACATTACAATGTAGTTTTAAACCACAGTGCTTAGAATAAATTTAAGTTCCACTTCTGAAAACCAATAATTGCTGCAGACCTATATGGGGTTCTTTTAATCGTTGTTTAACTTTGTCAGCTCCCATCAGAAATCTGGGCACTGAGTTATCCCAAAATAGTGTTATGATAATGTGTTCCGAAATGTAAAAACTCATAATTTCATGCCACTGTCGAGCATCCAGCTTGAACAGGAAGATTGTTCTGAATGATCGGATCTTCCCTTAGAATAGAAGACTGTATAATGTCCTGGCTAAAGGCCACACTTTTGCATAAAATGTCAGGTAACACACAAGACGTGATTAACAAAGTCCTTTTGGCCTCATCAGCTGATGTGACATGTCAAGTAACCTATACTCTGTGTATTTAAAAAATTATATATGCATTTTTAAACAGTCTGTAAAATTAGGCATTAAATCAATTCCTTTTAAGAAAGTATATAATGAATTCTGTAAGTCTACATCATCCTTCTTTTTTTGTTATATAATGTGTAAGTACACACTGAAGAAACTGTCTTTTCTTTGGTGTTGCTGTATGTATACCCATCATCAATTAATTCATGAAAGAATTAAGAGGTGATTCAGATGTTTATGCCAACTACCTTTCTCATAATGGGACCCAGGAAGTTACAGCTAGAGCCTGGTCATGGACATTGTCAGCTTGAGCTGGACGGCTTTCTGGCCCATGTCAGGCTTACCTACTCCTACTGGCACTGGGACAAGGCCTGTTCTACCTGGGATCCCAAGGTAACATGAAGGTGAAAGCATAAGGGAAATAAAAAATAAATAAAATAAATACATAAATGTAGGAATATATGTTGGGGAATTCCATATTCATTATTAATATTAGCTATCACTTATTAAGCCCCTGTGATATGGTGGGCTCTGTACTAGTGTTCTGCATACTATTTATAGAATATAAATTTTATTTACTTCTGAGAATAGCTTTGTGAGTCAGTATTAAAATATACTTACTGGATGCCTACTATTACACTGTTCTCAGGGAGGTATGCATATTATTATTTAATTTAACCCACACAATCCTATATATACACTGGAAACTGAAGCTTATTTAAGTAGTCAAGGTCATACAGCTCATGGTAAGTGATATAACCAGGATTAGAAAGGTGGTGATAAGCCTAACACATTATGCTGGCTTTCTAAGGAAAGAGAAATTGAAAAAAGGACACATTAGTGAAAGTTAAAAGTGGGTAGTAAGAGTTTAACAATTAGAAGGAAATTACTCCCTTGGAACATTTCAAATGAGATTATCTCTCATGCCCTGTGACAAAGTAAATTTTAGGAAATTAAAAGAATTACATGGAGAAAAAGGAATCAATTTTTTTTTAAATCTATAAGAAAATGAGAGTTATTTAATTTCTGGGTTGGAAAGCATAAAAGCAATTGAACAAAAATATAAAAGCAGAAATTTATACCTTTTCATTTATTAAGCAAAGTTGCCAAAGAATTACAAAAAACATAAATATTATCCTGTCTATATAAACTTTTGAAAATAAAAAATACTTTTCAAAAGTTAAAAAGACAAGTCGAAACTACAGCGATACACACGTCAATTAAGCAAAGCAAGTTTAAGTTTACGGTTGTGTTGCTATGGGCTGTTCCACACACAGTTATGGCAGTAGCTTTTGATTTAGCTATTCTCAAGGACAGTTTGAAATGTGTACAGTGTGTGCCAAGACTCTCCATCCTTTGATGTGGTTATTCTACCCTTAGGGATTTAAACAATAGACACAATTGAGATAGGGACAAAGACTTGTGTACAAAACTATCAAAGCATTTTTAAAAATAATAAAAATCAAAGGCATTATTTTTTTTAATGATTGGGGAAAGCTAAAAGCAATGATAACCTACCCATAAACTAGCACACAAGATTTAGAATATCTTTCAAAACTTTTGAATGTTGTAGGGAGCACTTATTTTGTAGTTAGTTTTTAAAAGAAAAGAGTATTATTATCCCAGCTTTTTAAATTTTTTATTATTAATTAACTAATTAATTTTTTGAGACACTGGACAACAACACTTTGTTGTCCAGGCTAGGGTGTTGCCAGCCTCAGCCTAGCTCACAGGAACCTCAAATTCCTGGGCTCAAGCAATCCTCCTGTCTCAGCCTCCCGAGTAACTGGGACTATAGGTGCCTGCCACCATGCTCAGATAAGTTTTCTATTTTTAGTAGAGACAGGGTCTCATTCTTGCTCAGGACAGTCTTAAACTCCTGAGCTCAAGTGATCATCCCTTCTTGGCCTCCCAGAGTGCTAGGATTACAGGTGTGAGCCACCGCACCTGGCCCAGCTTTGTAAAAGCATTACCTATACATCCATTTACAGAATATGTGTAGAAAAACTCACACATTTATAGAATGTATGCCAAAAATTTCTATTGGAAAACACATCAAACCATGCAATAAGTTTGGGTAATGGGATTATGGCTTGTAGCTATGATTTTGTTTTCTTTTTTATTCATTTTTTGAATGTTCTACCACAAAAATGTATATAAGAGGGCTATATAGCTATATATATAGGGCTATGTATCCAGTCATATAATATGAAAAATAGAGACATGACTGTCTGGATACTTTCCAGACAGCCGAGTAACACACACACACAGGCGCACGCACATACAGTACTATATATATATAACTTTTTAAATACATGTGTGCATATATGCACATAAACATATGGAAGAAGAGTAGAAGGTTATATATGTGTAATGATCCCCCTAACCTTTTAAAGAGAAAGGAGATCGTAAGTCCAAAAAAAAAAGAAGCTGAAGAATACAGAAATTTATGTAGTTTTAGACAAACACTTTTATGGAATACATATTTCTATTTTTTTTTAGGTTTCATAAAAATTTAATTCATTTAATGTTCACATTTTTCTAATTCTTCAGTTTGGAGGATAGGACTTATTATAGGTACATTTTTACTACTTAATTTATACTAAGGAAAGATTTAGCATTATCACATTTTAAAGGTGTAATCAACATTTAAACAGCAGGTGTGATGATTAATTAAGAACAGCTGAGAGAAGTTTCATCCACCATGGAAACAATCCAGACTTAAATCCCATTCGGGGAAATAAGTCCCTGTGAACTAGCAAAATCTGCAGACTGCTTTAGAGACAGAGGGACAAGTGTTGTCTTTGAAGCCGACTGTTGCTGTGGAGTTTTGAAATTTTTTTTTTTTTTTGCATACATAGTATGAATAGTGATAATTTTGATATAGATATCGTTCTAGATTCTCTTAATGAGTATAATATGTAATATTCTTTTGAAATAATGTATACATTATACAACTCTTGGGTTAACAACATTAAAGAAAAGAAACCCTGGTATTCCAGAAGTATCAGTGCCATATGGTTCAAACTTCAGGCTCTGCCCTTAACACAGAAAGGGAAGTTAGACATCAAGGGAGATCAGCTTCAAGGCATAAATATGGCTTCAGTAGCTTCATTCCAAAGCAGAAAGCAGCAGCCACTCCTATAAGTCAAAAGTGAAAAGGTATTTGGAAGTTTGGGGAAGAGTTGGGGAGATGGTAATGAAGGGTGGTCTCTGGAGCAAGACTGAGTGGGTGCCAACCCCAATTCTGCCACTTCTTACCTATAAATTCACAACAAGGCTTCACATGAAGCCTCGGTTTTCTCATTTGAGAGATGTATGAAGATTAAATGAGATCGTAAGTGTGTTTGGCATATAGTAAGGTTCACTGTTAATATTGTAGCCAAAGGCATGAGAATAAAATACTAAAAGTGCAAATTATTCATTCCCTCAAGGAGCCAGCATTCTAGTTGAGTAGCCAGAATATATACACATAAAAGTAAATTGCATATTGTAGTGTCTCATGATTTAAAAAGCAAGTTTTGAAGGCTTGTGGAGTCCTAATATGATGTGTTACAATAGCCCATAGTATGTAAGAAAACAGAGCAGAACCTCTGTAAAGTTGACCACCCAAGAGACTGTCATGAACGGGCCCATGGGTGGAGGTGGTCAACATAAGGAACTTCCTTGGAGTACACATGGTGCTTGCTGAGTCTATGAAAATTAAGTCAACTTGCAGCGGTGGTCAATGTATAGTGGTTCTCCCATACTTAAAATTTTTAACTGAGTCACTCTAACTGCATAAATGCATAGGAATCATGTGAAAGTGACAGAGAAGTGACTTGCTTGCTCAGTCTACCTTTTGATGACTGTTTATCTTAAAACAAAATATGGTACAAAAAATAGCATAGTAAACCCAACCAAAACACATATTATATAATTAATGCTCTTACTGTAAATCATAATTACAAGAGAAGGCTTTTGGTTAAATCTTTGTAATGACTACTTTATGTCATCGGTACCAAATTAATAGTTACATCTATGAAAAGATATTCTCAGTGTAGGAAGCTCAATTACTAATGTAGCCCATGATTCTCATATGTGAGAATAAATTAACGGAAGTGGAGCTCCTCCACTGAAGAGGACTGTATATTATGGTGATGTCACAGAATTCTGATGTATCCCTGGGTTCCCACCATGCTGCCCGTGACCTGCTGGCTTCCATTTAGAACATTGCTTATCAGAAATGGCACAGTCTATACATGTTTTACATGAAATTCTCACCCTGTCTTAGTTTCACAAACGTTGCCCTTTAGTTACAGAGACGAAGGTAGCCCCTCACCTTGCTCTTAGTCCAGGTATAGATAAGGTATGTATAATGATATATTTAAAAAAATTGGCATTTCAACTAAGTTAACTTTGGTAAACAAGGTCTTTCTGGTACAGTTAACTGCTACTTTGCAAGAAAAGATCCTAATGTCTTTTTATCCTGTGTCCAAAAGTAAACACATAAATTGGGAATCTAGAGCCATGCACAACATGTACCATGATGCTGTGCTTCTAAGTAGTAGTCAACACATATTTATAAACAATTAGATGCTCAGGGTGTGAGGGGACCTCTGGGTAAAGGAACGGGGTCAAACTTGAAGGTAGATTCAGCGGGTGTCCTGAAGAAGCCGTCTTCCATGGCTCTTGGAAAGACTCCCAGGGCCCATTTTGTACAAATCCCTGCAGAAGTCAAACACTAAAAGACAACTGGTAGAGAATTCTTCCTTTCTCCTTAAGCCTGGCTTAAGCTTGATTTTTCTTTTATAGAAAGTCTTGGACATCTGAGCCAAAGTTTAGTTTCACGAGATGAATTCACTAACCCTGCTTTTGTTTGTAGTTGTGTTTAAATTAGGAATTTCCTTACTTTTCAAAATTCTCTTTAGAGTTGACGCCAATGTTCTTACCCCAGCAAATGAAGAATTTGTTTTGAAAGCTGCCTCAGAAGAAGTTCAGGTATTCTTTGAAATGCAGTATTAACTAGCAGAGTTTTTATTGACTTAGTGCCAACAGAAGGATTTTGTAGTATAAGCTAAAATGCTTTTGAACAAAAGCCACTGCAAACTACAAATACTTGATTACTAATCTTTTTCCCCATATGTGCGTTGTACTATAATTAATCAAACACCTTTCTTTTTCAAACCTATCCTAGTTTTCCATCCCACCTTTTACATTTTACTATAAAATTACATATAAACTCTATACCTTGCATCGATTCAGGAGTGAGTAGCCCCAAATATTCCTGAGTCTTATGGCGGTACTATGCGTGAAAATGTTGAATTTAGAAAGTTACAGCAGATCACATCCTTTGAAGATAAACCAACATGTCATTTGTGCCTTGGTCTAATGGGAAACCCGCTGCCTAATGGGTGCCGATCAGTATTCTGACCTCATGAGGAACATCCTGTACAAAATTTTCAGTTTCACTGGGGTGTGTGTGTACCCTGCAATTTCTTATTTTATCAGCCCCTCCTGGCATCCCATGCAAGGTTGACATGGTTCTCTTCTAGAGGCCTTACAAGGGGCCCTTCCTTATTACTAGGAGTTTCATGAGCAGAGAAATGGGAGGGAGTGAAGCAAAATCCAGGGATGCAAAACTAACTGGGCCATTTCTCCGAGGTCCCTCTCTGGCCAATGTCTTTACTCCGTGCCTCACTCCAGGACTTTAATCTTGCATTTTTAATTCCCTCCTCTGCAGTGCTAACGCTTCAAATGTAATCAGTCCAAACCCAAACGCTTCTACTCTCCAATTTAATCGTTTCCTCAAATTCTTGATGTTTGTTGAAATTGTCAGTCAGTTATTACATACCAAAGGGAAATGTCTCCATGTTGTTCTCAGTTCAAAGTCAATTTCTCGAAGTTTGATAGCTTTTTCCCACATATATGACAAAATCTCTTATTTTTTTCACATGTCCCCAAAGACATTGCTCACTAAACTATGGTAACAATACCCCAGATTATCTCACAAACTCCATTCTCCTTTCCCTTCAACTCGCCCTCCATATTTTACGAGAGTGGTTGTTCTAAAATGACATTCTGATCTTGCCCTTTCCTGTCCCTTCATTATGGGCTTGCACTCAGTCTTCTCTTTTTCTTAATTCTTTATTAAATCATAACTGTGTACATTAATGCATTTATGGGGTATAATATGCTGCTTTGATATACAATGTGGAATGCTTACATTTAACTGATTAACATAACCGTCTCCTTGCTTATTTATTTGTTGTGGCAAAAACATTCATACTCGATTCTTAATAGTATGGAAAAACAGTATATTCATGGTCCAGGCCCTGTTCCCAACATGAATGTCGTAACTCATACTGAATTACTTTTAGCTTTCTCTCTACCGTGTCCTTCCATGCCACCGTGACATTGCACTTGCTGTTATTCCCGTGTCTGTGTTGTCCACCTGATTTATCACCAGGAGTCTTTATCAAACACCATACTGCTATACCTGTTCTATTCTAAATGTGAATAGAAAAATATATTTGTAAAACAAACAAACACCTAGTACGGGGACAACAGCCTCTAAATGGAGTTCCCTGGATCCACTTCTCCCACTTCTAGTCTTGGTTCTTATTATAGCTAAAGTATTTTTTAATGCTGATCTTAAAATCTTTGAGGAGCTGGATCCTGTTTATTTTTCTGCATTTAATCCCTAGCATCTAGAACCGATCCTGGTGTACAACAGGCACATCAAACATATTTATTTGACTCTCAGTGAAATAATTTATTATTGAGGACTGCTAAAAATTTTAAGCTGTTAACAAAATAACCTGTAGTTTGACTATTTAATTTCCACATTTTGCAAATTGAAATCTGATTTTTTCCCTAATATGTTTATATATTTAGACAGGTGCAACTAAAGATATATTCCAATAATTTAATCAAGCTAATCCCAGGAGTCAAACACTAGGAAGTGATTTCCTTCTTATACAGTACATGTGTTACACAGTCTTTCACTTTTAATTTTTTAAATATAGTGTTAAAAAGTTTTATTGACTCTGCTGGGCAACCCTGGACAGGCACAATGGGGGTCAGAAAGTGGATGCAGAAATGATTTTACGTGTTATATTTATCATAATACTATTAAAGTTGGAGTTTTTAATTAATGTTCACCATTGGCATTCAGCGTCCATATCGGTAGTCACAAATGCACAATATATATTCCTTGGGACCCACAGGCCTTGGAGAATGAGAGGAATGAATTAAGTTTTCAAAAATTACATGCACATTAGAAAAATGGGCTTTTGTCATCTTATAGATGACAATAAACTTAAAAAACCCCAGCTTGATAGAGATGCAATTCACATATCATCAAATTCATATATTTTCAAGTGTGTAATCCCATGGTTTTTAGTACGTTCACAGTTAGGCAACCATCACCAAAATCAACTTCAGAACACATTCATCATCCAAGAAAAAACTCTGTAACCATTAGTAGAGTCATTCCCTGTTGCTCCACACCCCCTCACCTGTCCTTTCTCTGCCACCCCCAGCCCCAGAAATCACTCATCTGCTTTCTGTCTCTATGCATTTGTCTATTCTGAACATATTTTATATCAACAAGGAACTTCATAGCAGTTTTATAAGAGAGATCAGAGACACAAATGATTTTTTAAAATTTCAGGTTAATATGAGGGCACCTGTGAGTGGGTTACATTGTTTGCATTTGTGAGGTGAAGTCCAAGTTTTAGCTGAGTCCTTCACCCAGGAACTGTGCCATATACCCCTGCATTGTACCCATTAAACTTATCTAACCTCCTTCTTTCCCCCGACACAAATGATTTTTAATAAACAACTTATCATGTTGAAATTCCTGATCCCCAACAACTAAAAATACTTTTAAAATTAAAAATTCCAAGGGTGGCATAAAGTTTTTTGTGTCTATTATTCTTAATTATTACCTTGGGACATGAAATGATACTAGGAAATGATGAATTTGAATGCTTATATTATTCTGGAGTAAATATGAATGTTGCAGAACTTATGACCTCATAAAAATAAAACATTTGAGTTGAGTAACCGATGCATTGCTTTACATTAGTCTCTGTTTTTGAACATGAGGAATGAGTTCAGTATTACTTTGAAACAAGTAGAGTCAGGTTGTCACGGTGTGTGGTTGTTAAACTATAATTAAGTGACATCCCTTAGAAAAGTCAGTCTGACAGTTACAGATGTAGCCTAGACTGTTAGAAACAAGAAACCGTCCACATTTCCAAGGACATCTTAATGGGGCCACACTCATCTCAACAGTGGAAAAAATGCATCGTGATAGAAAAACATAGGCAAGTTATTTTAAAATAGTGTCCATGTTATGTGTCATTAGGAAGCTTTCCATTTAAGAATCTTTTGTGTTCTTTGGTCGTGAATAATTCACTGCTAAAAAGGCAATCTACTTTTTAGAATGCGCATTCTATGGGGTGCGGTCAGCACTTCGTCTGCGCAGTGTCACGAAGCTGCCTCTGATTGAGTGGTGAGTCTGCTTCAGAGCAGATGGTCTCCAAAGCTGGTGAATAGTCACTGGGGATAAAACTGCGGTGCCCACCTCAAGGGGGCGACAGTAAATGAGCAACGTAGGCTGCTTGGCCTAATACAAAATTGATGAAAGATGTTTTCACTTGGTTGGGTTTGTTTTTCATATCCTGAGAGTTCTAAAAGCCTTGAAGGAGATGGCAGTCTGAGGCAGGGTCGGTTACCCCAATCCTTGAGTATTGCGATGGGATGAACTCTAATAGATGTTTGCGCCCAAACGTCTTGTAATATTTTAACACTTTGTTTGGTCAGGGAATGAAGAGGGTTTTGAGTAAAGCATATTTCTTAAAGAAAGAATTAAATAATGACTTTACAAGCTCATGACCAAAATATTGTTAGACTTGATTATTATTCATTTGTAAAACGAGCTGTTTTTATGACCAGTGATGATCCACAAGGACGTTTATTGAACATTTCTGTACAATAGATAAAAACTTGATAAGCTCTTCTATGCTCTGGCCTATATTTGTGGGGGGCATTTTCTGTCTGAGATGCTGGCAGATGTTTTTACAGAGATGTCTAGATAATTAGAAACTAGGAAAGCAATTAAATCTGGGCTACAATTTTTTTAAAGGTAGTCTTTTCATTATTTTATGCACAATTAACACCAGTTAGAGATGATAAGCCCATAATGTACAACTGTTTGGAATTCACTAGTGAATTCTCAATTTGTAGAAAATTGTCATGTCTTACTAAACTGTCAGGGGGTAGCTCTCAGATTTGATTATTTTTCTTGTTGGCATGTAAAGTACAGATTTCCATGTTACTTTAGTTGTTAACAATATTCAGGAATATTATGTGGAAGTCATAATCTTCAATGTAAGACTTGTGAAATATTTTGCTTGCCTCTGCAGTCAGCATTTTGAACATAAAACATTAAGCAGAACTTTTCAAATATATCAGTGCAACCAATACTGTTAGGGGTTGTATATGAATTTAAACCATAATGTTACAAGATTTTACTACACTAAGAGGAATCAGTAATAAATGTGGGAGAATCATATTCTATGAGATTATATTCCACTCTTTGGAAGTATGGTAGACTGTTTAGGAAGGTATATTAACTCTCATTAAATAGTTTAATGGCTCAAGCAGTTATTAAGTTGTTTACCTAACTGAAGCAGTCAGAATGTCTTAACTCTGATCATGTAGCTGAGGTGTCCTGGAGAGTAAAT
>NW_003852524.1:3399542-3402467 GCF_000181295.1 Otolemur garnettii
AGAGTCATAATGAGCCTAGAATACAAGTAATCAAAACCTATTGATTTTCTGCCTTATGGGAAGTTGCTTTAATTTTCACTTTACCATAATGTTCAATAGGAAAGTGACAGAATCAGAAGCACCTAAGAAAGTTTCCACTTATCTTTGTTCAAGTTCCCACTTTAGCGAAAGTTTCAGAGTGTCTCATTGTCATAAACATTTTTGTAACGAGTTTAGGAATAGAGGCATTTTATGATGCCAAACTACTGATAATGTCAGCATAATAGTCACTTTTCAAATAACTCATCTGTCATCTCATGAAATACCAACTGGAGAATTTATATTTCTCTGTTCAATAATGCTTAAAAATGAACATACATAAGTATGCATGTATATATACATGTATATAAAGTACTTTCTAAAATTTCAAAGGCACACAGGAATATGAAGTATAAAACAGTTATCCAATATTCGTTACAACTATCTTTTCTAGTTTATGGTTTTTGTTCTTATACTTTAAGTTTTGTTTGTTTGTTTTGTTGTTGTTATGGTAGTAATTCTCATTAACCAAGGAAAGATATTGGCACACAATTAATATTTTGATTCAATTTTCAGAAAAATGAGTGCCATAGAAAAGTGAATATCCAGAATTATTTTAATGTATAAAATTTTCTCTGATAACTTACCTTATGTTTATCCCAGAATACTTAACAACTGAGATCTCTGAGCCAGATCTGGTCTTACTACATTTGTAGTAAACATTTTGAAGGATGGTAGTACTATTTGTACATTATATACAAAGGATAAGAAAAGTGGAACAGCCTTCGTGTATGCTAACTGAAGAGTCTATTTAACATATAGTCAAATAGAATTATGCAAAATTTTTATAATTGCAAAAACTCACTGGATATCAGAGTTAACTAGTACAAAGTGTTCTAGAGTTTGATTCTTAGTCAACTTTTTTGAGTTCAAAAATAAAATTGTGTGTGTTTAGTAATCTACATTTCCTCTTAGACTGTGTAGTATCCTAAATATATACAAATACAATTTTCACTAAAAGTCTTGTGTAATATGAATAGTCTATATTAGAAATATTGCTTCCAGTGTGAGAGAAAGATACTGCTTTCAAATACTGGTTTTCAAATCTATTTACTCTTCTGTGATTTTTGTCATCATGGTTCAAATTAGGAACAACTACTATTTTCGAAAGCCATCATATTTTTCCATCATATTTTTAAGTAAGTCTTTCAGTTATTTATAGTATGCATGAAGAAAAATGCATAAATTATAAATGTTCATCTTGGTTATTTCTCAGAAAGTGGACATACCTGCTTAAAAAAACCCAGAACTGGAAAGTAGAATTAGAGTATTACCAGCAAACAAAAGTCTCATTTTGACTCTTCCCAGAAACTACTACTGACTTCCACTGCTATAGGTTAGTTTTGCCAGATTTTTAAGTTTTAACAAATTAAAAAGATGTCCCCTTCTGTGTCTTACCTGTTTTACATCCGTGAGCCCTATCAATGTCACGTATAGATGTGTTTCATCCATTACTACTGTCACTTCTACTTAATATCCCAGTTTCACTCTCTTTTAAAGTCTAAGAACTATACAAAGGGATTGTGAATCCCGGCAGAGTATTACAAAATCATCTCATGTTTTGAAAGGGATGGAATTGGTATGCTGTAGGCGGTTCTTCCTTTTCATGGATGGTATCTTAGGAAAACCATTGAGGAGTAGAATAATTTATCTAGTGTGCTGCCAAAACTCAACGTTAAAATGTTAAGTTAACGGGAAAATATCACAGACAACATAAAAATGAAATTTCACGTGTTCTCATAGAACGAAAAGATATTTGCTTAAAATATGCAGGCAGAATGTATTTATTTAATTAAACTTAGATATTGTTCTGATTCCAGTTCTCAATTTTATGTGCTAATAATAACACCTAAATTCGCTTTTGCTTCTCCCCTCACCTAAAAGGTTTCTAGAGTTCATTTTTAGGTCTGCACGAATTTTTTTTTTTTTTTTGCACACAGGTCTTTGGATGGAGAAGACCCTTTTGGAAAGTTGCATTAACTCTCTTTTCTGATTATTGGATACCTGGCAGTAATTTTCATTAAGTAGCAATCCATACGCCTGTGGAATGACATTAGAAACATAGTTGACGCTGCATCCTTGAGCTGGAATGTACAAATTTGTGGGGTAGAGAAGTTTTTATTACTGGTGGCAGCTGAATAAAGTCCCCATTGCCATGTGAGATTTTTCAGTGTAAGTGATTTATATCACTGACGTGTTCTGACTTCAGGAAGGCAGTGGGTGGAATTCTTCCTGAAAAATGCTAGTATATCCAGCCTGCAGTTCTTGAATGTCCCTAAATTTTTGGTTTTCAGCAAGATAGGAATAGAATTTGAGCTAATGAAAGAGCTGAATTAATTACAGAACTCTAACAGTCCCTACATTAAAGTATGAATATATAAGTAGAGTAAAAGCTTACCAGTATCACAAAAAGGGGTTTTGGTAGAATCTTCATCATTAGAGATAAAACACACTCAGCTTTGGTCCCCTTTTTGTCCCTTTGCATCTGTACGCTACTTTTTTTTTTTTTTTTTTTTGAGACAAGAATCTCACTCTGTTGCCCGGGCTTGAGTGCCGTGGCATCAGCCTAGTTCAAACTCCTGGGCCTCAAGCCTCTTAAATAGCTGGGACTATAGGCACTTGTCACAACACCTGGATAATTTTTCTATGTTTTGGAGAGACAGGGCCTGGATCTTGCTCAGGATGGTCTCAAACTCCTGAGCTCAGTGGTCTTCCTGCCTTGGCCTCCCAGGGTTCTAGGATTACAGGCATGAGCCCCCCCTCATGCCCAGCCCCCACTGTAACATAGTTTTAAGTGCTCTGGTATAGTTTAGACCTGCTGGCAACATAGTATGCTAACAACTTCCA
>NW_003852524.1:3403041-3407438 GCF_000181295.1 Otolemur garnettii
AAAGTATTTCAAATTGTATATAAAACCAGCACATTGTACCCCATGATTGCATTAATGTACACAGCTATGATTTAATAAAAATATAAAAAGAAAAAAAATTATTTTACTAGATTTTATTTACTTTGTACTGCTATAAAAATGTAGAGCTCAGGCTAGGCAGGTAAATCACCCTGTTTTTACAAAAAGAAATGCTTCCTAAGAAAATAAGCAGATTCCTTAAATTCCGTGAGGCCCATGTGCTTTGTTTCAGGTTGCAAATTTTTCAGCAAATATTTCATGCAAATATTTCGGCCAGCAAATATTTGTGGAGGATATATCATAAGCCAGGGCCTGTGAGAGGAGATGTTCTGCATCACTGTCTTAGGGCTTGTTGAGATTGGTGGCTGATTCACACTTTTACGCAAGTGCTTGTCAAACTTGAATAAAGCATTGATTACTTTAAAGCATAAAAAAGTGCTTTAAAAGAATTTAAGCACCTTCAGGGTTATTTTCATTATAGTGTTAATTTAAATATTAAAAACATATTAAAAAGGAACCTTTACAAATGAAGCAAAACTTAATTATCTAAGTTTTATTAGTATGCCATTATTTAAATAAATGATAGCAATTTAATAGAGTGGGCAGAAATGTCTAAAGCTGAGTAAAAAAGATTGAGCTTAATAGTAAAAAGATATAACCTCAGAGTTCTATATTTAGTTTAATATTTTCTCTGAATTTGACTTCAGCAAAAACAACATAAAGAATGCTTTTTGCTAAGCATGTGGCCCAAACTCTTATTAATAAGTTTAAAGTTTTATTTCTTAGTTCAGCTTAAAGCTATCAGGGAAATTTGCCACTGTCAATTTTAATGGCATGCCATTTAATAATCTTTGAGAGCTCTCTTTGCATACTGGGAGCTAAAATTAGTATTGTGATAGAGCCGTATACTCAATCCAATAAAAAATAGCAGTTGGGAACTGAAAAACGTTTCACTGTGGATTTTCTGTTATACTCATTGCTAATGACCGATGCCAGTTGGGCCTATCTGTGAAGCATCTGAGCCATATGTTGATTTACCACATGAATACGCTACCGACTGCTGCTGCTCAAGCTCTTTTAGTTCTGATGTCTTCACCACCCTACTAAGTGTGATGACCAGATTCACTGGCCGACCCTTCCTCTCTGCCCTACAACGAAACTTTCTGCCTGCCATGCATTTATATATTATTTAGACTTCACTTGTTACGCACTGAATTATAAACACAAAGGCATATACCAAAATTATATGGTTATACTTATAGGGTAGCCATCCAGATGACCCGGGATATGCTAGCTTCTTTTTCTTACTAGGTTATTATTGAAACGTAAGCACAGAATTTTAAAGAAATCTTACAGCAAACACATGGCCCCCTGTGAGTTTGCCCCAGAGCCTCTGGGGCAGCGCTCTTTTAAGATAAAATGTGGCCGTATCAATGCACACAGATCTTTTCATGTCCTCGCTGCTGGGTGCTAAGAGAGTTTTTCTGTTTTTGTAACATTCACATAGAAAAAAAACGTGCAGAACTATGTCAAGAAGCGTTTGCGAGGAAATTTTTCTTTCTTGGCTGGAGATGTCATCCTAGGGTTAGAAAGGGGGCAAGTTTTAATGACATCCATCTGTTGGAGATTAAAATAGGTGGGACTCAGCGTTTTAATTTCTTGTCCAGAGGCAGATTTTATGGGCATAAGTATAACTGAATTTAGGATTTGCGTGCCCTAGGCACATAAGGGAGCAACGCAGAGGGGTTAGTCTTACCTTTGTCTGAGACTTTCTCCAGAAGGAGTTGCCATTGCCTCATTTTTCTCTTTATTGTCCGTTTATTGTGAAATCTCTTGGTTGAATAAAGAAAAATCTATTTTGAAAGCTTCCTTTTCCCCTTACTTATACTTGATTTCAAAATCCTTACTTTTGTGATAGTCGGTGGGAAACACAGAATAATAGCATTCTAGCATCTCTTTCTGTGAATCTTTGAATCCTCTTTCATCTCTGTCTTGATTGAAGATAACCAGAGTAACCACTGTTTATCCAAAGCTCTGTGTCGAGAGCTGTAATCACAGATTGACCTCATTGCAGGGTAGAATGCGCATGTGGCTGTGTGGAAGGGAAGGAGAGTGTTTCCGTGCAGGTATAGAATAGATTTGACCTTCAATAAAGTCAATCTCTATACATAAATCTTGAAGCCTCATTTTAATTCTGCCCTTAAAGCACACATTTCTGGACCACTTTATAATAATTCTTCCATTTAGTGCATTTTCTCACTTTGGGAAAACGAAATCCCTTAATATGTTTCTAGAGGAATTCAACTTAAACCAGAGTCTCCTATGACTCAACTGCTGAAGTGGTCCCTGGCAGGACGCTTCAGATATTACTTTTCCGTTGGATTGAGCCCCTCCAGAACACTGGGAACATTGTCTGCTGAAATTCCAGGGATTTGCTGTAACTCTTTGACTAGCATCCACTTTTGAGAAGTTTGATTCAGAAAGGAGAAAAACAGTTATGAAAACTTGCTGTTCCTATGTAAGAGCAAAAGCTGTCCTCAATCTCATCCCCGATCCCTAGATGTGAGAGCAGGCAGGGCCGCCATGAACTCCCTGTCCAGCTGAGGCACTCTCTCCAGCAGCAGCTTGACTTACAGAGTGAATATGCAGAACCAGGGCATCACTGTGACTAACACAGATGAAATAAGGCCATGGCTCGTAGGTTAGAAATCGGAAGTGACGCCTGTTTTGATGCTTTGGAGGGGTAGAGTCTGATAGCCGATACAACTCACAGCTCCGAATCTGATAAACAGGAATTAAATCTTGGATCTTTTCACTGAAAAATATGTGACCTTGGAAAAAATTCTAAAGCTCTTTCTTCACTTACTAAATGAGCTCAGTGATAGTTCCTTCGTCACAGCAGTATTGCATTTATGACATAATGCAGATGGCTCCTTTAGCTCTGTTCCTGGCCCCAGCAAAAACACTCAATAAATGTGCCTCTGATTATTTGTGTCATGTACAAATTGAATGTGCTTTCCAGGAACAATCTCTAACATTACATAGCATGTAGATTTTTGAATAACAAAACTGTATAGACAGGAATATTTTCTCTTTTTACATCTGTGACCTACTATTAATTTTTTCATGGTTTTACAGTAAAAATAATGATTCTTGCGAGATATTGAGGTGACATAATATACACCAGTATTATTCTGTTCACTGTTTGGTTTTGTTTTTTGGTTTTGTTTGTTTGTTTTAGGGGCAGACTCTCACTCTGTTGCCCAGGATAGACTGCAGTGGCACCAGCTAAGCTCACAGCAACCTCCAGCTCCTAGGCCCAAGCAATCCTCCTGCCTCAGCCTCCCTAGTAGCTGGGACTACTTTCTATTTTTTCTTAGAGATAGAGGTCTTGGGTTTTTTTTTTTTTTCTTTTGTGACAGAATCTCAAGTCGTTGCCCTGCATAGAGTACTGTGGCATCATAGCTCACAACAACCTCCAACTCTTGGGCTCAAGTGATCCTCTTGCCTCAGTTTTTCTATTTTTAGTAGAGACAGGAGTCTTGCTCTTGCTCAAGCTGGCCCCGAACTTGTGAGCTCAAGCTATCTATCCGCATTGGCCTCCCAGAGTGAGAGATAGGGTTTTGTTCTTGCTCAGGATGGTCTCAAACTCCCAGCTCAGCCTCCCAAAGCAGTAGGGTTACATACAGGTGTGAGCCACTATGCCTGACCTGCTGTTAAGTGCTGTGATAACAAACTGGAAGATAGGAATCCTCTTGGAATTTAGCATTTGCTGCAAACAGCAAAATAATTTCATCGAATATGCATTTTCAAATGAGTTGCAATTCATCACTGCAGCACTGCAGATATACTTAGGGCACTCTGCCATGGGCACAGCTTTCAGGAAGGAAGAAGAGTGAGGCACGGCAGAGGTGTGGGGAGAGGGAAGAACAGTGTGGTATTAATCATACTGTGATGCATCTCTGAGGGATTAGAGCACGAATTCTGGATATATAGATTTCTGCCAGACCTTTCCACTCTTAATAAATTATCTATCTCATTTGTAAGCGCGTAAACAACTGTGGTATTTAGGCTAAAAAAGAGGTAATTTAGTTCCGCAGTTTTCAGTCTTCCCATGTGTAAATCATGTTAGCAGTAGGCAAGTAATTCCATATTTGAAACTCCCAGGGGAAATACTTCCATTTCCATCTCTGTGCATCACCATCAACCATAATAAACAGCTGTGGTGGAGGAAGCCAAGAGTTCCTGCCAACCACATTTTTTTGGAAGGGAGGTGGTATAGCCCAGTGAGGAGGATGTCTGGTTAGGAGTCATCCACCATGGATTTTTATTCCTTTTTTTTGAAACAGAGCCTCAAGCTGTCCCCCTGTGTAGAGTCC
>NW_003852524.1:3407558-3437295 GCF_000181295.1 Otolemur garnettii
TTGTTGTTTGGCGGGCTCGGGCTGGATTCAAACCTGCCACCTTAGGTGTATGTGGCTGGCGCCTTAACCACTTGAGCCACAGGCACCGAGCCGATTTTAATTCCTAATAGTAAATTATGTCTCTTTCCATGCTACCATTTTCTTCGTAGTCACATATCACAAGAAAGACTATGAGAGTTGTGCAGGTGTTTTGGAACCTACCAAAACAAAGTTTGATGTCATTATTATGTTAAGGTGAAGAGTCAAACTTCTTAATCCAGGCAGAGGGTCAGTGTGTTTGTAGCTACATCTCTGGACCGACCCTCCTAAGGACTTTTCTTGAGGAGCATTTGGTTGATTCTTCTGGGATCAGATTTAGATAGGAGTGTGGGAAGATGAGAAACTTAAAAAGCAGACTCCAGCCAGAGTGATCATCTTTACCAAGAGTCTGGTATTGTGTCAGCTGGTGTCAATTTAATCATGTTTTTCCAAAGTCACTGCAATCACAAAATTTGCATCAGCCCCGTCCACACCTGCCAAGCAGTGTTATTCTCTTTCCCCAAAGCATCTTTGGAGTTTTCTATTCTATTATGTATATGATTCCCTTGTTATGAAGACAGATGACTACTAAGGACCCACCCTGCCACTCATATGAAAATCAATAGCAAAGAAAAAGAAAGCAAAAAAAATTCTTTTAGTTTTCTGATTCTTTGCTGACTGTCCCACTAGGCTCGATCTAAAGTCACTAGAATCCTGAAGCTAAAATGAATAACGCTGGGATTTGGGAGTATAGTAAATGCATCTTTGGATGAGGCTGAAGATTTGGAATAAAGCAATAACAACTATTTTCATCTTACTGGTTCTTTTATATTCTTTTATATAGTAGAGAATATCTCCCTTTGACTTTGAATATACATAATGCTGTAGGAATACTGTGAAATTGCTACTTTATACTGCAAATAATTATGCAATGTTTTAAAGTCCATGTTAAAAGATTTCCAACTAAAATTTTTCTTCTTTGCAGTGTGAACATTCTTGTCACTCTGTAATTGATACGTCGTTATTTCATCAATAGTTTGCTAAGAGTCTGCTCTTTCTTTCTCTCACAGTCTGACAGCAATGCGAGCTTCCTCCGTGCTGCCAGAGCAGGCAACCTGGACAAAGTCGTGGAGTATCTGAAGGGCGGCATCGACATCAATACCTGCAATCAGGTAAGAGCGTGGCCGCTGGCTCCCTGCTGTACAATGAAGAAACTCTAATGATCTAGGTACTTTCTCAGAGCCCAAGGTTATCTTTTGTCTTCAATAAATTTACTAAAATATCAATGACTCAATCTTATGCAACCCCATTTTTGCTCCCTTACCAACTTTTTGAGCATCAGATATTTGTATCTAGAGCTGATATTGCTGACAAAATAGATAAATTGATAATATAACAATTGGATATCCGTTTTGTCTGTGAAATGCTCTCTTCTATCCTTGAATGGAACGTTGCCCAAGAATGATGTTTTACTTCTCACTTGTCATCCAGTAATCCAGAGGTCGGCTTCTTTTCTTGCCTATTATATGTATTTTACTCATGGTTGACTGGTAGTTATAATTTGGTATAGAGAAATAAGAGGATAAAATTAAAATTAAAATTATTTCTCTGATTATGGCTTATAATTAGAACAGTTTGGAACTGTTGGCTTAAATAAAGTGTTTATAGTATTTATTCATCACATTATTTGATGAGGACTTTAGAGAATATTATTTTGGTACCAGAAGTGTTGATATTTTTGTGCTAATTTTGACTAAGACTTTTCTGCCGTGAATTAAAGTGTCTAGCAGACCCCAGTATTCACCCTACTGTGCTAAGTGTTGGTGTTGGGAGGGGCAGGAGGAGGAGTGGTTGATAGAGACCTGACTAGGCAGTGAATGATCATGCTGATTTTAAGTTAACAAGAAGTCAATTTAATTATTGGATGCCAAATCATCTATGGAATGCTTGTTTCTATATCCTAGTATATATTGAGCCCTGTTATCTTTAACTAATAGACTCCTAAAATTAATAAATTTCTCCAATAAAAATTTTCAGAAACTGAACCTGTTCTCTTGTCCCCAAACTTGCTCTACTTTCAAATTCTTAGCTGCTGATTTCCTCATTAATATCTCAATTCCAACCCAATTATTCCTCTTTCCTTCTCTCCCCCCCTCTCCAGCCCAGTATTCTCTTAGCAGATTTATAGACCAATTTGACTTCTTGGGTTAGTTCAAGACGTTTTTCACAGGCTAGTTTAATTTTCTTATAGTTGCCAGCCATCTGCTACGGTCACCTTCTACATCCAAATTACATTAACTCAGATCACTCCATGGTGACATACCAGGGTTATCGTAACTCCTTCCTTAATTAGGTTCAGTCTTCAGTGTCCACTCTGCTCAATTCTCCACACTTTGCCTTGAATGATCTTTCTAAAATAAAAATATAGTTATGACACTTCCTCCTTCCCCCACCATTCGGTGGCTACATCTATGGGGCAGTTGTATGGGAGCCACCTGAAGGCAAAGGGACTGGATTTCCCTTACTCGGGAGAGTCATCGATGTAGAAAGCATAGCCACTGATGGCACCATTTCTCATCCTCTAGGGGAATGTGTCTTTTGTCATGAAAAAAATGTTGAGAGCTACATGATGTTTGGAAAAGCATTTTTTCTGTGATCCTGAGCATCCCTGAAGTTATTTTTAGAGATAATAAGAGTGGAAACCCGTGGATTGATCTTTATCTGTGCCATTTCCTAGGGAGGCACTTCTAGTGAGCATCCTCGAGGGATGGGATGATACTTCCACTAGCTAAAAAGCAGGCTTGTGTGAATTTCCCAAGGTCAGTGTTCTGTAACACAACTCACATGAATAGGTATCCATCACTGGCCCTTTTGGTCAACCCTGTTAGATTTGGAGAGAGAACAGCGTAACAACTAATGTAAGCAACATGCCAGCATCAGCCACTGCTTCTGCTATGAGTTAGAGTCCTTTTTTCCTGACCCAGAATACTGTGTCTTCCACCAGCATCATGAAATAACAGTTGAGCTCTTTAGCTTTCAGCTAAAATAATATCCCAGACTTTACACAGTTCTTAACACTGGCCTATGAAATAAAGACAAATTACTTGATTCTAATACATAAGATCTTCATATATTACATCTACATTACCTATCCATCTTATTTTCTAATTTCTACATTACTTATCCATCTTATTTTCTTATTTTCTACCATTTCATCTGATGTGCTTTTAATGTTCTTTTGAACAAATAGTTTGAATGTTAGGTATATTAGCTACCTTAAGAGAGAAAGAACATCCAAGCTCCCATTTAGATATGAACTTACTCCACAAAATGCCTATGAAGTTGAATATGAAATTCTTCATAATTTTGACATGTTACCTTAGGTTTCTTTAAGTAGATTAAATGCACTCTCCAAATTTTAATATCCAGTCATTAACTTTCTAAATTTGTAATAAGCTAGAGAATAGGTAATGAAATATCCTATAGTATTATAGTTAATTTAGGTTAACTTATCATAAATAACCCCCCAAAAAGGGAATGTGGGGAAAATGAAGCTACCCTCCTATCTATCCAAGTCCATTTTACCCTAAAGTCTAACAAACAGTATATTACAGTAATTATATGAAAAGTCTTAGGGTTATTTAAAAAAAGGATAATCTCTCAACAGGAAAAACTCAGTTCTTACCAGATTTATAGACCAACCTAACTTCTTGAGACTAACATATTTTTCTTACAGTGGCCAGCCATCTCCTGGCACTGGAAAAAGAAAGAACATTTGTGATCAATTTCTGTGAGCAGACATCATGAATGGTGTCAGGACACTCACACAAAATTAGAGATTACAGGCTCAACGTCAAGTTCCATTTTTCCTTTTGAGAAGTCATTTTCATCCTGAAAGTGGCAATTTTCTAAATTTTGAATAGTATAATAATAATACATTCCGTGCTTATATTTCTGGGTTGTACTGTAAGTTGAATTATGAAATAGGAAAGAAATATGGGTATAAATGTTGTCTGAGGATGATTCTTTATTATCCCTATTCAGGAATGTATATTAATAAAATAAAGATTAGGAAATTAAAGTGACTAATGTTAACTAATTAGCTCTCTATCTCAGACATTGTGCTGAGGACTTTACACACAGTGTTTTATCAATCAGCTGAGAAAATGTTACGAAGTAGGAATTAGCCCATGTTTACAAATCTGAGCCCACAGTGGTTAAGAGATGTTCCCAGGGTCACACAGATCTGTCTCCCATCTGTAAGTTTATCCACTTCAGGACATCTTGAGTAGCTATTTGGAATTACCCTTTAAAGCATACGGTGGTGGTGTCCTTTATGTCAAAGCTCTATTCTTATTTTTTATCTACCACTGTTAACATAAAAAGAACTTTATTTTTTATCCTTAGAGTAATGCAATAGGTAGTGAAAGGAACTTTTAAGTCAAAGAGCACCACCACCAGGATTATTACTAAAACTCAAAATATAGAAAAGAAAATAATTTCCCGACAACCAGAAGAACAAATGTGGCATAGGTCCACTGAAAGTATTGCTATGTCTACATATGCAATACTCGAATCAAATATGGCACATGAAAGAAGAAAAGAAAGTGTATCCTCTATTTTGTTTCTAGGCCTGAGTTTCTAGGGAGCATTATGATACGTAATATAGAAACCAGGACTTTCTGTACCCTGTTGTATTTCTCAATGAAAGGCAATCTGGGCTGCACCAGTTTTCCAAAAATATCACATGTGTTGGCGTGCTAAGTAAGATGCCTTAAACTGAAATTTGAGTCACATTTTTTTTTTTCTTTATAAAATTGGTCTCATAACTACCACGAGAAGTTTGAAAATTAACCTAAAAATACCATTTGGCTTCTAATCATTCAAAGTGCAAAAGAAAAATCTACAAATTCAACACAACATAATAGACTCTTAAAAAAAACCTTCATTTTCATTTTTCTTTTTTTTTTCATTTTTCTTCTTTTAATGATTAAAAATATGGTTGATAATTTTTTCCTTTAAAAGATTAAATCGGTAACTTAAGTCTTGTATATTCAGAAGAATGAATCTTAGCCCTCACTCCATTTCTGAAACTCATAAATGTTTGTACACATATTATCTATTTAGTAATTTGGCATGATTCAGTACTATTATAATAGTTAACATCTGGACATTAAAAAATGGACTCGAACATTTAAATAAAAATTTATAGCCAGTCAACTCAATAAAAACCTTGGAAGGTTTAGATACTCAGGTTTATACCTGGTATAACTTCTAAAATTTATAAAATTTTATGTATCAAATTTATTGGTTTCATTACTGTGAGCGCAAAATAAAGGCCTATCACTTAGCATTTGTTGGCTATAATCCCAGACACGACACCAATGATTAATAGTTCTTAAAATGTCCTGATTTTGTATTGACCCTTTACCACGAATGTGTAAAGGTGCAAAAATATCAGTTAAATACTGTTTTCCTTTTCAAAAACAGAAGGCCAGACGGCAAGGTCAACAATGTGAATGTTCCTAAAATACCAACCTTTAGCAACAAGAAGATATAACCAACAATGACTTTAGCATGTCTTCACACAGTGTGACTCAGACGGCAAAGCCTTTTTAGAAGTCACATTAAAAATGTGGGTGCTGGAATCCAAATTCTAATTTCCTCCACTTCCCAGCTGTGTGACCCTCTCTAGGCCTAAGTTTTCTGAACTACCTCGATCATAACAACACTGAAATTATAGTGTTGTTGTGATGATTAAATAAGATGTTTGTAAAATGCTTAGCCAAGCAAGCACTTGATAAATATTAGTGATAATGAGAATCCATGTTCTAAGAATGTAATCTTTTGATATCGATTCTCAAGCTAAGCTCTAGCAATCATGGTGCTAATTCACACAGACAGGACAGACATAAAAGGTATTAATTACCAAAGCCTGTGTCATCAAATAGGAAAGGTTGTGTTTAGTAACAATTTGGTAACAGTTACTATGTATCTGGATTGTATTAAACTAAAATCTTTTTCTGGAACTAAAGTCTTTTTTACAAATGTCATTTGGAGCCATCTGGCTTGAACCTTTCTTTAAAAATATCCGAACAATTCTATTAGCCTGAGACTTATAAAGGCAATGAAAATGAATAAGAGAACTGAATTCATGGAATTAATGAAACGCACAGTTAAATCAGACACTAGTTACAAATTATACTATTACAAATAATATAACCATATACCTGATAGTTATTATTGACTCCTCATTTAGAAGAAACAAAGGGTGAAGCTTTGTCTGGTTTTGATTATGGGTTTTTGGATTCTGGGCCCTTCTATAATCTTCCTTGGTACATGAATGCTAGTCCCTGCTCTATACCAGGTAGTGCCGATTCAGATTGTAGTTGAATAATGGCTGTCTGATATTTTGAGTACTTAGAGTTTTCATTTTATGGCTGATATTTGTTCAATATAACAGAATTCCAGTAGAGAGTTTTCACCAACTACTTATCCCTAGTTCTAAAAAATGTTGTCATTATTTGCAACGATGCAAGGTTTTTAAATTTCAGTTTACGGAGAGGGTGCAAACAGCCAGGTTGCCATGTGTCCATTTGTCAGGGTGAGTCCCTCTCGTAGTTGTGTCTCGCACCATAAAGGTGCGCCAGTGCCCTTACATTGTACCTATGAAGTGGAAACACACCGATCCCGCCACTCTTCTACTGCAACTACTCAGCTTTGATAGATTTTGAAGATTTTGAGTGACTCTTCTTTCATTTTTCTATTCTTTTATTATTTTTTTGTTTGTTTTTCTTATTTTTGCTTTTGATTTTGTTTTTGTTTTTGTTTTTGCAGTTTTTGGACAGGGTTGGGTTTGAACCTGCCACCTCTGGCATATGGGGCCAGCACCTTATTCCTTTGAGCCACAGGCACCGCCCCTGTTTATGTTTTTATTTATTATTCTTCTTTCATTTTAAAAGTGCCAGGAGTAACTTCGTGCAAATTATTTTTGTGACGATCTCCTTAATTCCTCTGCTACAGTGGTTTAGCTTAGAAGAGAGTACATTTTGGCAATTCTCCTGAACGCTCTTTTCCCATGACTAAAATGCACGGATTAGAATCCACGACTCCCAGGCAGCCACTCAACTCTTCCTAACTCATCTCAGAGAGAGTAGTCACAGGGTTCTTTTCTGCCAATTTGAACTCAAGATCACCATTTGTTCATCCTTTTATCCAAACGTGTATTGTGCACTTATTAAATGGCAGACACTGTCCTAGGTGCTGGGGCAGAGCAGACAGAGAGAGGTGTAAGCCCTGCTCTCAGATAGCTTACCATCCGCAACCTGAAAGGAGAGAGAGCCATCGAGGAAAAGAGTAAGCTACACATTAATAAAAAGAGAAGTAGTAAATGCCGTGGAGAAAACAGAACAGGACAGAAAGAGGGGAGCAGAAAGGGAGAAGTCTGTCACTTTAGATAAGGTCACTTCTGAAGGAGTTGAGCAAGGAAGCCAGGCACTCTTGGAGGGAACACGTTTTAGGAGGAGGCGTGACGAGTGTGAGAACCCACGGAGGCAGCCTGCTGGCATGTTCAAGGGCCAGCAAGGAGGCCAGCCTGCCAGGGGAGGAGGGAAGGGAAGAGCAGAGGAAGTTAGGGGAGAGTAGAAAGAAGCGTAAGGTGTAAGACCTTGTAGTTATCTCAAAAACTTTGGTTTAATTCTGAATGAATAGAGAAGTGATCCAGACTTTTAGAAGAAAAGTAATGTAAACTGATACTTCGTAATACTGACTGGAGGGGAGCAGAGATGAGAGGGAACATTGTTGCAATAATTTATATGAACGTTAAGGTGTTTCAGAGGAGGGCAACCGGCAAGGGAGATGATGAGAAGTGATTGAATTCTGAGTCTATCATTAAGATAGAGCTGATTTTGTTAGTGGATTCAATATAAGATGAGGGCAAAAGAGAGGATTTAAGGATGAAGATTAGGGTGGCAGTGGGAAGAATGGAAGTTGAAGTTTCATTAACTGAGGTGGAGGATTCTATATGAAGAGCAGGTTTGAGGAATTCATCGGGAGGTCACTTCTAAACCCATTACATTTGATCTATCTATGACTATGCCATATGCAAAATATTGAGTAGGAAGTTGAATATATGAGTCTAGAGTCCAGAATAGAAGTCTTGACCAGAGATATAAATTTTTGTGCACTCACTGTATATGTAGTGTTCAAAACCATGAAAATGCATGGCTCACCAAAACAGACTGTTTATGAAAAATAACAGAAATTCAAGGACTAAGTCTTGGGGTACTTTTAGAGTTGAAGAAGACGAAGAGGAACTAGCAAGGGGAATGGAAAAGAGTAATGGGGGAGATGTAAGAAGAAAACCTGGGCAGGGTGGTCTCTTGGAAGCCAAGTGGAAAAATCATTTTCAGGTAGATGAAAAGATCAACTCTAAGATGCTGTTGATTAAGTAAGGTGAGGAACTGAACAACAGCTTTGGTAATGTGCTGGTAACTGGTGAGTTGATGAAAGCGGTTTCGGTGGGGTGAAGGCTGCCTGGAGCTCATCCAGTGGACTGAATTCTGCTTCAAAGACTCTTTCTGTAAAGGGAAGAAGAGAACAAAGGAACTGGCTGGAAGAGGAAGTAGGAAGAAGAGAGGCTTTTTTTAATATATAAAAGAAATGATGGCATTTTTCTTTCATTGATGGAAAAAATAAATGTCAGGAAAGGAAAAACCAATGAGTTTGAGAAAGAGAGAGAGGAGAGTTACTCGATGTTGTCTTTGAATAGATGAGAGGGTGGGGTGAGGCCTGTGCACAAGTGGAGTGTCCGGCCCTTGCAAGGAGCATGGCTAGTTCAGGAAAAGGAAGGGTATATATTGGGTAGGGGAGCCAGAAGTAGTGTGGCTGTGGTGTTGGGAGCTGGACAAGGGGTAGACATTCTCTTCTAATTGCTTCTATTTTTTTCAGTGAATCAAGATCATCAACTGATAGTAAAGATGGGAGAGGAGGGGATGGAGGTTGAGGAGAGAGAAGGCATGAAGCAATAATTCAGGAGACTGGGAAAGAGAATGATTAGGGTGAGAGCATGACGGCCAGGCTGCAGTCAGGGCCTGCTTGAGGATCAGGAATTTAACATGAGTCTAGGTTAGCATGCATGCTGCTTTCCTGCAGCCCCCTTCAGGCATGGGATCACATGGGGAGTTGCATAGAACCAGGAATGAGTTTTAGCCAAACATGTGCAGCAAAGCTAGAGAAATGCAAGTGAGCTGAGGCTATGAACAAGGGAATATAAAAAATGCTTATGAAGACCACGCATGGAATTTAAGCTAAGTGAGGGGATAGGTGGAAACTATGAAAAGTTGAATGGGCTCTGGGTATCAAGGGTTGAAAGACTATTGGAACTGTATAAATATATTAGCAAGAGATTAAGTGGTGCCCTGAGGATTGGTGCTTCACATTGAGATACCGAGGAAAGTTACAATGATTGAAAATGAAAAAGTCTAGGTGTGACTATGGAAGTTAGTGGACAGGTAAAGAAAAGGACTCGTCACAGGCAGAGAGGAATTCAAGAATCTCTAGAGTCTGGAGTTTTCCAGAAAGTTTCAGGACGTCTGGAGAAAATCACCTACATGCTTGTATGTGTTCTAGAGAAAGTCGCGCTGAACTTCAGGACATCTTTGAGAAAATCACCTACATGCTTGTATGTGTTCTAGAGAAAGTCGCCCTGAACTACAAGGGAAAATCATCAAGGGATAATAAGGCTTGGGATCAATAGGATACAGGCTGATGATAGGGGAGGTTTATGAAGGAGGAGAAGTTTGTAAGAGCAATGAGAGGCAAGGAGCATAAATACAGCTCCACCCCGATCAGTGGTTAATAGGAATATGGGGGAGACTTATCTCCTGCTTGAGTAGACTTCAGGGAAAGAGTGTCTTTGAATTTCAGTTAGAGCAGGAAGCTTGAAGGGAATGTTCAGAGAAGAGATTTAGCACGTGGAGCTGTTGCTAATAACTACATCATGCATCCTAAGGATTAGTTTAAGAGATTTGGGAAGTGGGGAGTGAGAGGAGACAAGCAGGGATGAGATGTGGGAGGATGGGGTAGACCTGGTGACTGACACTAACCGGGCTAACTTTAGTCCGGACAGTCCCAGGCCGAAGGTGATGGTGAAGTTGCAGGGTTCGTCTGGAGGAAGAAGAGGTCGGGGAATCCAGGCAGGACTCTGTGGTGTTCCGAGTCCCTCCCTGATAGCTGCTGTTGAAGAGAAGAGTTTAATCCGAATGTGAACTCACCCTACTTTTTTAGGTGGACACCACAGCCAAACAAGGGGGGGTGTGAGGGGAGGGAAGCTGCTGTTCCTGCTGAATCATGTTTCCCCGAGGTTATTATCTTTGTGCTGTAAACTGCCACTGAATTGTATCTAATTTATAGTAGTTTTGAGCCAAAGGCTTTATACATGTATAATTCACACATCTCTTAATCTATCTTGACCTCATAAAGCACTGTGGTCCCAAGGAGAAAATGCTTTGTTTCTAGGGGTGGTAGTTAATTACAAATCATCCAGCCCTTTCGCTGTAGCTGAGATTTGGGCCACTCCTATCTCACACTGTGCGCCTCATGCTGACCACTGATTCTAAACAGCTTCTTTCCTTCCTCCTCAGAAGTTTCCAAGTTTCTTTTCATCCATCCCTCCCTGCCCTTCTGAAATGGTCTCTTCTCCTCTCTTCAAGTGTGTGGTATGTGTGTGTATAAACTTGCATCAAAAAAATCAGCACTTGGCGTCCACAGTGCATTCTATTTTTTCTTCTACTTCATGATTTGAAATATGCTGATTAACAAGCATTAAATTGATTTTATGACTCATTTATGCATCATGACCTATAGTTTGAAACACTGGTTTAGAGTTTAATTATTTTTAAATATTTTTAAATATTAAAAGGCATGAGTTTCGGATTCAGATCTGAGTTTGAACTTTTTGCTCTTTCCTTTATAAGTGGTAGGGTTCTATGGGGCAAATCACTTGACTTCTGACAATTTTAGTGTCATCTCATGTAAGATATAATAAGATTTATATAAAATATGCTACAATATAGAATGTATTCAATATCAAACAGAATAGTGATACCTATGTCCCTAAGTTTCTCTCATTCATAGAATATTTATTTCTCAGTGCTTATAATTTCATTATCCTTAGTAAGATTTTGAAGACCAATTTTTACAACTCTTTCTTCTCTCAGACTAACTCGCTATCATAATTAATATCATTCTACATATTTTGTGGATTATATGATAAAAAATCTGATGGAGCGAGACAGAGGAGAAAAGCTAATGGCCTAAAGCAGAGCTGCCACCCAGGGTCACCAGATGGGACCCCATCTATGAGGATGAAGGGACAATCCAGATGTTGACCATATAAAGCAATATATTCAAAGAATTCTTATTCTAAGCCCTTTCTCTATGCCATGAAAAATAACTTACCAAATTCCAAGTTTTATTGTAAGTATTTAAAATTGATTAAGGTTTCTCACATGCTTCATGAAAAATTATCATTGGGGATAAAAAGATATCCTTGAAGATCTGAGAAGAGCTCCCTAATAAAACAAATTTCCTCCCGGATCATCCATAATTTGATTTACTTTATTAAATCAGAAACCTCTGGGGACTGGCCAAGGACACAGTCAAATCAGTTAAATTGTGTCTGACAAAGATAGTACACTATTTCCCTTGCTCCTCCTGACAACTCAGTAAACATTCATTCCATCACAGTGACACAGTGATGGGTTCTCTTAGTTCAGAGATGCCACCATGAAAGAGGGGGGAAAGGTGAGACAAATTAGAGCTGGAAATAAGGAGTGAGAATATATAGAGAAGATGTAAATAGGCCATCTTTGTTTTTTAATAATGTGTATCGTTTCCTCTGCCAATGCTAGTTCCGCTAACAGTAGAAGGGAAGTGTAAGTCCTATTTTCTAATTATCTGCATCTGTATGGACATGAAGTACCTCATGAGAAGCGCCCCAGGTATAGGAAAGTATCTGACCCAAGAGGATCCGGGTGTAGGAACGTATCTGACCCAGGAGGATCCGGGTGTAGGAAAGTATCTGACCCAGGAGGGTCCGGGTGTAGGAAAGTATCTGACCCAGGAGGGTCTGTATTCAAGTTTCACTTGCCCTTCTCTGTCACGGCCTGGAATGTGCCCACTGTCTATTCATCTCTTTCTTACGAACTCTAATTTCAGGAATTTTCAACAACTCATGTCTTTTGATTACCTTTCTCCAGACATTAAGTTAGGTAAGTTAGTTGTGCTTTTCTGACAGGTGTGAGACTTAAATGAAGATGTAAGAGTTGTAAAGCAAGGTAGCTGGATATGTGAAAATAAAATCATTGACAAGTATATGCTAGCGTGCAGTTGGTGTTCAGCTGTTTAGTAATAAATATTTGTGGGAAAAAGCTACGTCATGTGTCCTTTCCTTTTCCCTTAAGATGCAGCACCTGGAGCTGAGCTCTTGGTGGGGACCTACCAGAGGCTTATTGATCAATAGTAAGTTTGTATTAGTCATGACTTTGTACTAAGGTGAAAATAGTGTAATGCAGGGGTCCTCAAACTTTTTAAACAGGGGGCCAGTTCATTGTCCCTCAGGCCATTGGAGGGCCGGACTGTGGGCCCCAGGATGAGTCGGCTGCTAAGCAGGACAGACAGCGGCAGCAAAAACACTCAGTGGGCTGGATAAACGTCCTAGGGGGCTGCATGTGGCCCACATGCCATAGTTTGAGGACGCCTGTTTTAATGGACTATGATGCAAGCATTTAACCTTCATGTAAGTTTAGCTGGACCTTTTTGATTCTGCTCCTTAACTTTTAACTAGCTGGAGTATTTATTTAGTCATTTTAATGATACATGGCTATATAGAGACAGTATTGGTCTAAAATTAGTATCAAAGGGAACACCAGTGTCTGGAACTCATAGGTCTATAAAGCTCAATATCTTGTTCACAGTAAGATCTCCATGAATATTTGCTGATTATTTCAAAAGACTCAAGTTCATATTATTTTATTGGCATTAATTAACATAAAAGTAGCATCAAGAACTTATCAATAGTAGCCTCCTTTGACTGGTTCCCATTCAGTAGGCAGAACATAGGAAATTGATAGATATTTGAATCATTTCTAGAACTGAGCCTGTACTTTGATGTGGTGATACTGATAAGACACGTAGACAATTGTTAGAGGTGAATCTACACCTTTGTGCAGTTTCATCAAGTCATAATGCGTGTTAAAATTCTTTCCTCATAAACTTACATTTTACTAAACTTACATTTATACGGCACATCTCTGTACTACAAATCTGATTATGCTATATCTGTACCTATCAGTGTGATGTCTTCTGCCTCTGACTTTGGAAACCTTATCAGGAGGAGCCAGATTCTCCCTGACTCCCACATTGTAATAATATCATTTTATTGACAGAGAAGAATCCAATGATTGAGAGCAGCTGAAATTAAAAATGGATGATGAAGATGATTATTATTTAATGCCACAAGATTCCCTAGAGACTTACCCTACATGTTGCTCACATTATAGAATTTTAGAACTAAATGAAGACTCCATTTAGGCCATCATAACCTAAAGAAGTTTCTCATTAGAGAACCATTTTTCCAGTTCTTATTTTTTGAAAGATAAAAATGTTGTAACACCATCTTGAACCTGGGTATTCAAACAGTAGTATTGCTAGTGAATATTTAACAACTGGCTCTCTGGTCCACAGAAATAGCGCTGATATACCAAGGATTTCAAAAACATGTATACACATTTTTAAAAAGAAAAAAAAAAACTGCATTAACTTTGTAATACTCAAGTTACATTTGACTTCTGCAATGACAAGAGGTGCTCAACATGACTTGTATTCATCTTTTGTTATCATTATATATTATGACAATTTTTAAACAGCTGTTTCCTTTCTTAAAATGTATATACATTTTTTTGGCACCCTCTGTACATTACTTGCAGATTTTCATAGTAAAATATTTTTCCATGACAGGATAAGAAGATATGATATTAGGGAATAGGACAATGAAGGAAATGGAAGAGAAGTCACTGGCCATATGGAGGGGAGTCTTCCCTTTCCTCCTCCCTCTCAACTAATGGCAGCTCTGAAGCTGGGGCTTGGTTAAGGGACTGGTAGTCTGTTTGGAGTGGCTGCTTGGTCCAGAAACCTTCCTCTGTCTTCCCTCAGCTGGCACTTTCAATTTATGGGTTAAGCTTTTTTCTTAATGTTAAATAAACTTTGGTGTAAGACGAAATAATTTTTTTAAGTGAAAGTGATTTATTCAATAATTTCTAGTGGAGTATAAATGATCACCACAAAGGCCCTGTTTTTAAACTGGTAAACCAAATTGCTGAAGAGTAAAAAAAAATAATACCTCATTCCTCTAGTCTTGAAGAAGAACTTCATAAAATCTGTCCCAGCTTTTGTGTGGATGTCATGAGAACACTTTTCAGTCCAGCCCTTTTCGGTTTGCGTGGGACCCCCTGTATCCTCTCCTCTGCGTTCCTTTGCCCCCTTCGGTTCCAGCAACCATATGAGGTGAGCGAATTATCTGAAGCCCAGATAGCTGGTTAATTTGGCTCCATGTCATAAAGCTCTTAAGAAATCTAGCTAGGATTTAATCTCAGATTTTCTGACTCTAAGTTCACTGGTCCATCTTTTTATCTTACTGCTACCTCCAAAGATAAAAATGTATCAATTCATTTTTTTAAAAAAAGAGTTTAGGAAAATAATTAGTTAAATTATTTAATGGGAAAACCAAATAACTAACTATTCCCCCCTTCCAAGTTACTGAATTATATGGGATCAAATGTTAGAAAGAAGATAATTCCTGGCACAGTAAGTTCAGATGTTTTATAGGCAGGCCTCAAGAACCTGGGGGAAAAATATCTCCAAACTAAATATCTCTAATCCCGTTTGGACAAAACACCAAATACATAAAAAGCTTATAAACTTTAGGGATGACTTGATCTTTTCCTTCAAATAAATACTTTGGATTATCTACAAAAATAATCTTAACAAACTATTCTATCTATGCAATCCTTAGATTTGTTAGTTATCCAAAAATATTTCTTGAGTAGACACTGTGCATCAGGCCTGTAGCTGAGCGCTGAGAAAATCTTTGGACTACCTAGTCTCAAAGGTCCTTTCAGATTTCAGGTTCCAAAATCTCAGATGGAAGTGCAGGGCTGAAATGAGGAAAGAGAGAGAAGACAACTTCTGACAACAGACATCTTAAAATGTAAGCTGTCCAGACAACTCCCATCTAGACAATGACTGGAACATTTGATTCTTCCTGAGATAATTGAACCACGCTCCAAAAACATTTATAGAATGGCTCATGATTCAGAGTACAATTTCTTTTTGTAAGCAATTTAGGAAAAGTAATAGAATACTATACAGAAAAATATGTAGAACAAAAAGATACCAAGGAAGTTAACAGCTCTTGAGTAACATCAGGTTTAATTATCTCCTTAAAATATTCCTACCCTATGATCACATTGCTTTCCACAGATTACCCTGCTTCTGAAGTAGATCACATCTATTGATTTAAATTGACCACTTCATGTTACCATGGAGACCGTTGGCTAATTATATAAGAAAACTTTTTTCAGCAGATTACAATGTATCTTTTGTTCTATCTATTTTTATGGATTTAGTGGAGGCAAGTTTTTTATTAGCTGGATAAATTGTGTAGTGGTGAAGTCACAGTTTCTAGTGTCCCCATCACCCAATAGGTAATTTTTGATTCCTTAGCCTCTTCCCAACCTTCCTTCCAAGTTTCCAATGTTCATCATACCACTCTTCATAATCACATATAAACTCTTCTTTTAGCTCCCACTTATAAGTGAGAAGATGTGGTATTTGTTATTCCATTCCTGAGATACTTCACATCGGATAATGGTCTCCACTTCCAGCCACGTTGCTGCAATAGACATTAATTCACTCTTTTTCATGGCTGAGTAGTAGTTCATGGTGTGTGTGTGTGTGCACGCACGTGTGTACATGTGTGTACATGCACACATGTATATGTGAGTGTGTGTGTGGGGCTCTCTGGAAAGTGTCTAGCCATTGTCAATACTATTTTTCATATTCCATGGCTGGATACTTTCCAGACAGCCTGTATGTATATACAAAACTTTTTCTTTATCCATTCATCATTTGATGAGTACCTAGGTTGATTCTATATCTTTGCATTTGTGAATTGTACTTCCATAAATATACAAGTGCAGGTGTCTTTTTGATATAATAACTTCTTTTCTTTTGGGGAGATACCCAGTAGTGTGGTTACTGGATTAAATGGTAGGTCTACCTTTCTTTCTTTGCAGAATTTCTGTACTGGCTTTCACAGAGGTGGTACTAATTTACAACCCCACCAACAGCGTATAAGCATTCCCTTAGCACTCTGTCCCTTAGCACCAACGTCTATTGGTTTGGGGCTATTTAATAATGACCATTCTACCTTCTCAGAGGGTTAAATTAAGGTGATATCTCATTGTGGTTTTAATTTTCATTTCCCCAGGGATTGATGATGTTGAAGAATTTTTAATCCATTTCAGCCATTTACGTCTTTGAAGTGGGGCATTTATATGTTTGCATTTAATGTTAATATTAAGAGATATATTAATATTAATGTTAATATTAAGGGAGACACTGTTCCACTTATCGTGTTGTTACCTTGTTGCTTTGTATTCTCCCTGTGTTACTGTTCTGTAAGAGTTGTATATTTTTACTTTTGAGTATTTTTAAACTGGTGAGTATTGACTATTCTTTTTTATGTGTAGAGCACTTTTGAGCATTTCTTGTAGTGCAGGTCTAGTATTGATCAATTCCTTTAGTATTTGCTTTTCTGGGAAAGACTTTACTCCTCCTTCATTTTTAAAACTTTGATTTGAGGATATGAAATTATTGGCTGACAGTTTCTCTGTTTAAGAAGACTAAAGATAAGATCCCAATCCCTTCTAGCTTATAAGTTTTCTAGAAGAAGATTGCTGTAGTCACTTTATGCCTTTGGCTCACAGCTTGTAGGAGTTTCTTCTTCACTTTGACTTTGGCCAGTTGGATGTCTGTGTGCCTTAGTGATACCCTATCTGAAATGAATCTTCCAGGGGTTTGATGACTTTCTTGTATCTGGATGTCTAAATCTCTACCAACACCAGTGAAGTTCTCCCCCATCATTCCCTTAAATAGGTTTTCCATGCTTTTTACTTTATCTTATTCTTCTCATAATTCTTACATTTAGGCATTTTATATAATCCCATATTTCTTGAAGACCTTCATCCATTTCTTCTTTTGTCAGTGATACTTTTTATTTTATTTTTGACTGATTGGGTTAATACAAAAGCTTTCTCTTTAAGCTTTATCTATCTTTAATTTTTTCTTTGGGTTGGCCTAATCTGTTTTTTAAAATATTTCACTGCATTTTGTAATTCTCCAATGAGTCTTTCATTTTCAAAAGTTCTATTTTAAAAAGGTATCTATCTTTTCAGTGAATTTTCCGTGTCTTCAATTACTTTTTGGTTTCTTTATATTGGTTTTCAACTTTTTCTTGGATCTCTTTCATTTTACTTGTGCTCAGTATTTTGAGTTCATTATCTGACATTTAAAGTTTTTTTTTTTTTTTTTTTTTTTTTTGAAATACCTTGCTGGAGAACTGGTGTGATCCTTTGGTCATATCATACTCCTATTTTTTTTTCATACTGCCAGAGGTCTTGCACAGATTTCTTCTCATCTAGAGAAGCTATCCACTTCTTTTTTGTCTTCACTTTACTTTTGTTTAGGTGGTACTTTTTTCTTTCTCTAAGGGTTTACCTATAGTATTTGTTAGGTAAGGACCTTTGGCTTTATTTACAGCTACTTTCAGATAATGAAGGCTCCAAGTAAATTTTTAGTAAGGGATAGCTTGAATGTGGTGGTTTTCTCCAATGCTAATTGTTTGTAAATCATGTTGGAGATGAACTGTCCATGTGAGCAAGTTCCCTGTCTCCTGCAAAGAAAGAGAGGTGAAGGTCTCTAGGATCATACTTATTTCTCAAGCCCTGTGTGCTTCTGACAGTAAGCAATATGTTGGGATGTCCGTTTTTGTCTCCAAGCAAGTAGGTGGTGCTTGTGGGTAAGAGTTGGCCAAGCTCAATATAATTGAATCAGCAAATAATCACATGGTTTGTACAAGTTAACCTCTGTGCCAGTAGGTGGTGCTAGCAGGAGAGAGTTCCATGTGTTGTTTGTGGGAGCTAGGCCTGGCTCTAGTATAGGGGTCCTCAAACTTTTAAAATAGGGGGCCAGTTCACTGTCCCTCAGACAGCGGGCCGTAGTTTGAGGACGCCTGCTAGTGTATGAGAAGAAACTCTCGGAGTCCTAGGCACTGGGCAGGGACTAGAAATACCCAATTGGCCTCTTCTTGTGATCCATCACCTCCAAGGCTGATGGAAGGGGCAAAGCCAGATGGAACTTCATTAGGCAAGGCCATGTCCAGGCTCCCCAAGGGCTAGCACAAGTGCCATCCCAGTGGGGGTCAAAAGTCAGTTCTCCTGCTGCTGGGGAAGACTTGGAGTGGGCATGAGAATGCCTCACCAAACTAAAGAACTTGCTTGTGGAGGAGAGGAGTCCATAATCCACAGTATAAGAGGCAGAAGGTGGGTTCAGGTCACTCCTCCTCCTCTGAAGTAGTGGATTACCCTTAGCTTCAGACCACTGGGAACCAGCCAAACCAGCCACACTAGTCCAAAGCGACTACCCTCAGGCAGACCAACTAGAGGGGACTACAAGCCTCCTGGGCCAGGACAGAAAGCCTGGCTACTGTTTCTCGGGGGACAGGGTTTTCCTGTGTGTGCACTGCAGCTCAAATATACACCACACCCTCCCAAATGAGCTCCCTCCCCACTTGATGTCAGTTCACAAATCTTCTCTCCAGGTCTCCAAATGACACAGTTGAGTGTTGGGAGTATGGGTTCCTAGGATACCCAAGTCCAAGGGAGTGCCAACCCTGACCAAGAGTTGCAGACAGGTATTGGGCTACCCAAGGAAGACTCAAGTCAGCCACGTGGAGTGTCACTACAGTCTCATTGGTGGTGGTTGCACGGGAAGCATGCCATTTTCTGTGTAAGAAGACAGGCAGATCCAGGGAAAGGCTTTGAGGCATGGAGCTCCTGTCCAAACGCCCCTTAGTTCCACTCTAGCCCACAGTCACAGTGGAAAAACTTGAGCCTAGAGCTCAGGATAGCTCAATTTCTCATCCTGGCTTAGCAGCCATGCAGTGTCAGATCACTGAGGGATAAGCTCCTGATTAGTTCTCAGCTCTGGAGTCCAGAATTTTGTGCTCTCTCAAAACTCCACCTGAGCTCCCCACAGTACTCTGGAAACCTGGGGGTGTCAAGGAACGCTTTTCACTTAAAGCTGCAAAGCTTCCTGGTGGGAGCCGGGCGGGGGGTGGGGGTGGGCTCCAAGGTCTACTGCTTACCCCTTCCCTCGGTCACTCAGGAGCCCCATGCTGTCAATCCACCTTCCAACCCCACCCTCAGTGTCTCCCATTGCTTGTTGGGAGTGAGGGGCGGGGCTCCAAGGTCTGCTGCTTACCCCTTCCTCTGTGGGCACTCAGGAGACCCATGCTGTGAATCCACTTCGACCCCCACCCTCAGCATCTCCCATTGCCTGTTGGGAGTGAGGGGTGGGGCTCCAAGGTCTGCAGCTTACCCCTTCCTCTGTGGGCACTCAGGAGCCCCATGTCAATCCACCTTCCACCCCCACCCTCAGTGTCTCCCATTGCCTCTCTGTTATCATCACTCTTTCTCTCTCTGACACTCTATTCAAAATTTGAGTTTTGTGATGGGAATTCTATATGGCCCTAAGAGCCTTCTTGGCCCTAACTCTAGAAAACAAGTTTAAAACATAATGCTTTTCTTGAAATGATAATAGGAGTGAAAATAACTTTTATTGGCTAAGTCACTTGTGTACAGCTAACACAGCATCATTTGCATGTTGGTAGAATTCAGAGGTTATAAAACTCTTATTTTTTTAAGTTTTTATATTATTGATTTATTCAGTAAATTTTCTGACAATATAACAGTAAATTTCCAAAGTGCTTTATTTCTTACCATTTTGTGACAGTAAATATATAGAAACTATGCATGTATTGATGTACGACATCATTGTTTATTCAAATGTTAAAACCAGGGCATGTTTAGCAAAGAGGAAAAACAAATATTAATTTTTTTGTCAAGTATAAAAATATATCAACTATAAAAGCCTACTACTTTCAATAACAAAATTATTGGGTATAAAATATACAGTGACCATATGCATGAAATTACCATATGGTAATCTGGTATATGTGTTTGATTCTCCTTATATCTATGGTAAGATTTGTAACCTTTATGTCAGTTTAATATGTATAAATATCATATTTAGTTTTACATATTTAGACATATTTAAAATATGTTCAATGCTATGGTGAATAATTAATTTTTAGGAATTTAGGTAGGCCCAAACCAGATTTTATGGTACTATCAGAGATTACAAAATAAATTTTAAACTTTTGAAAACAATTCAGTTCAGTAACATAATACGAAATGAATTTTAAGTATGGGGTTGTCATCATAGAGTTCTGTTTACACAGGAATTGTCCTACGGTTTTTGGTTTTTTTTTTTTTTGAGACAGAGTCTGACTATGTCACACTCAGTACAGTGCTGTGTTGTCACAGCTCACAGCAACCTCACACTCTTGGGCTTAAGCAATTCTCTTGCCTTAGCCTCCCAAGTAGCTGGGACTACAGGCACTTGCCACAATGTCTAGCTATTTTTTTGTTGAGTTGTCATTGTCGTTTAGTAGGCCCAGGCCAGGTTCTAACCCGCCAGTTCAGCACCCTAAACCACTGAGCTAAGGGTGCTGAGAACTTTCCTGTGGTTTTTTAATCACTTTACAAAAAGACCTTCCTCTCCCATTTGTTAAAAAGTAAGGTTTCTTTAAAAGTCTGTATGTTACAGAAACTGGACAGAATTTTATTTTTGGCTGGCACAATAAATGATACAGAACTGTTCTTTTTTTCTTCTCATTAGAAAAGTATTTAGAAATTTCCTAGTTTAAAAAAAGAAATTGTTTAAATGAAGTTGCCAAATTCGTATTTCTATTGAGTATCTACCTTTTTGCCTTTTTGAATCAAAAACACTGATTCAGTCCCCCTGAACTTAATACATTCTAGTTTATACAAAAAGAATAAAAAAAGATGAGATCAGAGTCTATACAATCTCTCTGTTATATGCTTGAGTAAGATCAGGATGCTGCCTCCCTCATGATCACTCACTTCTGAGCTCTGTTGTTTCTCTCTCAGAATGGACTCAATGCTCTCCATCTGGCTGCCAAGGAAGGTCATGTGGGGCTGGTTCAGGAGCTGCTGGGAAGAGGGTCCTCTGTGGATTCTGCCACTAAGGTAATGGTTATGTTGCTAGAATTTATTTTCCTTAGGAAAGGGGAAATGATTTTAAAACTGTGTTTCCCAGTTGTTTATTTCAGCGTTTTGCTGGATTCTTAACTCTGCACAACTAAAATTGGAACCCTTTCCATTAAACTTTGCAGCAGGGGTCCTCAAACTTTTTACACAGGGGGCCAGTTCACTGTCCCTTAGACCATTAGAGGGCTGGACTGAGGGTCCCAGGATGAGTTGGCTGCTAAGTAGGACAGGCAGCGGCAGCAAAAACACCTGGTGGGCTGGATAAATGTCCTAGGTGGGCTGCCTGTGGCCCACGGGCCATAGTTTGAGGATGCCTGCTTTGCAGAGTTTGAATTGTTTTGTTTAAGGACTTAATCAGACATGAAGCTGTATAAGTCTGTAAACCTAGTTCCTGATGTGTCATTCCTGCTTTGATTAAACGGATGATTAGCACAGTCTTCTGTGGGTAATAGCACCTATTCCCAAGGGGAATTCATCATTTTTGGATAAAAAATAAATTAATATGGTAAATTTCTCAGTAGAGACAAACAAGTAATTTTCATGCTTCAGTTAAATTAATTAGTTAATTAGTTTTTTTTTCCATCTCACTCTTATTGCCCAGGCTGGAGTGCCCCAGCTCATAATAGCCCCAATTTCTTGTGTTCATCTTGTGCCTCATCTTCCTGAGTTGTTGGGACTACAGGCACCTGCCACATGCCTGGCTCATTTTTTCTATTTTTAGGAGAGCTGGGAGTCTTGCCTTTGCTCAGACTGGTCTGAAACTTCTGAGCTCAGTGGGATCCTTCCACTTTGGCTTCCCACAGTGCTAGGATAACAGGAGTGACCCACCCACCTGGCCTAAATAATTTATTTTCCAAAGCAGTGGTCCCCAGCTTTTTTGGCACAAGGGATAGGTTTCATAGAAGACAATTTACACAGATGGGAGGTGTGTGTGTGTGTGTAGGGGGTTATGGGACGGGAGGCAGAGCTCAGGTGGTGATGCTGTGTGGTCGGGTTCCTAACAGGCTGTGGCCTGAGGGTGGGGGACCACTGTTCAAATGTGTTCACTCAGTTTGTTATGAGAATATACAGAATCCTTTATAATCTAATGGAAAGGAGATTTTGGATCATGAATTGGAATTGTTAGGATAAAATGAGACTTTATCACTCTAATGTGTGCTTGCTAAGAAATTGGACGCATTTTTTAAAGAAATGTATGGGATGTTTAGTACACTAGAAACTGTTGTTCCCTTCTTACTGCTGGTTTTGCTCAAATATATTTGAACCTCTCAGACAATCATTTAATAAAAAATAGATATTTAAAAAATATCGGTAATGACAAATCTTTGTCTTTTGAAGATGAAATTTTTATTCAAAAAAAACAAAAACAACAAACAACATCTAATCAGAGCCAAGCCTGCTGAGCAGGGCTGGAATATGATAATATGATGGTGGGAAACACAAAGAGAGACATTAGTCCAATCAGAGGTAAACAAAAAAGAATGTGGGAATGAATTAGAAATATGACCAGTGAACCTGGATTTCCAGGGCCTCATGCATCACTGCCAAAGTATACATTGATCCTGCTTATAGTAGAGTAGACTGCAATTCTAGTAAAAATTAAAGACAAAAACAACTTTCCGTGATTCCAAAGAAGTTAAAGTTCACTGTATGCAATAAATGTCTTACTTTGAACATAAAGAGCAAGTAAACAGGCTTGGCGCCTGTGGCTCAAGTGGCTAAGGCGCCAGCCACATACACCTAAGGTGGTGGGTTCGAATCCAGCCTGGGCCTGCCAAACAACAATGATGGATGCAACCAAAAAATAGCCAGGTGCCTGTGGTCCCAGCTACTTGGGAGGCGGAGGCATGAGACTCGCTTGAGCCCAGGAGTTGGAGGTTGCTGTGAGCTGTGATGCCATGGCACTCTACCCAGGGGGACAGCTTGAGGCTCTGTCTCAAAAAAAAAAAAAAAAAAAAAAGAACAAGTAAACATTTTAATCAACATTTGTCTTCTCATTCTCCCATACTGGAAGGGGATACTGCTGTTCCCATGGCATCTTTGGACACCAAATAAACATTGAACAAATGTTTAAGAAATATCAATTTGACTGTAGATCAGATTATTTGCCTCCTTTGATTTGCCCATGTTAATATAATATATTCATTAAATCAACCACTTTTTGATTGCTTATATGTTTAATTTTTTTCCTTTCTTTTAAACTCTATTGGTATTTTAATGAGTAAGTTTACTTTTAATCAGAGATTGGAGTTGTAGAATTTTCCAGAAGAAAATCTCATTTAAAAAGGAGACTCTAAGGCTTGGAATCTACAGGTTTCTGTTTTCCATTTTTTTCTTTTTGTTATTTATTTTAATTACATCATCAGCACTTTTAATCTCTTGGCCCATATTATATTTTCGCAAAAGATCAAAATTATTTTTATTTGTGTTTGGTGCTGTGGATGGTAAATTTTGATAGGAAATGGCAGAAATTACTGGTAACATGATGATTAATGCAAAATGTATTTTTTTAATTCTAAAATATTTTGAGCAACAACCATGTATGTGCCTGGTTCTGGAAACACACCTGTCAGCAATGTCATTTTTTATATGGCTGAAAATTTGTAGCTTTTCTTTGCATGTTGAAATAAACTCAATGTCTCAGTCTACTCTTTTTGTTTAGTTAATGTTTCCTTATAGTAGAACTCTTTAGTTATTGATTAAATCTCATAAATTTCATGAGATAATTGGTCATAGTCCCCCTCCAAACTTTTGGATTTCTTAAGAACCCAGTTTTTCAGTGTTCTCAACACTAGCCCAGTATTGTGATAGATAAAGAGGAAGCCACTCTGTCAGTTGGTTAATTTTTTTGATAGTAAAATATAATCCCTCCAAGAATGGGCCACTGTCTTGGTAAAATGATACATTTTAATTGGTCAAAGGAATTAGCCAATGAAAATGCCTGCAATATTTTGACTTCTACACAATTTGGAAACTTCTAACACTGGACTTTCTATTTCGTTTCCTCCAAACAGAAAGGCAACACTGCCCTTCACATCGCGTCTTTGGCTGGACAAGCAGAGGTCGTCAAAGTCCTTGTTAAGGAGGGAGCCAATATTAACGCACAGTCTCAGGTATCATGTTCAGATTTTCTTGGATGTAAATAAATTTAAATTAGAATAGTTTCATGAAGTTGACTTAACAGGTTTAAAGGGCTGTTGGGCAGATAAACTTATTTAAAATGCTTCTTTCATTTATTGTAGCCAAATTATTTTAAACTTATACAAGGAAATTTATTGTTTGACACATCATAATCTCCCTTTTAATGTAACTGCACACTTGATAATAATCTTTCGGTATTTTTTAAAAGAAAATAAAGTGTTTTTTTCCCCCCAGAATATCAGTGACATCTGTGAAATATGAATTATTTGCAGAAGTTCCATGTTGCTCTATAAAAGTATTTTCTCTGCTTAAATTTTAGAAATACTCAAAAGATTAAGATTCTGGTGGGAAATCTGCCATAAAGTGGGAATTATACTATGTTGGTTCCCATACACGCCAAATGTGGGCCATACTAAACTGCTAAGGGAAATATTAGGCAAGCCCCACAGCTTTGTGATGCATATGATTATAAATAGGAAGTGCATGGTTTTAAAATGAAATTAAGAAAAAAATTAAAACACTTTTTAAATAAAAATTATACTATACAGTTGGCTCTGATTTTGTTTTTATCATAGAAAGGGGGAGAAAATGATGTTTTACCCAAACCTCTACAGGAATTGAGGAGTATATTTTTATAATAAAATTCATTCCGTTTTTTCAAGTTTTCTCTTTAGCCTTTCTGACAACACAGACTACATCACAGGGGATTTTGGTAAAATAAGCCAGCTCTTTTCTATCTGTTCTTTGGGGTAACCAAACCAGCTTGCCTTTGAAAGCGATTGTGTAGGGTTAGCTATTGCCTGCGTGCTTCATTCATTCATTGTGTACCCTCGGCTCCAGTTTTATAGATGGGATAAGTTCTGGACCCAGAAAATACCAAAGACAAAGGTTAGAATCAGCTCTGTATTCTTTGAGTTTGCTTATAGGAAAAAATTCATTGATCTTAGACATCATTCATTTTTATCTCTATAATATCATACTATTTTAGTCACCTTTCTTTCTTTACAACTCAAACTTTTAGTTACATACATGTCAACATTTTAATATGTTTTGTGACTATGCCAGAGTCTAAAACCTTTATGAAATGAAACTTTTAAAATTTGGTACCATTTATAAAGAACACCTGTAGATTGTATAAGTACAAGAGCAACCCTGACTTGGAGACCAAGGACTTTACAAAATCTACTGCTACAAAGGAAGGGATAATAACTGTTGTTCATAGCAAGAGAAGACCATTTTGCATTAGAGCAGAGCTCAGACTTCAGCCTGCATCATAGTCACCTGCGCGGCTTGTTCCAACATGTGTCTAGGCCTCACAGAGTATCTGGTAGGTTCCGGGGTGGAACCTGAGAATTTTCATTTTTCACAAGTTCTCAGATGATGTTTGCTGGCCTAGGGATCACACTTTGAGAACGATTGCTTTAGAGAATGTGAGAAAAAACTGGATGTGAGATATTGCATGCGGTAAGATTCCCTAAGCATAGATTCAATTAAATGCCTGAATCAGTGTGCACTTCTAAAGCACGGAAATGAAAGCTTGGTTAAGTTCAATCGCTCAGGGGAGCTCCCCCCTGCTTTGACAGGGAATTCATATATACATTGGTGCTGTTACAGTCTATGAAAAGAGCATGGTTATTTTTCTCAAAATGACTGGTTGAACAGAGTGATGTCATAAAAGTTGACCAGTCACAAAGCTGCAAGGTAAATGCTTGTTAAAATCTATGATATCAGTTATTACACAGTGGTTATTAGAAATTCGTATGTTTTGGAGACTTTTTAAGGAAATCAAACTAAAACCATTTAGTAAGTAATTTGCTTTCGGAGTCAATGCAGCTTTCTTTATAAGTCATGCCAGATGATAACAGATCTTAAAGGAGGTTTGCATCATCACTAAGAGATTAAAATAATCCTATTCCTGCTGTATACTATTGGCTCAATTTAATGTTTATATAGTGAAGAATCCTGATAAATAGCTTCAAATTAATTTTCACTCTGTGAGAAGAAGTTTTAGAATGAGAAAAATTAATAGTCACATTTTAGGATGTTTTTCTAAGTCATTTGATAAAGACTAAGACATTCATTTTTATTGGGTTTAGCTGTCCTTACCAGTTGATAAAATGTTATTTCTTTGAACATTTTATAATTCAATGCTTAAAATAAAAATCCGTTTATTTATATAAATGGGCTGATTATTTTGCCCCTATGTTTAAGAAAATCCCCAAAGTTATGGTTTTAGGGCCTTTGAGGGTTGATGTGAGTCCCTCTTGATATATGATTCCCCTCAGTCTTGTCTTAAGGCACAGACCTGTTTATGTGACAGTGTCAGGCATCAGGTGGATGAGTGGGGGACATGTTGATGACAGTTGAGTCACTACCTTTTGAAAATCAGAAATAAGATGTAAGAATCCCAAAGGCACAGCATGAAATCAGAATTTGTATTCAAAGTATACCTTCTTCTATCTCTTTCTAAGAACATGGTTAACAGCATTGGAACACAGAATCATCTGAAATTTATAGCAACAATGACAGTTGCATATTCTTTGCCTTTGACAAACTTCTGTGTTATTTGGAAATAGAATAACAAGAAGAATTAAGAAGATAAAACGTTCCCTGAAAAGCTCCAAGGAATAAATGTTCAATAAAAATATTGGAGTTTATAGATTGTGGAGATGTACACATTTCTGGATTTTTCTACATTTCCTATATAAAGTATGAGATACATGTGAGCCTTATTCCCACATGATGCAATGCCAATTTTGATAGGCAGTGTTCTTTTTGAACCAGAATCTTATTTTGTCACACTCACTGGAATGCTGTGGCATCATAGCTCATAGCAACCTCAAACCCTTGGGTTCAAGCAATCCTTTTGCCTCAGCTTCTTGAATAGCTGAGACTACAGGTACCCACCGCAATGCTTGGCCAGTTTTTAGAGATGGGGTCTCACTCTTGCTCAGGCTGTTCTCTAACTCCTGAACTCTGAAGATCCACCTGCCTTGTCCTACCAAAGTGCTAAGATTATAGGGGTGACTCACCACACCCTGCCTGGCAGTATTCTTAATTCATGAAGTTTCCAGAACACCAGATCGAATTAAGTACTTAAAGTGTAATTGATTTCATAACAGTGAATAAATCTTTATTTACATTTCTGTATTCAGAGTGGTGTCAGCCTTGGTCTCTACTGAGCCAGAAGACACTGTGATTTAGGTGCCACCCCTGACCATGTAGCTCCCTGGCTTGGTTCGTTGGTACCTGGATTCAGCAGCATGGCAGGCTCATCTAGACCACAGTGAAAGCTGTTTTGGTGGAATATTGGAGTTGGTAATCAGTTTAGAGAAATGTTATTTGCTTGGAGATGATGGCTTGCATTCTGAAAACACAGGTACTTTCAGAAAACCTTTACAAGGCATCTTAACATCCTCTAAGCAATTGTACATAAATAAAGTTGGAATGATTTCCATCCACCTGTATATGGCACTTGTTTGGTCATTTTTACAACCCGTAAATCTATTAAACTCAAAGACATTACTTAAAAAAAATTGTTATCTTTCTATATTATCATCAAAGAAACTGTATTTGGAAAAAGTTTTAAAAATATTCTGAGTCATAAGTTCCTTTAAATACCATAGCAATATTTGGCTTTTTGCCTGTTGACATTTGCCTATCTCAGATTTATTTTTCTAATGTATATCTATAATTTCTCCTAAATGTTAAACTTCTTAGGAGCAGATAATTTTTTCCTCAGCCTTCTTTATAGTTTTAGGAATCTACACAATATCTTGCACATATATGATTGGAGGACAAATATATACATGTGTAAGAATTAGCTTTATTATGTATTCTAATCATTCCTAACAGAAATTAATATTAATAATAAAATAATACAAGTAATAATATTGACTGGCAGGCTCAGATGGTTCATTTATTTGCACATAATCTTCCTCTGAAACATTTCTTCTCACAGTTCTCATGATCATTCTACCTTCTTCCCAGATCTCAAGGATACACATCATAAAAGACATGATAATATTTTCATTTATGATAAAATATAGCAGTTTTTCAACTTTTGAAATAAATTTAATGCAATTATATTTTGTTGTTATGCTCATTTATCTTGGGACAGATGGTGGAAAGACTGAATCCTGGCTGTCATTTTTGTCCTGAAATTTCATTAAATTATGGCAGACATCAAATCTAAAATATTACGTAGATGTCCCATTTATTTATTAATTCATGACCTTACTCAAGTCCAATGTTATTGTATTTTAGAGGAACTACATCTGTAGTCAGGTAAGATTTCTAGGGAGAAAAGTGAAATGACAGGTGGTTTTAAAGATGTTTATAGAAACAGAGTTCAAATTTCGTCCAAGGCCCTTCCTTTTCTCTCCTTCTGTGGTGAAATTAAGGATAAGCTACTCCAGCAGTAAACTGTTAAATACCCTAACAGTGTACCTCTTACCTCAGATCTCCCAGTGCCAATATGTCTAATCCACAACTAATATGCTAGGGGAAACAAAAGGTGCAAACAAAATCAGGAAGCAAAATGACCATCTTTGTAGGCAATGATTCCAAAATAAAACAAAAGTGTAAAAATTTCAGGCATGTGTTAAAAAGAAGTGAAAAAGTTATAATACTTGTCAGAGGACTCTGGGTTGTTAGTATACAGTGATTAAAAAATTGCAGGCTTGGAAGAATTAAAATTAGCATTTGATTTAAACCTAGACTGGCTTCAGTTTAGCAGTGGTGAGAAGCAAGGATCTGGAGTCAAATAACCTAGATTTGAATTCTGTCTCTATCACTAACCATGTAACCTTGGGCAAGGGACTTATTTCTGTGCCTAGATTTACTTGCTGTGCGTCTGTGCAAGACCAACCCTTAGGCATGCTCACTGCTGCCTCCTCTGGGCGCAGGGAAGAATACAGCAAAGTCAGTCTGTGTGATTGTTTCACAACCTCCTTAGAAGACTGTCAGTCTTAGTAGAATGTGAACGTTTTAAAGCAATAACTGAGAAAATGACATGAAGGCCATGTTGACCAGTTTGATGGAAGTATTTCAGATTGCATGTGAAAACCCCACACTGTACCCCAGAAGTGCATTACTGTACATAG